>NC_141138.1:145204648-145549648 GCF_053477565.2 Lygodium microphyllum | reverse complement strand
ATCCACTTTTGCAGTCAAATTTGGAAAATATATTTTTATATCTTATTTTATCTAATAGTTGAGTTTTGTTGGGTAGAAAATACCCATTGAATTTTGTATATTTATTTAGGGTTTTATAGTTTTATTTAGGGTTTTATAGTTTACCACCATTCTTGCCTTTCCTCTTTTTTGTTCCGAATGATTTCGGACCATGAAAGCTGGAGATGAATGGGGACTTTTACTATGACGTATTATTCCTTGTTCTAATAACTCCTTTATTTGTTTTTCAAATTCTATTCTGTCTTCCTCAGAGTAGAACATAGGTTTACATCTTATTATTCTATCTTCTTTTAATTCTATTTTTGCCATAGTTTTATGTTTTTCCCAAAAATATAATGGGTTTTCATGGCAAAGTTTCTCGAATTTACCTATATATTTTTGTGTTAAATCTTTGTACTTTTCTTCTAGATATTCTAATTTTTCTTGTTGGAAAATTCTATTTATTCCATAATTTAACCTTCTTGTTTTTATTTCATCTTTCCCTAAGATGAACGTTATATATTGAGAATTTTGTCTGAATTCATCAAAAGAATTGATGAAATTATTTCCTAAGATTATATCAACACCTGTCTGGTTATTTTCATAGATTTCATTTATAGATAACTGTTTGTTTTCTATTTCTATTTTGACATTTATAGCCTTGTTTTTATATTGGGTTTGATGTCCTCCCATATCGAGTCCTATTACTTTATCATTTTCTTTTATCCATTCATCATAATGTAAAACTTCTTTTTTACATACTGATATGAATGAACCATTATCAATAAAGGCGTCAAATTCTCTTTTAATGTCTTTTGTGTATACCATTATTTTTATATATATATTATTGTTTAGATCTCCTAGTGTTTGTCCTATTTTTAGCATTTTTGTGTTGCTATCTCTTGATTATTTATTCTTATTTGTAGAGTATTATTCTCAATCTTATATTTTTGACAATCCTTTTCTAGGAATTTCATCCCTAGTATTATTGGATATTCTTCATCGGTTATTCCTTCGTCAATTAACAAAGGAATTCTAAATATGAGGTTTTCTATTTTTATGTCTACTTCTACTGCATGTGTAGACTCATAAGTTTTACTAGTCCAGAGATGACTATATGCTTGTTTGGCTATTAGTTCTGTAGGATATAAATATCCTATATTACTTTTTCTTATATAGTTATCTGCGCAACCTGTATCAATTAATATTTTTATTATTTTCCAATGTTGTCCATTGAAATATTCTCCTTTTATTTTAAAGTGAGTGTTATTACCTTGATGGTAAGATGTATTGATTATCTGTTTATTTTTCTGGTCTTGTTCTCCTTCTCCCCCCGTGAAAGAAGGTTTACGGAGAATTCCATCACCATCGATTATATGTCGAGGTTTTGGTTTAACCAATTGTAATGATTGTTTGGGATTAAGATCAAGATTCCATTCTTGATCATCTTGTATTAGTGGTCTATTTATATTTGGTAACTCTATTTCTTCAAAGGAAGAATATAGATCATCGATATGTATTATATCTTGATCTTTATATCTTATGGAATGTACACTATTGGTTAGTGCATAGCTGATTCCATAGTGGATATTAAAGACCTTAGTTCCTTGAAGAAAGTTATTAAATCTTTCAAATTTATATGCTAAAGTTAATGTGGAATCAATATTTTTGTCATTTAGATTGATGGTATATTTAGGAAACAAATAGAATCCTAATTGTTGATAGGCTAAATTGCCTTTCATTATACCAAGTAATGAATCATTTCGATTCACTATCCTGTTATCTAGTATTGCTAATTTTATTGGTGTGTCTATTCCTTCACGGAAATGGGCTTTTATAAGTATATGAATTCCTCCAAGATGGAGAAACTGTATCTTGCTTCTATCATTAGATTTTATGTGATTTAGTTTTTCCAATATGTCTTTTTTGATGAGCAAAGGTAAATTGACATTACCCGTTGCATTTTCTATATCTATAGATTGCTCTTTGATTTTTAATCCAAAGTATATAATATTTTCTCTTTTGAAAAGAGACATCCATTGTTTATAAAATGCATGATTAAATGCTTGTTCTGTTGTATCATGGATTTTATCTTTAGATATTTGTTTGAATATATTTTTATCAAACAATAATTGTCTTGAGAATTCTTTTGAATCCTCAATTTCTTCCTTGTATAAAGGTTTATCCATTATTCACTGTCTGAACTTTGATAGTCTTCTGATTCTATTATATAAAGTTCTTCATCGCTAGTAATTTCTTCTGAGTTGTATTCTTCCATATGGAAGGAATATAATTGGTTATATTTTGTTGACTTTTTTCTTTTTGGACATTCATTGGCATAATGTCCTTCTTCTTGACACAACCAGCATTTACATTTTTTAGGTTCTTTAGTTTTTCTATTTCGTCTCATAATTCTTTTTCTAAATTTATATTTTGGTATATATTTTTTAGTAATTCTTTTAGGAAAGAATCGTTTTCGAGGTTGATATTTTCCTTTTCTTTTTCGGTTATATGTTCTAACATCACCGAATATTAATCTTTCACTATTTTGTGGACAACAAAGTCCATAGTTGACGTGTTTTCTAATTATATATTCCTGTTGTGCATTGATGCACCATTTATTTATGCTATTTCTAGCATATCTAATACGAGCACCTAAAGTGTCCATTTTATCTTTAAGCCAGGATTTATATCCTAGACTTAACCTTTGACTATAAGGATATGGTAGTTTTGAGAAATATATCTCCTTAGCATTAGACAATCTATCATCGCCTAATCCCTCATAATAATATTTTGAAAATGCACAAGTATAGGCTTCAAACCCACACATCGTGACTAATTTTAATCTTTGAATATTATTATATGCATTATCTCTTTGCATTTTTTGTTCTTCTTCTTTATGGGTGGTCCATTCTTCACCCTGGAATTCTTTTCTTACAGCATTTTCAAATCTTGTTAATATTCTTTTATTTGTATCATTAGGTGTTACTGTGCTACTTAATGAGTTTCCTGTTTTGATTTCGTTTTTTATCTCATCTGATTGTTCTTCCCACCAATTGGCAACATTGCCTTGGAAAGATGTTACTATAAAGGATGGGACATCCTCTAGTTCTATCTTTTTAGTTAGTAGTGCATGATTCATGCTTTTGACCCATGTTTCTATTGCTTTATCAACATCTTTTTTACAGTCAAGATTTAGCCAAGTCCCGCCACTAGGGATCTCGGTCATATTTTCATAACTGTATTTCCATGCTTCTGCAGGGTCTTTATATATTCTGTTATACTGTTTTTTATATCCTGGTGCTAATCTCCTGTATTCATATGGAGGTGCACTGGGTTGATATGTTGATTCTAAGGTATTGGGATACCTTGTTGTTAATTGTTCTATTGCGCTTATAGCGTCTTCAATATTCATATTTTCTGTTAATATTTTTATGGGATCATTTGATCCTTTGGAAGTACTTGGTCTTCCTGGATTCATCATTGTATAATCAATTTCATTGTTTTCCTGAGTATTTATATCTATCTCCCCCAATTGAAGAGAGATATCATCTTCATAATCACTGGACAAATAGTCCATTAATTTTGTCCTGGTAGACTTAAATATAGATTATGAAAGGGTATCATGTTTCGTGTCCTACGATCGTCATAGGGAAATTTGTAAAACATATAATCCTCTCGGATTTTTTCTTTGATATTTCTTAAAGTCCTGGGATCAATATAATCCCTTATTGACTTATTGACGTATCCAGCAAATGTTGTAAGATTTGCTAGTAGCCATATCAAGTTGTTTATATTATTGAAGGTTGGATTGAACCTTCCATTATGGTGACATTCTGCATATTCTCGAGAAATTCGAGTTTGTAGATGTCTTACGTTATGAGTATGGTATTGTTCAAATACCTCAGTCATGTTATTGATCTACTAATTTCAGAAGTTGTTTTAGACGTTATATCCAACGGATTTAATTGTTTATTTAATTGCTCTAGAGATTTTTCAATCCTATGCAATCTTTTATCTATAGTGGTTTCTCTTTCTAATATCTGATTTATCTGTTCTATATTATCAGTATTTTCTATTAGAGATATTTGTTCTCTAAGTTCCTTTAATTGATTATTTAGAGCTTCTAATATTTTATCTTTAGTTTGTTCTTTATTTTGTTCATTTGATTTATTTAAACCAAATGTTTTTAGTAAAAATAAAGCTATCCAATTTAATTGGTTATTTCCCCATACGTCTGAGTCATTGACTAGATCGAATGGTTGAAATCTGCCAAATTGTGCAGCTCTAAATCTATAACTATTAACTGGTAACCTTAATGGTTCTATATTTTGAGATTGTATACTTAATTCTGGTAAATTATCCATCGGTTGATCCTAATGATCCTTCCGATCTTTCTTTATATGAAGTTATTGATATTTCATTATTGTCTTGGTCAATGAATTGAACTTCATTTGTTTGTCTTATTATTATCTGTGCAATTCTATCGTTTTTATTTAGTGTTAAGTAATCTCTATTTGCAGTTACTACGAGTCTTATCTGACCTGTATAATCTGGATCAATTATTCCTAATTGTACTTGAAATCCTTTGAAAATATTACTTGATCTATTATGTATCTCTACATAATATCCTTTGGGTATTTCTAACCTTATATCTGTATTTATGATTTGTATTTCATTTTTGAATAATGTTATATTTGTTTTTAATTTTATATCATAACCTACACTCATTTGTGTTTCCTTAGTTATGTATTCTTTTCCAGTAATTATCTTAATCATTTAAAAACCATGCTCTGATACCAATGCGGTGCCGGGTTATCAGAATAGACAAGAGACAAGAGACAAGTTGACAAGATTCTATTCTGAAGGTTTGGACTGCCAAGTTAACGGAAGCAAAAGTCATTTTATTCAGAGTGATTATTTTTACAAAGCCTCTCTGTATTGGGCTTGACTTATTAGATACACTTCTGCATTACAGAAGTATCTTTCCCAAGGAAAGGAGCTATTTGTTATTTCTTCCCAATCACGTTCGGTGTTTATTCTTATAAGATGAATCATGTTTTCTCTTATGGGAATTATCTCGTAGAAGGTTTCTACGTTTATTCCTCTTCTTTTGACGACGATTGAGCGGTTGAGTATTCGCTTGACCCTTATTAATCGTTCAGCTATCTCTTCGACAAGAGGATTGACGATTTCCATCTGTTAAGATCTTTTCAAATTTTAGAGAGAGTTGCCTATAATCCATCTAACCCTTCCCCTTATCCTTATTCCCTTCGTTAACCTCTTTCTTATCTTGTTCAATACATAATAACCTTTAATAATTTAAAACCGTTTTTTGAGCGAACTTTCAACATAAATACCTGGCGACTCTTAGTGACCGAACGTCTTCTCGGTGGTCTACGGATTAGAAATACTCTTCCGAGTGTACATCAGGAGGTGGACGAGAAGGAGGAGATTTTTGCAGAGCTCTATAGAGAGCTTATAGCAGCAGATACTCGTGACACTCGCAATCAGCGTGCTCGTGGGCAAGGAGTTCGAGTAGATGGTAGCAAGGGCATGGTCATTCGACACCCTCCAACATCGAGGAGAGGTGATTCGAGTGGCTTACAGACATATATAAGGCGGGGATCTAGTAGCTCACTCTCGTGCCTCATGATGACATCCCCCTCTTGCCTACACAGCCGCCACCTAGGGAGCCATCATTTGATGATGATGGTAACCTCATCAGTGAGGATGAGTATGAGTGTGCCTCATCATCCAATGTCGAGGAGTCATCTTTAGACTCTCTTGATGAGCACTCAGATGGTTCTAATGATGATGATAATGATAGTGATGCCTCATCATAGATTCATAGGTCTCTCTTTTGTATCTACTATCATTGTATCCATATGCATGGATGCCACTATGACACACTAGAGTCTAGATTGTACTCTATAGTTATATCGCATGTTTTGTGCAGCCCATGCGACTACGATGGTCACCCTCATGTATTCATCTTATTTCGTAATGAGATTGCTATTTCCACTTTAAACATGTTTTCTATCATTTAATGATTTATGGTTTTTTTTTTTAATCATGTTAAATTTTTATCATACTAATATCGTAACGTACCTTATAAAATCATAAGGTACCATTTAGTACCATATTTAATCGTAACATACCTTTCGTACCTAACAACAATGAGTATAACTACAACCACCTACATCAAGTCAATTGCAATTAATGCAATCAACTACAAGTTGGCCACTTTTGGGGGCAGCTACTATAGATAGCAGCCCTCCTCTTCAGCCCACACATTCTTGTTTGTGCAGCCAGCATTCTCTCCATTCAGCCTGCCATCTTCTCTATCATCAGTCTAATCCAGTGCCCTCATTGACGCCTTGAGCTGTGTGCAAGGACTGATCAGCCCACTATGTATTCAACTTTCGTTTTTTGATGAGTGTGATTTTTTCCTTTTCTTCTTTGTGCTCATCTCAATCTCCCTCTTCCCTTCTCTCTCTGTGTTCATGGTTCTTGTCTGTATTGCACTCTCACAAAGAACTCCAAATGTTTTAGACTCTTGAGAGAAAATAGAAACAAAGTCTTGACACAAGATTTGATACGCATGCATCCTCAAGACACTTCATCAGGCTCCCTACCCACCAAGATAAAGCACTATAGAAATCATTCACTTACTTACAAATAACGGGTCAATCAAACAACCAAGCTACATGGATGTATAAATATTCCACATTATGGAGGTTGCTATTGGCCAAATCAAAGTATCATTAAAAGCCCTCAAGATTGAGGCAAGTGGAGCAATGCAGGTGGCCAAGGAGGACAGGATGTGCAAGTTGTACCATGTGGAGGTAGAGTCAAAGGAGAGTCAATAACAGCATAACACAAGATCAAAGAGCATAGAGGTGAAACACAAAACACATGAAAATATAAAGAACAAATAACCGCCACCAAATTGGATCCACTAGTTGTGCAACTAAAGCGAGTACAACAAACATCACCACAATAGGAGGAAGCAAGAACATAGCACCCTCACTCAGTATGCAAGAGAGAGTAGGGGGCTCGTGCCTAACGACAATCGCAATGGAATGCAAAAGTGATCCCACAAAGGGGAGGAAGGCAGAACCCAAGTATGACCACTCCCCTTGAGAAAGAGACCAATGACCTTGACTCAACCGATACCACAAAGAAGGGAGGGCACATGCATATAGGCACAATCCAAGTATAAACATCCCATGAGAGCAATGCATCTAGTGTGGTCATTGAAGAGCTTCCTGACACTGAAGAGATACTTGTTGTGGCCTCATGTAATGATGCAGATATTATGGCAACAACAAGTGATATGCACATCACCAGAAAGGAGGTAATTGATGCCTTACTTTCAGCTCATGATGGGCTGTCACAATCATGGATAGTGGACAGCGGTGCCGCTTTTAATGATACCCCCTCTTTGGAGTCATTTTCTGAATATACTGCACGTTGCCTAGCCAAGGTTTACTTGGGTAATAACTATGCATGTGAGATAGAGGGTGTTGGCACCATTTACTTGGCCCTTGAAAATGGCCAAGAGCTGATTTTCCAGAATGTCTGATTTGTACCTGGCATAAAGAAAAGTCTACTATCAGTTGGGTAGCTTGACGGTAAAGGGTATTTTACTACCTTTGGTGGTGGATCTTGGAAGGTGCATAAGGGCTCTATGATGATTGTTAAAGGCAGCAAAAGGGGGACTTTAAATTACTTGCATTGTAAAGCATTACCTGGCAAGTTCTTGGCTGTGGCTGAAGTCCATTCACAAATGGAGCTTTGGCACAAAAGACTTGGTCATATGAGCCAGAAAGGTCTTAAGTTCTCTCCTCTTTAGGGAGATTTGATGTAAAAGGCTCTGGTCTCAAATTTTGTCATGATTGCTTATATGGAAAACATGTGAAGTCTCCTTATTACTCTAGTGTCGTTAAGAAGTCTAATGCTCTTGCCTTAGTACACTCTGATGTGTGCACTATGCCTATTAATTCGTATGGGGATGCACACTACTTTGTTACTTTCATTGATGATTTCAATGGAAAGTCATGGGTGTTTGTACTTAAGAGCTAAAAGAAAGTGTTGGATGCTTTTAAAAAACTCCATGCTTTTGTTACCACATAGAAAGGGCTTAAGTTGAAAGCCATAAGAACAGATAATGGGGGTGAGTATGTCTCAAATGAATTTAACAAGTTTTGTGAGATGCATGGCATTAAGAGGAAGTTGGCAGCCCCTTATAATCCTGCATCAAATGGCGTGGCTGAAAGACAGTCATGATTGCCATCCTGGGCTGCACCATGTGACAATCAACATGAGCTGAATTATTCATCAATTCAGTTTTTTTTTAAAGTTCACTGCAACATTGTGAGGAGGAGTCCTAGGTGGCGGACAGATTCCTGAGATCAAAGGAAGGGAATAGCAACTCTTCTTTGCTGAAGGAAGACGATTGCTTAAATCAACGCCAATTTTGTTTTATCGGGAACGTGAGAGCTAAGATTACTGCGAAGTATCAACTACTTCAAAAAGTAGATGGCGCTCTGCTTGCCGCTCTGTCTATCCAACAGATAACGACCACACCGCAGTCAACAAACCCCACATCAATGTTTTCCCCCATTGCAAGCCACGTCATTGCTGACCTGTAATGGATTGGATTATTCAGTATGACCTCCAGATGACTCAAAGGAATATATTCACAGAGTGGGTCGTACTGCTAGAGGTGAAGGTGCCGACAATCGCACACATCGTGAGAGAGTCAGATGCATGTTGTCCACAACTAATCTCCCGCAACAGTTTTGGTGAGAGGCTCTTAAAATTGCAGTTCATGTATACAATCGCTCTCCCAATCGTGCATTGGAAAATGGCATTCCTGAAGAGGTTTGTTGTGGCAAACTTGCTTTATATGACCATTTGTGTGTCTTTGATTATGATCTCTTTGTGCGTGTACCTATAGAACAGAGGACCAAACTAGACATGAAATCCATCAAGGGCATCTTCATGGGATATAGAGATGAGGGAGAGATGGGTTATAGAGTTTGACTTCCTCAGGGCAGGAAGATAGTACGCAGCCTAGACGTAGTATTTAATGAAGCAAAGTTGCTGAAAAATGCTACACATGGTGATCTTGACAAAACAAAGGTCAAATTTCAGCATGAACAGCCAGCCATTCAATAGCCATTAGCTGAAAGTTCTGTCCCTTTTGATGCTGAAAATGAGCAGCAACCTATTGTGCTACAGCAAGAAGATCATGGACAGCAAATAGATGCACAGGATAAAATAGGACAGCAAGAAGAACATGCTGAAAACAGGTTACAGAAGCAAGAAAATGCTGAAAATCAGCCACCTGGTGATGGTGTGCACATTCCTCAAGATGTAGGCCCACTGCCTAATAATACAAATCATTGGGTAAGAAGGTCCACATGTCAGAAGGCAGCCACAGAGGTTTCAGCCATCTTTGGATTGCATTTTGTTGCCTGATGAGGGTAAGCCTCTGACATTCAAAGAGGCACAGTCATGTGAAAACAAGAGAAAGTGGAAGCTTGCTATGCAGTAAGAGATGAAATCTCTATATGCAAATAACACATGGGAGCTTATACCTTTGCCCAAGGATAGAAAAGCTAATAAATGGGTTTACAAAGTGAAATGTATTGATGGCAAGCCCAAGTACAAGGCACGATTGGTTCCTAAGGGCTATACACAGAAGGAGGGCATAGACTTCCAAGAGGTCTTTTCACCAATGGTGAAGATGACTACGCTCCGTGTTTTGTTTGTTCTCACTCCATTCTTGGATTTAGAGTTGGATCAGATGGATGTGAAGACTGCTTTTCTTCTTGGTGACTTGGATGAAGAGTTGTACATGAAGCAGCCAAAGGGATTTGCCATTCCAGGAAAAGAGCATTTGGTTTGTAAACTGAAACACAGCTTATATGGGCTGAAACAAGCCCCTAGACAATGGTACAAAAAATTTGATACCTTTATGCTCAGCCATGGATTTAAATGCAGTCATGCAAATCACTACTTATACACTAAAAAGGCTGATGATGGAAGCCTTATTGCGTTAGTTTTATATGTGGATAACATGCTGATTGTAGGACAACATAAGAGTACTTTGAATGCTCTTAAAAGGCAGCTGAGTTTAGCCTTCTCCATGAAAGGTTTGGGGACAGCTGAACACATTTTGGGCATGCACATTAAAAGAGACAGAGGGCAACATTTATTATTTCTCTCACAAAACAAGTACATCAGCAAAGTACTTAACAAGTTTAATATGGCTGATGCTAAGCCTCTTGGTGTGCCTTTACCGCCACACACAAAGCTTAGCAAAGTTGATTGCCCTAAGGATGATGCAACTGCTAGTGCCATGAAGGGTATGTTAAGAAACCCTTCCCCTGCAGTTTACATTTTTGCGTTTCTACGTTTTGGGTTTCGGGTTTGTGTATGCAGCGACAAAAAGGGGCGCCATCCTAGACTGACTATGCCTATTTATAAGACACTCTCTCATTCATTCTTCACGGTTGATTCATTCAATCCATCACCTCTTCTTTCCAGCCTCTCCACTACCCTCACACCCCTTCAAGAGGGCATTGCGGTTCATGGTTCGTGCCTGTCTTCATCATCTTCCATGTGCTACGGCACCCTTGTTCCCTTATATCACATTCACTCCATGATTTAGGTCTTCATCATTCCATTCATCAGAGTTTCGTCTCTCTTCCCTTCTCTTCTTCATGTTTGCCAAGTTCGCTCCTGGTCCTCCCTGCAAACCCTACTGTCTCACTGGTACATCATCTTTTGACATGGTATCAGAGCTGGATCTACTCACCTAGCAGCGAAGATCCTCCACTCCAACGAAGGCAAAGACCAGTGGCGGGTTCGGCATCCACTTCTTTTTCCATTGCATCAACACTTTTTTGGAGGTTGTTCTAGGCTGCCTTTGTAGCCTGCAGCTCAGCCAAACCAGCCCAAGGCTCAGCCCAGCTTGCGTTTGCAGCTGGCTAACCTCCGCTTGCTCCTGGGTGCTTCCCGGCTTCTTCTTCCGAGCCCCAGATACCTTATTCAACACGACCGGTGGCACTTCCTTCGTCATTAGATGCTTCACATTCCGTGAGCCATGAGTGGTTGGATTCCCTTTCTCTCTCAGACTAGGATTTAGAGGGGGATTTTCTTACTTCGCCCTCAGAGGGGGCTTTTGGTTCTTCTTCAACTTCAAAGAGGGACTGCTACTTCTACTCCTTCCAATTTAGAGAGGGACCCTATGTGCCATGAAGTTCTTCACACACCACCACCTCTTACTTTCGAGGAGTGGCTCTCCCTTGAGCAATCATTTTCTCTACTCATATCCAGGATCTAGAGGATCTACCTAGATTAGGGCCCTTGGATCTTCAGCAACGACTTGGTGATTAGGCCTTTGTATTCCTTCCAGCATGGAGTCACCGAGCTAGTGGCTTCTCTCCCGAGGTTGAGTTTCAAGTTCTACAGCTCATCATGTCTCCTGATTATCTTCAAAGGTCTCCTTTGTCAGCATGGAGCCAACTCCTGAGATCGAGTACGGGCATATCCTTATGGTTCTCGGCACCACACAAAGTCCGACATTCCTCCTATGCATTGCATGTTTTCATCATCTTTGTACTAGGGCACTTAGACAAGTGAACAATTTTCCCACGAAGGACACTTTGCAAGTGGTACCTGCTGCATCAACATTCTTCCGCATGTAGCATTGCATCTCCACCTCACTCTTCTCTTGTTCCCCTTTTTGGGCCTAAGAGGGGGTGTTGAGAAACCCTTTACTCCTAGTTTGCGTTTTTGCGTTTCTGCGTTTTGCGGTTACGGTTTACAGCCCCAAAAAGGGGCGCCATCCTAGACTGATTGTGCCTATTTATAGACAACTATTAATATTTAATTATGAAAAATGCTGAAAAAACCATTTGGGAAGGCTACCACTTGTGAAAAATGCCTATGCAAGACTGAAAAACGTCTTTAGAGATTGGAGAGAGGCATTTCTATAAATTCAGCCTGCAAGAGAGAGGGAGGGGAGGCTGTTGGTCTGATTTGCAGCCATTGGAGGACCTTCTGAGGCAGTCAGGGGCAAAAGAAGACCAATCAACAGCAGGAGACAGCATCTACAGGTTGTTGAGGCACGGCAACAACAGTAAATGACTGATTTTCTTTAGTTCTTTGCATCTACATGCTGTTGTGGCAAGGCAATAGCAGCACTTCACTGATTTTCAGTCATTCTTCGCGACAAAACTCTGAATTTTCTCTCTCTACAATTTTCCCTCTCGTCTCCCAGCCATTTCACAGCCTTGCTCCGAAGATCTCAGCATTTGGACCCTTGGAGGCTGAGATATTGCAAATTTCTCTTTGCTATAAACCCTAACAGCAGCTTTGGGAAGCATGCCAAGAATTGGAAGCTCCAAGACTTGGATTCAACAAGACTAAAGGTAAATTTCAGCTGAATTCAGGTGGAGGACTAGCCAGCCATTAAATTTGGGACATTTCCATCATCTATAAAGTGGGTGAAGGTCATTTGAGTGGCCGAATCAAGGGGCAAAATAGATTGAAGACTTGCTGGTCACTTTGGACAGCAAGGGGAGTTACGCCAATTTTGGGGCCAATCGAGTGTGCACCTGGGGGGGTCCACTAGGGTTTACCGTATGGTACCACGTGAGTGTAAGGGAGGGGAGTTATTTAAGGGAAGAAAGGTACATTTTATAAGGTAAGGTCCGATAAATAGGGGGTAAATAAGGGTTATTTTCATATATTTCTTGCACGCAGGTGACGTCTCCTTATTACTACTAGTGAATCCCCCGTGGGTGTGCATTGTCCAAGATCAGTAGGTAAATTTGTATTTTCAGATTTGCATTTATTGTTTGCTGTTGTAATTAAGTTGTAATCAAGGATTTACCACCCTATCCGAGGAGGAAGGCTGGTTTCACCGTGCAAAGTTCCACTAGCAAAGCTCTTTTTTCGATTATTGAGACTCGAAAGAAAGTTCCCCTTATCTTGCATACATAGGACAAGAGTTTTCACGCTAATAGGTATGTGGAAAATATGGATGTTGGCTATCAAAAGGTCAAAGAAGCACTTAGAGGTTACAAGAGAAGCAAAAAAAAGCACTAATTGCTATAGACGTGCATTAGAATTTACAAAGGGCAAATCGATAGCTGCATTTTAGAAAGGCTAAGCTGAAAAAGATGAAAAGCAAAGAACATTTGTATCCAACGTGCATTATTATAGGCCCTTCCAAGCATTGGAAAAGATTGTTGATGTGGCATATAGGCTAAAATTGCCTCCACATTGAAGGATACATAACACTTTTCATACGAGCTTGTTGGTGCAATCTTTTCATGGTGATGTACCTAAGGATATGTTTGCTAAAATTCAGCCAAAGGTTGAGGATGTAGATAAGATTCTAGCACCCAAGAAAATTTGGCACATAAGGAAAGGAACTTTTGAGGTAAACGTTCCAAGAGGTACTTGGTGAAGTTTCAAAATCGCTCCTCAATGGATGCCAATTGGATGAAAGAGGGTAACTTGGCAAACTATTCTCAGTTGTTGCAGCTTTACCCAAAGGCATTTCAGCTAGAGCTGACTTCAATTCAGGCTCTTTTAAGTTTAACAAAGTAGGAGGTCCAAAGCATTACCTTATACTCGAGGGGAAGGTGGCACATCCGCTCTTCTAGCGATGGACAACTCATATATATAGTAGATCTTGAATGTATTCAGCATGCATCCAAGGTACTCTTTGTTGACAATACATTTGCCATAAGGTCACTATTTAGTGTATTAGTCATTATAGTTGCTATGAAGATGAGTATTATTTTCACTGCAACTCTAAAACTATACATTTAAATCAAATAATGATTATCAGAGATTAATTATCAATCATTGGTTTTCATTGGATGATTATCGGTTATCAATGGTATTCACATGGTTTTTATGGACAGTAGAGTGTTATTGGATGCCATTGATAGTTCAGTCATGGTTTATGCTCAGTTTATGCTTTATTATGGTTGCTTGGTCAAACCACTTTGTGGTTTGGAGTTCCATGTGGTTCTAAAAGCAATTATGGTTCATTTTTTGTCAGCTATGACTTAGTTACATTGGCTAGAAATTTCAGCATCTATTTGGCAGTAGCATAGTATGAATAGCAGCACTAACATTCTTTGACTATGATATCTTGCTTTTGTCACATTGCACTACAATTGGGGACAACTACAACGATTTCAAAGGAAGGTTTGTCACAAAGACATTTATTTTTAATGCTTAGCTTTGGCATTATTAAATTGTGCATATGTGAGGTACACGTGAAGTGCAAGCCAATTAAGCCATGTTGATGACCTAAGGACCCCAAGTGAGTAATGGGTGACACTAGCAAAAGGTATAAATTTATCCTAGTGTTTGTTTGGGTCTAGGCAATTAATTAGGCGCTTAAAATGTCCAATGGTGACATTGAGGAACTAAGCATTAATTAATTAATTGATGCTAGTCCAAGGCCAATTAATGTGGGGGCAATTAAATGTCCAATGGGGATTAGCACATTAATTGTGGAACTAGCCAATCCTTGGGCAGGTACAAAGTAATAATTAATTCATTTTGAGAAATTAAATTCTATAAGTTGATTAATTAATGCTTAAAATTAAATTAGAAGGCTACCAAGTGGCAAAACAAGTTGCCATTTATTAAATTACCCATGCAAACTGGGAGGACTATTTGGCACCTGGCTAATGATCATTCCAACCATTCAAAGGCTTGTGGAGTCTGAGAGAGAGAGAGAGAGGGAGAATGCTGCTACAGCAGGCACCAACAGTTCTAAAGAAATTCCAGCCAGCCAAAGAGGCTTCCAAGGCAGGCGACAACTCCTAAAGGGTGCTAGCAAGCAATACTTCCTAGACCATGCAACAACATCAAACGCCTCTAGACTGCCAAGCAACTACATTTAATGCAGGTTTACAGCACGTGACTTGAATTTCTGGCGACAAAAACTGGAATTTTCTCTCCCAACAGCTTCCGTTCTCATTCCTGCACAATTCTGTTAGACACTGTCATCCCCTAGACAGGCATTTTCCTCAGTTAGGCTGTGTACATATGTATTTTCCAGCCAGGCAGCCATTTGAAAGTGTTACAGTGTGCGGAGCAGGTTGACGGCTGTGTCAGGGTCAGATCAGGTGCAGATGTCACGTCAGCAGCCATGTCATCGCTGCCAGGTCACATGCCACGTGGCAGTCTGCAGTCAGACAGGTACAGGTTGGACAGTTCTGCATCAGTCGGCTGCATTTAATGCAGCCAACCTGGTCATTATTTGGCATTTCTTTTCTGCTATATATAGCAGCTCTCCAGCTCATTGTTCTACACTTGGGCGATTGCAGATTTCAGGGCTGAGATCAGGCAGATTGCAGCTACTTCGTGGTGTTCAGTAGGTGGCATCATCGAGGTGGAGATACGCAGACATACGCATTGCGCCCGTGTACATATCTGCTTTCCTTTGTATTCAGCATACTTCATACAGCAGATCTTGTTCTTCTGTGTGTGTGTGTGTGTGTGTGTGTGTGTTCACTCTACTCTCTCAGTCTTGGTCCCACGCTTCCGCATCGCTGCACTCTGACATGGTATTAGAGCATTGAGGACGGACTGACTGAGTGAAGAACCTACCTGAAGAGGAGATTTCAGCGCGACACAAGACTGTGTTACCAACGTTCGAGGGTGAGCAGGAGAGCTGCGCATCCGAACAAGGCTGAGGTGAGCGTGGGCACGCAGGAAAAGAGCACAGTTGGTGAATTTACTACTGTTTGTTACTGTTTGAAGAGGTGGAAGGCTGTGTTTTTGGCCTTCAAGTGCAGATTTTACCTTTTCATCTCCTCCGGCGGCTAAAGAAGGTTCGGGAAGCGGAGAAAAGAGCCCTAGCGAGCTATGTTTTCATAGTCAGAGGGGGCTTGTTTTGCATTTGTGCAGCCATTGCAAGTGAAGATGTCTACAGAGACTAACGTGGAGTTCCAAGCAATCATGGGCCGAAAGATGCCCGTCTTACCGGCTCTTCCAACAAATCAAAAGCTCGATGGCGACAATTACCACATCTGAAGGAAGCGTGGAACCAATACTTCCAAGGTGTTGCATGTGCAAGGTTTAGGGTATCATTTGCTTTCGGTACATAAGATTTCTTCTCTTGGTCTTTTGGTGGAGTTTGACAGTGATGCTATTCGAGTCCTTGATTGTGGATCGAGGAAGGTTCTCTCTTTAGGGTATGAGGAGAATGGCATCTACAAATTGCAGTCTTCTCTTGCTCTTACCTCTCTTCTTCTTACCTCTCAGACACAGTCCGAGCTATGGAATGCTTGGTTTAGCCACCTGAACTATGAGTATCTTCGAAAGGCGTCGCAAGGATCGCTTGTTCGAGGTTTGCCGTGGACAAAGTGGTAAGGCAGCTGGCATGTGTCTCCTGCATTCGTGGGAAGCAACATAGGGATGCAATTCCCAACAAAGCTTCGAGGCAGTCTACTTCACCTATGGAGCTTGTATCTACGGATCTTTATGGCCCTATGCGAAACGAGTCCTTAAAGGAGAGCTCGTACTTCATGTTGATCGTAGATGACTATAGTAGGATGACGTGGATCTATTTCTTGGCGCTGAAGTCGGAGACTTTCTCCCACTTCAAGGATTGGCTTCTCTTCGAGGAGAACTGATCGCCCGAAGATTGAAGACCTTGCAATCAGACAAGGGTAGTGAATTTGTTTCTAATGAGTTTGCTTGTTTTTGTGCAAATAGAGGCATTCACCAGGAGTTTGCTAATACCAACACTCCTCAAGAAAATGGCATCTTGGAACGGAAGAACCGAAGTGTGATCGAGATGGCATGCACCATGATGGAGCATCGACAGACACCTCAGTTTCTGTGGGCCAAGGCAGTGGGAGATAAGCACTTATGTAATGTCACCCAAAATGATCTCTGCAATAAAAAAACAAGGGTTAAAACTAACATCATGCTGTGTTGAAAGATAGTAGTAAAAAAAAACCAAACTCAAAGAGAGATTAACACCTTTGCCTCTTGCTCCAAATAAACTCTGCAAGAAAACAACAATTAGAACCAACATCAAATTCTATTAAAAATACAACATAAAATAGAAACAACACATAGAGAGAGGAGGGGAAGGAGTCCACATCCTCAATCACTCTCCCACTTCGGCCGTTGACAGGATAACACCTTTTCACGCCTACTTTGGGACTAAGCCTAATGTCTCTTATTTCAGGATCTTTGGGTGTGACGCCTATGTGCACATCCCGAAGATGCAGCGTGACAAATTTGAAGCGGCTTCCCGACGAAAGGTATGTGTTGGCTACAGCTCCAAGTCCCAAGGTTATCATTTGTATGATCCCGTGAAGCGGGATGTCTACACGAGCCGAGATGTGCGGTTTGTGGAAGTTCCAGCCACAGAGAGGGGTGAGGAGCACCCCGTACTTGGAGATCCAAGGGAGAGTTGGGCTCCCAAGACAATTCCTTTGGAGCCAGAGCCTCTTATTGGAGATTCTTCTTCTGATACAGAGTCTTCTCTTCCACCGGCCACCCTAGTGGAGCTTCCGCCGATGGATGTACCCGAGTCTTCAATAGATAGAGAGCAACGAGGAGAGATCTGGCCTCCTCCTCATTTGGCCCATGACACACTCCGAGATTCAGGGATTGAGGGGGTCCTTGAGAAGTGGGAACCATAGGATGGACCACGGAGGTCACGGAGGCACTAAGTATATTCTACGGAGCTTGTTTGCTCTAACTATTGTTTGATGTCCCATGTTATACACGATCGAGAGCCCACCTCCATGAAGGAGGCTTTACAGTCAGCACCTTGGAAGACAGCAATGGAAGCCGAGTTGGAGGCTATAAGGAGGAATGGCACTTGGTACCTTGTGTCTCGTCCCTCTCATAAAAAGGTGATCGGTGTCAAGTGGGTCTTCAAGACCAAGTATCATAGTGATAGCTCTTTGGACAAGCACAAGGCTCACCTTGTCGCTAAAGGTTTTGCACATTGCTTGGGTGTTGATTTCCATGATACTTTTGCCCCTATTGCTCGCATGGCAAATATTCGTATTGTTCTTGCCTTGGCCGGTCATAAGAGATAGCTTGTCTTTCAATTGGATGTGAAGTCAACTTTCTTGAATGGTGATTTGAAGGAGGAGATCTATGTCAAGCAACCTCCTGGCTTTGGTTCCTCAGATGGGAAGGTTTTCAGGTCGAAGAAGGCCTTGTATGGCCTCAAGCAAGCTCTGCGCGCTTGGAACTAGAAGATTGATTCGTTTCTCCAAGCCAAGTTGGGATATCGGCGCTCTAGGGCCGATCAGCAACTCTATGTGAGCACTTCCGAGGGTGGTCGTGTGTTGTTTGTTTTGTATGTTGATGGCTTGATTGTTACAGGAGATCATGCCCAGCAAGTCGATGTGACAAAGGCAACCCTACATCAGAAGTTCGAGATGACGGATTCCGAACTTCTCCATTTCTTTTTGGGCCACGAGATTTATTAGTCTCAAAGGGGGATTTTCATCTCTCAGCAGAGATACATACAGGAGCTCTTGGTGACTTTTGGGATGGAGGATTGTGAGTCCATTTCTACTCCTATGGATCCGAACTAGAAGGCCACTTCACACGCAGATTCTTCTTTGGCGGATACTATCCGCTACCGTCAACTAACTGGATCATTGATTTGGCTCCTCAACACATGGGTTGATCTACGTTTTGCTATAGGTCTTTTGGTTGGGTTCATAAGTGCACCTCAGTAGGTGCATCGGCAAGCTGCTCAAGGGATACTACGGTATCTAAGGGGGACCTCTGACTTAGGGATTCATTATCCAGCAGGTACGGGTACTTCAGCTCTTATTCTTGCAGGTTGGAGTAATTCGGATTGGGCTGGCGATGTGGACCACAGGCGGTCTACTACAAGCTACTGGTTTACCTTGGGTGCGGGTGTTATCTCTTGGAGTAGCAAGAAGCAGCCCATGGTAGCCCTATCTTCTACTGAGGCGGAGTATCGGGCCACGTCTTCCACCACATGTGAGATTGTGTCGCTTCGGAGATTGTTGGAGGAGCTTGGCTGGCCCCAGACCTGTCCTACTCTTCTGCGGTGCAACAATGAGAGTTGCATTGCCTTGGCACGGAATCTTGTTTTCCATGCCCATACAAAGCACATAGAGATCCAATACCACTTCATCAGGGAGAAGCTTTTAGATGAGACCATAGATGTGGAGTACTACAAGACGAAGGACAATCTTGCAGATTTGTTCACGAAGGTGCTTCCCTAGGCTCTTCTTCAGAGGCATGCCAACTTCCAAGGCCCAAATCCCTCAGCCTTATGTCTCGTCCAAGATCTGAGGGGGGGTGTTAGAGACTGTCATCCCCTGGACAGGCATTTTCCTCAATTAGGCTGTGTACATATGTATTTTCCAGCCAGGCAGCCATTTGAGAGTGTTACAATGTGCGGAGCAGGTTGACGGCGCTGTCAAGGTCAAATCAGGTGCCAATGCCACATCAGCAGCCACATCATCGCTGCTAGGTCAGATGTCACGTGGCAGTCTGCGGTCGAGGACAGGTACAGGTCAGACAATTCTACATCAGCCGACCTAGTCATTATTTGGCATTTCTTTTCTGCTATATATAGCAGCTCTCCAGCACATTGTTCTACACTTGGCGATTTCAGATTTCAGGGCTGAGATCGGGCAGATTGCAGCATACTTCGAGGTGTACAGCAGGTGGCATCAGCAAGGTGGAGATACACAGACATACACACTACGCCTGTGCACATATCTGCATTCCTTTGTATTCAGTATACTTCATACAGCAGATCTTCTTCTTCTTCTATCTCTCTCTCTCTCCTCTCTGTGTTCACTCTACTCTCTCAGTCTTGGTCCCACGCTTCCGCATCGCTGCACTTTGACAAATTCTTCAACAATTCTCAGCCAATTCCAGTATTAGGTGGAGAGCAATTGAAGAAATTGCTGCTGAAACCCTAAGATCCACCTCGAGATTCATGCCCAATTACTAAAAACCTCATACTCGGTGCAGCAGCTGAAGGCAAGTAATTTGCAGCTGAACTTTCTCAATTTATTGTGTTCCACATACAAGAGATCGAAGACCCGATTGTGCCCAGATTGTAGTACAATCAAGGGGCAATTTGATTTTATGAAGTGATGGTCATTCTTGACAGCAATTGTATTGGATCAGCCTATGTCTCAATGTATTTCAACCTTCTAATGATACAAGATAAAGAAATACCACAATGAATGCCAGTTGATAGGGCCAATCCAATGTCAACTATCCAAGATTAAGTGGTGAAGCTTGCATTTTCAAGCTACAGTATTTATTGCTTGCTGTAATTTGTGGTAAATCACGTCATTCACCACCCAGGCCAAGGAAGAAGGTTGGTTCCAGCAGCAGCTTCCTGAAGCAAACACACAGATAGAAAGGCAGGGCAGCAGCTCCTGGCAATGGAAAGAGTGATGAGAGAGAAAAAGCTGGTGATGAGATGACAACGATGAGAGAGGATATACTGACGCTGGGAATTGAGGCAGCAGGCAGGTAGAATCACTAGCACTAAAGAGGGATTCTATGAGATGAAAGTGGCTATGTCCCTTTTTATGAAACTCTCTGAGCCAGTTGTCCTACCAAAGTTCTAGATAATCATATTTAATAAAATATTTCTTTTCAGAACTGCTTTGAGAGCTAGAAAAATATGATAGATTTATGGCAATTTGTGAGGCATCTTAACACGTAATTTAGTTCTCACTTCAATGTTTTTATCACCTATGCTCACAACTTGGGAGGCTTGCTCAATTCTGTCATTCTCTAGTGTCCACTTTCCTTCCATTGTTCACTCAAATTCTGCACCTCTATTTCCATCATAGAGGGTAGCCCCCTTCCATAGTTCTTGCAGGATTTGCAGTGGATGTGAGTCTAGTCCCCTTGTTCAGAAGCATTCCATCTGCAGCCACTCTAATTCCCAAAGCAGGTTGCACTCATGAAATGTGTCATCCTCTGAATCACAGGTACTAGATGGGTTTTCCTTGAGATTGAGAGTCTAGGGTCAGAATTAAGGAGCTGATGTCTAAACTTGGTGGACACCATGCCGTTGTAAAACAAAAATATGGTGGTGTTAGACTTTGTGGCTAATCAAAATTTGTCCAGTTTGTCCAAGAATGTAAGTAACAAGGTTGATATAGAGATCCAGATCAGGTCAACGTGTTTCTGTGAGTAACACGAGGCCCTGCAGATCTGGGTAGATGGACGAAGAAACTGGTAGTAATTAAGGGAAAAACTGTATGTTCATGCAGAAATAGCATGTCAGAAAATCGATTAGAAAATCATGACAAAACTCATTAGACCTTAAAAATTTTCAGGAATCTAACAGATATCTCAAAACTCATTAGACCTTAAAAATTTTCAGGAATCTAACAGATATCTCAAATTCCCTCGTCTGCAGCAAACCAGTTCACACATGAAGAGTTAAATGGAATTTGATGGGCCTTTCAAATTTATCCCCCCTCTCACTTAATGATTCAGACCCATCAATGACAAGCACCGAGAGAACTACTAAACAGGTATTGTAATCAACATGGTGTAATATTGCTCCAGGGAGAATGTGATCTCGCATGATATCACAACGCACATGCATGCACACCTAACACATGCAGCCTGTGAATAGATGCAACCTCTGCGCCTTAAAATACTCATTTTTACAATCCCCTGGACTTCAACGAGCATGTACTCCATAACACTCTGCTTCTGATGTATCCACAACCGTGGCAACTTGGGATCAAGGACATCAATTTTGAAAGTTGAGAAGCCCACAGATGCTTCGATATACTGTGCATCCAAAGACAAAGCTGCATGTTTGCAGAGATCATAAAAACCAAATTCGTGGGGGCACAAGAAACAGATGTTGTTGCAGAATTAGGAGAAAGCTTCCAGTATAATTCACGTAAAGCAGGTGCATCTATACATCAGTGAAGAAATACCATAGAAGCACAATGGCACAACGGCTGAATCGAGCTTGTCCAGAATAACAAAACATTCTTTCCTTTTCCGTGTGTGTGTGTGTGTGTGTGAGTGAGCGAGAAAAGGCAAAAGAAGAACCTCGAGGTTTTTGACAAGTGAGTCCTGTTCTTGAGGGGAGAGATCCTTCCATAAATCGAGGCAGTGCTCTTGTCCAAAATCCTTCAAGCGCTCGAGCAGGGCCTGAGGGGGTGCTGACTCCTCGTCGACGGCTTCCCCCATCTCTCTCTCTCTCTCTCTCTCTCTCTCTGTGCGTTTATGCTAGGATCCAATGGAGGAAAAGCTTCGGCCGGAAGCGTATCTTTTCTGCACAATTGAAAAAGCTTCAACCCGATCTCCCCTTCTGAAGATGATTATGAGAGGAGAGACAGAGAGAGAATATCCCAGCCATCACTGTTGACACTATGTAAGGCCTCTGCCATGTTGTACACAGCTCTCTCTCTCTCTCTCTCTCTCTCTCTCTCTCTCTCTCTCTCTCACACACACAGAGGATGGTTCCCATGCAAATTCACATCACCCACAAGTCACCCAAGCTTCCTTCTCCATCTAGGGAGACGTGAAACGTCCGTGTGGACTTTTACTACTCCATAGAGGCCCCTTCTTAAGAGCTCATTCTCATACATCACCTCCCACATGAGTTATCATCCTCTCCAAAAGCAACCGCAATAAGCACTTTCCAGAGATGGGAGTATGGATACCATTCCCTAACACCCTCCCCTATGACCACAGGGGAAAATATTTGTTTTTGTTGAAGGTGAGTAGGGACTACAATGACCATGCCACACGTAACCCCACATTTGGCAAACTGTCATCACTAGATTTTGAAATGACAGAACGATTACCAAAACCAACCACTTTAATCATCAAAACATGTTCACCCGATAGGGATTGAAATACACAAGTAAGAGGATTAATTCAAAATAATCTTAAAAATTTACCCCAATATGCCAGATTGAAAAGATGGCAACTTTTCTTTTCGTTTTATGATTTTGATATAATCCATATTAAAAGTACTACTAATGTCTTGGCTGATTTGCTAACCAGAGAAGCAGCAGGACCATAATGGATATCATCGAAAAAGATCTCCAGGAGATAATGAATCTCCATAAGTTAATGAATATAAAAATAGAAAGTATTATTGAAAAAATAAATATTTTAAAATTGCAGGAAAAGCAAAAAACGGTGATGCCGATCCTCATAGGATCTTCTTCTAAATCTCCTATGGAGAATAGTACTACTTCCATAAAGGAAGAAAATAATCTCTTGAAAAAAGAGAATAACAATCTCTTGATAAAAGAGAATAACAATCTCTTGATAAAAGAGAATAACAATCTCTTGAAGAAAGAGAATAACCAAATCCTTGAAAAAGGATATAACCTATCTCTAGCAATAGAGAATAAAGGAGGCGCGTCTTCATCAACGCAAATGTCTTCATCAACACAGAACCCAGTGGTGGAATCCTACAACGCCATCGACATCAATACATTTCAAAAGGAGTTTGAAAGTCTAGTCAACTTCATGGATCAAATCAATAACCAAGGGTATTATATCAAAAATACCATTTCCCAATATCCAAGGGTGATAACACTACCAAAAGCAGATCCGGAGATAATTAAAAAATTATTCTACTTCGGATACCTCGATCAAATCTACATCAGCAATACTTGTGAAGAAATAAAAGACCTTCCAGAGATCTTTCTATGGAGTGCCAACTTACTCATAGAACAAGATCTAACAGCAAACCTCCACGTCAAAATCTTCAATGCATCCCCCGAGATAAATTATTATCGGGGATACCACTTTTGTATTATAAGAAAAATAAATAAAAATGAAAGCCTAATCGCAGAAAGAACAACCGAAAAGGGTAATAAAAATATATTTACCTTGCCCTTTAAAAGAGCTCAAGGATTAAATATCATCATAAAACAGATGAAGAAAATACTCAAAGATCAAAAGGGACATATTGTCAGCAAAATCTATCAACAAGCTGACATTACAATATTAATCCAAGATATGTCAGAAATGACATCAAAAGACAAAGACACTCTACAGCGTGTCATCACTGAAGTCGACAATCATGAAAGCTCGGATAAATGCCGTGCAGCATACTGTAAAGTAGCGCACGATAAAACATGTACCAAATGCACAAAGCGCATCAATCCCTTTCCAATCATGTAACTACCCATCAAAAAGATGTAAAGTGGTCCGCACTTAAAAAAGATCACAAATAATGTAAAGGTTGCGTGCCCTCTATAACCACGCATACCCAAACGTCAAATCAACTTTATAAAAGTGCCATGTCACAACGCACTATCAAAAGCCTATATAACCAAGCTTCGAAGACTCACTCTTCATTCGAAAATCCCGAGAGCATACTCATTCTTGAGAACGAAGAAAGAATACACCAATCTTTCTGGGAGCTCAAGCATTGTGAGTTATACTCAAGACCGAAGGAGAGACATACCATCTCTCTGGGGAGCTTGAGATAATGAGCTAAGCAAGCCTTAGAGAGAGGCCATAATCCTATAACCCCAAAGCTTATACCTTAGGTCCCTTATACTTCTTGTATCTGTTTTATCTTGATCAATCAAAATAATCCTTGATGCTTTAAAGCCGTGTACGCTCTGGTGTAAAGAAATCAATCTAGAGCTGTGGTGTCTTTCAACTAAGGGTATTTGGAAGGAGGAACGCGCCGCGAGGTTCTAATCCGTAGACCACCGAGAAGACGTTCGGTCACTAAGAGTCGCCAGGTATTTATGTTGAAAGTTCGCTCAAAAAACGGTTTTAAATTATTAAAGGTTATTATGTATTGAACAAGATAAGAAAGAGGTTAACGAAGGGAATAAGGATAAGGGGAAGGGTTAGATGGATTATAGGCAACTCTCTCTAAAATTTGAAAAGATCTTAACAGATGGAAATCGTCAATCCTCTTGTCGAAGAGATAGCTGAACGATTAATAAGGGTCAAACGAATACTCAACCGCTCAATCGTCGTCAAAAGAAGAGGAATAAACGTAGAAACCTTCTACGAGATAATTCCCATAAGAGAAAACATGATTCATCTTATAAGAATAAACACCGAACGTGATTGGGAAGAAATAACAAATAGCTCCTTTCCTTGGGAAAGATACTTCTGTAATGCAGAAGTGTATCTAATAAGTCAAGCCCAATACAGAGAGGCTTTGTAAAAATAATCATTCTGAATAAAATGACTTTTGCTTCCGTTAACTTGGCAGTCCAAACCTTCAGAATAGAATCTTGTCAACTTGTCTCTTGTCTCTTGTCTATTCTGATAACCCGGCACCGCATTGGTATCAGAGCATGGTTTTTAAATGATTAAGATAATTACTGGAAAAGAATACATAACTAAGGAAACACAAATGAGTGTAGGTTATGATATAAAATTAAAAACAAATATAACATTATTCAAAAATGAAATACAAATCATAAATACAGATATAAGGTTAGAAATACCCAAAGGATATTATGTAGAGATACATAATAGATCAAGTAATATTTTCAAAGGATTTCAAGTACAATTAGGAATAATTGATCCAGATTATACAGGTCAGATAAGACTCGTAGTAACTGCAAATAGAGATTACTTAACACTAAATAAAAACGATAGAATTGCACAGATAATAATAAAACAAATAAATGAAGTTCAATTCATTGACCAAGACAATAATGAAATATCAATAACTTCATATAAAGAAAGATCGGAAGGATCATTAGGATCAACCGATGGATAATTTACCAGAATTAAGTATACAATCTCAAAATATAGAACCATTAAGGTTACCAGTTAATAGTTATAGATTTAGAGCTGCACAATTTGGCAGATTTCAACCATTCGATCTAGTCAATGACTCAGACGTATGGGGAAATAACCAATTAAATTGGATAGCTTTATTTTTACTAAAAACATTTGGTTTAAATAAATCAAATGAACAAAATAAAGAACAAACTAAAGATAAAATATTAGAAGCTCTAAATAATCAAATAAAGGAACTTAGAGAACAAATATCTCTAATAGAAAATACTGATAATATAGAACAGATAAATCAGATATTAGAAAGAGAAACCACTATAGATAAAAGATTGCATAGGATTGAAAAATCTCTAGAGCAATTAAATAAACAATTAAATCCGTTGGATATAACATCTAAAACAACTTCTGAAATTAGTAGATCAATAACATGACTGAGGTATTTGAACAATACCATACTCATAACGTAAGACATCTACAAACTCGAATTTCTCGAGAATATGCAGAATGTCACCATAATGGAAGGTTCAATCCAACCTTCAATAATATAAACAACTTGATATGGCTACTAGCAAATCTTACAACATTTGCTGGATACGTCAATAAGTCAATAAGGGATTATATTGATCCCAGGACTTTAAGAAATATCAAAGAAAAAATCCGAGAGGATTATATGTTTTATAAATTTCCCTATGACGATCGTAGGACACGAAACATGATACCCTTTCATAATCTATATTTAAGTCTACCAGGACAAAATTAATGGACTATTTGTCCAGTGATTATGAAGATGATATCTCTCTTCAATTGGGGGAGATAGATATAAATACTCAGGAAAACAATGAAATTGATTATACAATGATGAATCCAGGAAGACCAAGTACTTCCAAAGGATCAAATGATCCCATAAAAATATTAACAGAAAATATGAATATTGAAGACGCTATAAGCGCAATAGAACAATTAACAACAAGGTATCCCAATACCTTAGAATCAACATATCAACCCAGTGCACCTCCATATGAATACAGGAGATTAGCACCAGGATATAAAAAACAGTATAACAGAATATATAAAGACCCTGCAGAAGCATGGAAATACAGTTATGAAAATATGACCGAGATCCCTAGTGGCGGGACTTGGCTAAATCTTGACTGTAAAAAAGATGTTGATAAAGCAATAGAAACATGGGTCAAAAGCATGAATCATGCACTACTAACTAAAAAGATAGAACTAGAGGATGTCCCATCCTTTATAGTAACATCTTTCCAAGGCAATGTTGCCAATTGGTGGGAAGAACAATCAGATGAGATAAAAAACGAAATCAAAACAGGAAACTCATTAAGTAGCACAGTAACACCTAATGATACAAATAAAAGAATATTAACAAGATTTGAAAATGCTGTAAGAAAAGAATTCCAGGGTTTAGGGTTAGAAATACCCAAAGGATATTATGTAGAGATACATAATAGATCAAGTAATATTTTCAAAGGATTTCAAGTACAATTAGGAATAATTGATCCAGATTATACAGGTCAGATAAGACTCGTAGTAACTGCAAATAGAGATTACTTAACACTAAATAAAAACGATAGAATTGCACAGATAATAATAAGACAAATAAATGAAGTTCAATTCATTGACCAAGACAATAATGAAATATCAATAACTTCATATAAAGAAAGATCGGAAGGATCATTAGGATCAACCGATGGATAATTTACCAGAATTAAGTATACAATCTCAAAATATAGAACCATTAAGGTTACCAGTTAATAGTTATAGATTTAGAGCTGCACAATTTGGCAGATTTCAACCATTCGATCTAGTCAATGACTCAGACGTATGGGGAAATAACCAATTAAATTGGATAGCTTTATTTTTACTAAAAACATTTGGTTTAAATAAATCAAATGAACAAAATAAAGAACAAACTAAAGATAAAATATTAGAAGCTCTAAATAATCAAATAAAGGAACTTAGAGAACAAATATCTCTAATAGAAAATACTGATAATATAGAACAGATAAATCAGATATTAGAAAGAGAAACCACTATAGATAAAAGATTGCATAGGATTGAAAAATCTCTAGAGCAATTAAATAAACAATTAAATCCGTTGGATATAACATCTAAAACAACTTCTGAAATTAGTAGATCAATAACATGACTGAGGTATTTGAACAATACCATACTCATAACGTAAGACATCTACAAACTCGAATTTCTAGAGAATATGCAGAATGTCACCATAATGGAAGGTTCAATCCAACCTTCAATAATATAAACAACTTGATATGGCTACTAGCAAATCTTACAACATTTGCTGGATACGTCAATAAGTCAATAAGGGATTATATTGATCCCAGGACTTTAAGAAATATCAAAGAAAAAATCCGAGAGGATTATATGTTTTACAAATTTCCCTATGACGATCGTAGGACACGAAACATGATACCCTTTCATAATCTATATTTAAGTCTACCAGGACAAAATTAATGGACTATTTGTCCAGTGATTATGAAGATGATATCTCTCTTCAACTGGGGGAGATAGATATAAATACTCAGGAAAACAATGAAATTGATTATACAATGATGAATCCAGGAAGACCAAGTACTTCCAAAGGATCAAATGATCCCATAAAAATATTAACAGAAAATATGAATATTGAAGACGCTATAAGCGCAATAGAACAATTAACAACAAGGTATCCCAATACCTTAGAATCAACATATCAACCCAGTGCACCTCCATATGAATACAGGAGATTAGCACCAGGATATAAAAAACAGTATAACAGAATATATAAAGACCCTGCAGAAGCATGGAAATACAGTTATGAAAATATGACCGAGATCCCTAGTGGCGGAACTTGGCTAAATCTTGACTGTAAAAAAGATGTTGATAAAGCAATAGAAACATGGGTCAAAAGCATGAATCATGCACTATTAACTAAAAAGATAGAACTAGAGGATGTCCCATCCTTTATAGTAACATCTTTCCAAGGCAATGTTGCCAATTGGTGGGAAGAACAATCAGATGAGATAAAAAACGAAATCAAAACAGGAAACTCATTAAGTAGCACAGTAACACCTAATGATACAAATAAAAGAATATTAACAAGATTTGAAAATGCTGTAAGAAAAGAATTCCAGGGTGAAGAATGGACCACCCATAAAGAAGAAGAACAAAAAATGCAAAGAGATAATGCATATAATAATATTCAAAGATTAAAATTAGTCACGATGTGTGGGTTTGAAGCCTATACTTGTGCATTTTCAAAATATTATTATGAGGGATTAGGCGATGATAGATTGTCTAATGCTAAGGAGATATATTTCTCAAAACTACCATATCCTTATAGTCAAAGGTTAAGTCTAGGATATAAATCCTGGCTTAAAGATAAAACGGACACTTTAGGTGCTCGTATTAGATATGCTAGAAATAGCATAAATAAATGGTGCATCAATGCACAACAGGAATATATAATTAGAAAACACGTCAACTATGGACTTTGTTGTCCACAAAATAGTGAAAGATTAATATTCGGTGATGTTAGAACATATAACCGAAAAAGAAAAGGAAAATATCAACCTCGAAAACGATTCTTTCCTAAAAGAATTACTAAAAAATATATACCAAAATATAAATTTAGAAAAAGAATTATGAGACGAAATAGAAAAACTAAAGAACCTAAAAAATGTAAATGCTGGCTGTGTCAAGAAGAAGGACATTATGCCAATGAATGTCCAAAAAGAAAAAAGTCAACAAAATATAACCAATTATATTCTTTCCATATGGAAGAATACAACTCAGAAGAAATTACTAGCGATGAAGAACTTTATATAATAGAATCAGAAGACTATCAAAGTTCAGACAGTGAATAATGGATAAACCTTTATACAAGGAAGAAATTGAGGATTCAAAAGAATTCTCAAGACAATTATTGTTTGATAAAAATATATTCAAACAAATATCTAAAGATAAAATCCATGATACAACAGAACAAGCATTTAATCATGCATTTTATAAACAATGGATGTCTCTTTTCAAAAGAGAAAATATTATATACTTTGGATTAAAAATCAAAGAGCAATCTATAGATATAGAAAATGCAACGGGTAATGTCAATTTACCTTTGCTCATCAAAAAAGACATATTGGAAAAACTAAATCACATAAAATCTAATGATAGAAGCAAGATACAGTTTCTCCATCTTGGAGGAATTCATATACTTATAAAAGCCCATTTCCGTGAAGGAATAGACACTCCAATAAAATTAGCAATACTAGATAACAGGATAGTGAATCGAAATGATTCATTACTTGGTATAATGAAAGGCAATTTAGCCTATCAACAATTAGGATTCTATTTGTTTCCTAAATATACCATCAATCTAAATGACAAAAATATTGATTCCACATTAACTTTAGCATATAAATTTGAAAGATTTAATAACTTTCTTCAAGGAACTAAGGTCTTTAATATCCACTATGGAATCAGCTATGCACTAACCAATAGTGTACATTCCATAAGATATAAAGATCAAGATATAATACATATCGATGATCTATATTCTTCCTTTGAAGAAATAGAGTTACCAAATATAAATAGACCACTAATACAAGATGATCAAGAATGGAATCTTGATCTTAATCCCAAACAATCATTACAATTGGTTAAACCAAAACCTCGACATATAATCGATGGTGATGGAATTCTCCGTAAACCTTCTTTCACGGGGGGAGAAGGAGAACAAGACCAGAAAAATAAACAGATAATCAATACATCTTACCATCAAGGTAATAACACTCACTTTAAAATAAAAGGAGAATATTTCAATGGACAACATTGGAAAATAATAAAAATATTAATTGATACAGGTTGCGCAGATAACTATATAAGAAAAGGTAATATAGGATATTTATATCCTACAGAACTAATAGCCAAACAAGCATATAGTCATCTCTGGACTAGTAAAACTTATGAGTCTACACATGCAGTAGAAGTAGACATAAAAATAAAAAACCTCATATTTAGAATTCATTTGTTAATTGACGAAGGAATAACCGATGAAGAATATCCAATAATACTAGGGATGAAATTCCTAGAAAAGGATTGTCAAAAATATAAGATTGAGAATAATACTCTACAAATAAGAATAAATAATCAAGAGATAGCAACACAAAAATGCTAAAAATAGGACAAACACTAGGAGATCTAAACAATAATATATATATAAAAATAATGGTATACACAAAAGACATTAAAAGAGAATTTGACGCCTTTATTGATAATGGTTCATTCATATCAGTATGTAAAAAAGAAGTTTTACATTATGATGAATGGATAAAAGAAAATGATAAAGTAATAGGACTCGATATGGGAGGACATCAAACCCAATATAAAAACAAGGCTATAAATGTCAAAATAGAAATAGAAAACAAACAGTTATCTATAAATGAAATCTATGAAAATAACCAGACAGGTGTTGATATAATCTTAGGAAATAATTTCATCAATTCTTTTGATGAATTCAGACAAAATTCTCAATATATAACGTTCATCTTAGGGAAAGATGAAATAAAAACAAGAAGGTTAAATTATGGAATAAATAGAATTTTCCAACAAGAAAAATTAGAATATCTAGAAGAAAAGTACAAAGATTTAACACAAAAATATATAAGTAAATTCGAGAAACTTTGCCATGAAAACCCATTATATTTTTGGGAAAAACATAAAACTATGGCAAAAATAGAATTAAAAGAAGATAGAATAATAAGATGTAAACCTATGTTCTACTCTGAGGAAGACAGAATAGAATTTGAAAAACAAATAAAGGAGTTATTAGAACAAGGAATAATACGTCATAGTAAAAGTCCCCATTCATCTCCAGCTTTCATGGTCCGAAATCATTCGGAACAAAAAAGAGGAAAGACAAGAATGGTGGTAAACTATAAAACCCTAAATAAATATACAAAATTCAATGGGTATTTTCTACCCAACAAAACTCAACTACTAGATAAAATAAGATATAAAAATATATTTTCCAAATTTGACTGCAAAAGTGGATTTTGGCAGATAAAATTGGAAGAAGAAAGTATTCCATATACTGCCTTTAGTACTCCACAAGGGCACTATGAATGGAATATATTAGCCTTTGGTTTGAAAAACTCTCCTCAAGAGTTTCAACAATGGCTAGATAAAACGTATCATAATATTCATGAATTCTGTATTATCTATGTTGATGATATATTAATCATGAGTAAAAATATTCAACAACATGAAAAACATCTACAACAATTCCTTCAAATCTCTGAAGAAAATGGAATAAATTTATCTTTAAAGAAAATGGAACTCTTTAAAGAGAAAATCGAATATCTAGGATTAATAATAGATAATGCGGGTGTAGAATTACAACCACATATAACACAAAAATTGGAAACATTTCCAAACATATTAACAGATGTTAAACAATTGCAAAGATTTCTTGGATGTGCAAATTATGCAGAAACATTCATAATAAATCTTGCAAAACATCGCAATCCACTCCAAAAATTATTGAAAAAAGGAGCTCCATGGGAATGGACTCAAGAACATACAAATGCAATAAAAACTATCAAAGATATATCCAAAAATCTTCCTCGGCTACGACTTCCAGCCGATAATACACTCCTAGTTATAGAAACCGACGCCTCAGAAAATTTTTGGGGGGGAGTATTAAAAGAAATAGTAGAAAATAATCAAGAAAATATATGTAGGTATACAAGTGGAACCTTTTCAAAAACAGAGAAAAATTATCATATAAATGAGCTAGAAGTGCTAGCAATAAAAAGAACAATAGAAAAGTTTAACTTCTTCTTACTACCAAGAAAATTTATAATACGAACTGATAATACACAAGTAAGAGGATTAATTCAAAATAATCTTAAAAATTTACCCCAATATGCCAGATTGAAAAGATGGCAACTTTTCTTTTCGTTTTATGATTTTGATATAATCCATATAAAAAGTACTACTAATGTCTTGGCTGATTTGTTAACCAGAGAAGCAGCAGGACCATAATGGATATCATCGAAAAAGATCTCCAGGAGATAATGAATCTCCATAAGTTAATGAATATAAAAATAGAAAGTATTATTGAAAAAATAAATATTTTAAAATTGCAGGAAAAGCAAAAAACGGTGATGCCGATCCTCATAGGATCTTCTTCTAAATCTCCTATGGAGAATAGTACTACTTCCATAAAGGAAGAAAATAATCTCTTGAAAAAAGAGAATAACAATCTCTTGATAAAAGAGAATAACAATCTCTTGATAAAAGAGAATAACAATCTCTTGAAGAAAGAGAATAACCAAATCCTTGAAAAAGGATATAACCTATCTCTAGCAATAGAGAATAAAGGAGGCGCGTCTTCATCAACGCAAATGTCTTCATCAACACAGAACCCAGTGGTGGAATCCTACAACGCCATCGACATCAATACATTTCAAAAGGCTTTGTAAAAATAATCACTCTGAATAAAATGACTTTTGCTTCCGTTAACTTGGCAGTCCAAAACTTCAGAATAGAATCTTGTCAACTTGTCTCTTGTCTCTTGTCTATTCTGATAACCCAAAGCCTCTCTGTATTGGGCTTGACTTATTAGATACACTTCTGCATTACAGAAGTATCTTTCCCAAGGAAAGGAGCTATTTGTTATTTCTTCCCAATCACGTTCGGTGTTTATTCTTATAAGATGAATCATGTTTTCTCTTATGGGAATTATCTCGTAGAAGGTTTCTACGTTTATTCCTCTTCTTTTGACGACGATTGAGCGGTTGAGTATTCGCTTGACCCTTATTAATCGTTCAGCTATCTCTTCGACAAGAGGATTGACGATTTCCATCTGTTAAGATCTTTTCAAATTTTAGAGAGAGTTGCCTATAATCCATCTAACCCTTCCCCTTATCCTTATTCCCTTCGTTAACCTCTTTCTTATCTTGTTCAATACATAATAACCTTTAATAATTTAAAACCGTTTTTTGAGCGAACTTTCAACATAAATACCTGGCGACTCTTAGTGACCGAACGTCTTCTCGGTGGTCTACGTATTAGAACCTCGCGGCGCGTTCCTCCTTCCAAATACCCTTAGTTGAAAGACACCACAGCTCTAGATTGATTTCTTTACACCAGAGCGTACACGGCTTTAAAGCATCAAGGATTATTTTGATTGATCAAGATAAAACAGATACAAGAAGTATAAGGGACCTAAGGTATAAGCTTTGGGGTTATAGGATTATGGCCTCTCTCTAAGGCTTGCTTAGCTCATTATCTCAAGCTCCCCAGAGAGATGGTATGTCTCTCCTTCGGTCTTGAGTATAACTCACAATGCTTGAGCTCCCAGAAAGATTGGTGTATTCTTTCTTCGTTCTCAAGAATGAGTATGCTCTCGGGATTTTCGAATGAAGAGTGAGTCTTCGAAGCTTGGTTATATAGGCTTTTGATAGTGCGTTGTGACATGGCACTTTTATAAAGTTGATTTGACGTTTGGGTATGCGTGGTTATAGAGGGCACGCAACCTTTACATTATTTGTGATCTTTTTTAAGTGCGGACCACTTTACATCTTTTTGATGGGTAGTTACATGATTGGAAAGGGATTGATGCGCTTTGTGCATTTGGTACATGTTTTATCGTGCGCTACTTTACAGTATGCTGCACGGCATTTATCCGAGCTTTCATGATTGTCGACTTCAGTGATGACACGCTGTAGAGTGTCTTTGTCTTTTGATGTCATTTCTGACATATCTTGGATTAATATTGTAATGTCAGCTTGTTGATAGATTTTGCTGACAATATGTCCCTTTTGATCTTTGAGTATTTTCTTCATCTGTTTTATGATGATATTTAATCCTTGAGCTCTTTTAAAGGGCAAGGTAAATATATTTTTATTACCCTTTTCGGTTGTTCTTTCTGCGATTAGGCTTTCATTTTTATTTATTTTTCTTATAATACAAAAGTGGTATCCCCGATAATAATTTATCTCGGGGGATGCATTGAAGATTTTGACGTGGAGGTTTGCTGTTAGATCTTGTTCTATGAGTAAGTTGGCACTCCATAGAAAGATCTCTGGAAGGTCTTTTATTTCTTCACAAGTATTGCTGATGTAGATTTGATCGAGGTATCCGAAGTAGAATAATTTTTTAATTATCTCCGGATCTGCTTTTGGTAGTGTTATCACCCTTGGATATTGGGAAATGGTATTTTTGATATAATACCCTTGGTTATTGATTTGATCCATGAAGTTGACTAGACTTTCAAACTCCTTTTGAAATGTATTGATGTCGATGGCGTTGTAGGATTCCACCACTGGGTTCTGTGTTGATGAAGACATTTGCGTTGATGAAGACGCGCCTCCTTTATTCTCTATTGCTAGAGATAGGTTATATCCTTTTTCAAGGATTTGGTTATTCTCTTTCTTCAAGAGATTGTTATTCTCTTTTATCAAGAGATTGTTATTCTCTTTTATCAAGAGATTGTTATTCTCTTTTTTCAAGAGATTATTTTCTTCCTTTATGGAAGTAGTACTATTCTCCATAGGAGATTTAGAAGAAGATCCTATGAGGATCGGCATCACCGTTTTTTGCTTTTCCTGCAATTTTAAAATATTTATTTTTTCAATAATACTTTCTATTTTTATATTCATTAACTTATGGAGATTCATTATCTCCTGGAGATCTTTTTCGATGATATCCATTATGGTCCTGCTGCTTCTCTGGTTAACAAATCAGCCAAGACATTAGTAGTACTTTTTATATGGATTATATCAAAATCATAAAACGAAAAGAAAAGTTGCCATCTTTTCAATCTGGCATATTGGGGTAAATTTTTAAGATTATTTTGAATTAATCCTCTTACTTGTGTATTATCAGTTCGTATTATAAATTTTCTTGGTAGTAAGAAGAAGTTAAACTTTTCTATTGTTCTTTTTATTGCTAGCACTTCTAGCTCATTTATGTGATAATTTTTCTCTGTTTTTGAAAAGGTTCCACTTGTATACCTACATATATTTTCTTGATTATTTTCTACTATTTCTTTTAATACTCCCCCCCAAAAATGTTCTGAGGCGTCGGTTTCTATAACTAGGAGTGTATTATCGGCTGGAAGTCGTAGCCGAGGAAGATTTTTGGATATATCTTTGATAGTTTTTATTGCATTTGTATGTTCTTGAGTCCATTCCCATGGAGCTCCTTTTTTCAATAATTTTTGGAGTGGATTGCGATGTTTTGCAAGATTTATTATGAATGTTTCTGCATAATTTGCACATCCAAGAAATCTTTGCAATTGTTTAACATCTGTTAATATGTTTGGAAATGTTTCCAATTTTTGTGTTATATGTGGTTGTAATTCTACACCCGCATTATCTATTATTAATCCTAGATATTCGATTTTCTCTTTAAAGAGTTCCATTTTCTTTAAAGATAAATTTATTCCATTTTCTTCAGAGATTTGAAGGAATTGTTGTAGATGTTTTTCATGTTGTTGAATATTTTTACTCATGATTAATATATCATCAACATAGATAATACAGAATTCATGAATATTATGATACGTTTTATCTAGCCATTGTTGAAACTCTTGAGGAGAGTTTTTCAAACCAAAGGCTAATATATTCCATTCATAGTGCCCTTGTGGAGTACTAAAGGCAGTATATGGAATACTTTCTTCTTCCAATTTTATCTGCCAAAATCCACTTTTGCAGTCAAATTTGGAAAATATATTTTTATATCTTATTTTATCTAATAGTTGAGTTTTGTTGGGTAGAAAATACCCATTGAATTTTGTATATTTATTTAGGGTTTTATAGTTTTATTTAGGGTTTTATAGTTTACCACCATTCTTGCCTTTCCTCTTTTTTGTTCCGAATGATTTCGGACCATGAAAGCTGGAGATGAATGGGGACTTTTACTATGACGTATTATTCCTTGTTCTAATAACTCCTTTATTTGTTTTTCAAATTCTATTCTGTCTTCCTCAGAGTAGAACATAGGTTTACATCTTATTATTCTATCTTCTTTTAATTCTATTTTTGCCATAGTTTTATGTTTTTCCCAAAAATATAATGGGTTTTCATGGCAAAGTTTCTCGAATTTACCTATATATTTTTGTGTTAAATCTTTGTACTTTTCTTCTAGATATTCTAATTTTTCTTGTTGGAAAATTCTATTTATTCCATAATTTAACCTTCTTGTTTTTATTTCATCTTTCCCTAAGATGAACGTTATATATTGAGAATTTTGTCTGAATTCATCGAAAGAATTGATGAAATTATTTCCTAAGATTATATCAACACCTGTCTGGTTATTTTCATAGATTTCATTTATAGATAACTGTTTGTTTTCTATTTCTATTTTGACATTTATAGCCTTGTTTTTATATTGGGTTTGATGTCCTCCCATATCGAGTCCTATTACTTTATCATTTTCTTTTATCCATTCATCATAATGTAAAACTTCTTTTTTACATACTGATATGAATGAACCATTATCAATAAAGGCGTCAAATTCTCTTTTAATGTCTTTTGTGTATACCATTATTTTTATATATATATTATTGTTTAGATCTCCTAGTGTTTGTCCTATTTTTAGCATTTTTGTGTTGCTATCTCTTGATTATTTATTCTTATTTGTAGAGTATTATTCTCAATCTTATATTTTTGACAATCCTTTTCTAGGAATTTCATCCCTAGTATTATTGGATATTCTTCATCGGTTATTCCTTCGTCAATTAACAAAGGAATTCTAAATATGAGGTTTTCTATTTTTATGTCTACTTCTACTGCATGTGTAGACTCATAAGTTTTACTAGTCCAGAGATGACTATATGCTTGTTTGGCTATTAGTTCTGTAGGATATAAATATCCTATATTACTTTTTCTTATATAGTTATCTGCGCAACCTGTATCAATTAATATTTTTATTATTTTCCAATGTTGTCCATTGAAATATTCTCCTTTTATTTTAAAGTGAGTGTTATTACCTTGATGGTAAGATGTATTGATTATCTGTTTATTTTTCTGGTCTTGTTCTCCTTCTCCCCCCGTGAAAGAAGGTTTACGGAGAATTCCATCACCATCGATTATATGTCGAGGTTTTGGTTTAACCAATTGTAATGATTGTTTGGGATTAAGATCAAGATTCCATTCTTGATCATCTTGTATTAGTGGTCTATTTATATTTGGTAACTCTATTTCTTCAAAGGAAGAATATAGATCATCGATATGTATTATATCTTGATCTTTATATCTTATGGAATGTACACTATTGGTTAGTGCATAGCTGATTCCATAGTGGATATTAAAGACCTTAGTTCCTTGAAGAAAGTTATTAAATCTTTCAAATTTATATGCTAAAGTTAATGTGGAATCAATATTTTTGTCATTTAGATTGATGGTATATTTAGGAAACAAATAGAATCCTAATTGTTGATAGGCTAAATTGCCTTTCATTATACCAAGTAATGAATCATTTCGATTCACTATCCTGTTATCTAGTATTGCTAATTTTATTGGTGTGTCTATTCCTTCACGGAAATGGGCTTTTATAAGTATATGAATTCCTCCAAGATGGAGAAACTGTATCTTGCTTCTATCATTAGATTTTATGTGATTTAGTTTTTCCAATATGTCTTTTTTGATGAGCAAAGGTAAATTGACATTACCCGTTGCATTTTCTATATCTATAGATTGCTCTTTGATTTTTAATCCAAAGTATATAATATTTTCTCTTTTGAAAAGAGACATCCATTGTTTATAAAATGCATGATTAAATGCTTGTTCTGTTGTATCATGGATTTTATCTTTAGATATTTGTTTGAATATATTTTTATCAAACAATAATTGTCTTGAGAATTCTTTTGAATCCTCAATTTCTTCCTTGTATAAAGGTTTATCCATTATTCACTGTCTGAACTTTGATAGTCTTCTGATTCTATTATATAAAGTTCTTCATCGCTAGTAATTTCTTCTGAGTTGTATTCTTCCATATGGAAGGAATATAATTGGTTATATTTTGTTGACTTTTTTCTTTTTGGACATTCATTGGCATAATGTCCTTCTTCTTGACACAACCAGCATTTACATTTTTTAGGTTCTTTAGTTTTTCTATTTCGTCTCATAATTCTTTTTCTAAATTTATATTTTGGTATATATTTTTTAGTAATTCTTTTAGGAAAGAATCGTTTTCGAGGTTGATATTTTCCTTTTCTTTTTCGGTTATATGTTCTAACATCACCGAATATTAATCTTTCACTATTTTGTGGACAACAAAGTCCATAGTTGACGTGTTTTCTAATTATATATTCCTGTTGTGCATTGATGCACCATTTATTTATGCTATTTCTAGCATATCTAATACGAGCACCTAAAGTGTCCATTTTATCTTTAAGCCAGGATTTATATCCTAGACTTAACCTTTGACTATAAGGATATGGTAGTTTTGAGAAATATATCTCCTTAGCATTAGACAATCTATCATCGCCTAATCCCTCATAATAATATTTTGAAAATGCACAAGTATAGGCTTCAAACCCACACATCGTGACTAATTTTAATCTTTGAATATTATTATATGCATTATCTCTTTGCATTTTTTGTTCTTCTTCTTTATGGGTGGTCCATTCTTCACCCTGGAATTCTTTTCTTACAGCATTTTCAAATCTTGTTAATATTCTTTTATTTGTATCATTAGGTGTTACTGTGCTACTTAATGAGTTTCCTGTTTTGATTTCGTTTTTTATCTCATCTGATTGTTCTTCCCACCAATTGGCAACATTGCCTTGGAAAGATGTTACTATAAAGGATGGGACATCCTCTAGTTCTATCTTTTTAGTTAGTAGTGCATGATTCATGCTTTTGACCCATGTTTCTATTGCTTTATCAACATCTTTTTTACAGTCAAGATTTAGCCAAGTCCCGCCACTAGGGATCTCGGTCATATTTTCATAACTGTATTTCCATGCTTCTGCAGGGTCTTTATATATTCTGTTATACTGTTTTTTATATCCTGGTGCTAATCTCCTGTATTCATATGGAGGTGCACTGGGTTGATATGTTGATTCTAAGGTATTGGGATACCTTGTTGTTAATTGTTCTATTGCGCTTATAGCGTCTTCAATATTCATATTTTCTGTTAATATTTTTATGGGATCATTTGATCCTTTGGAAGTACTTGGTCTTCCTGGATTCATCATTGTATAATCAATTTCATTGTTTTCCTGAGTATTTATATCTATCTCCCCCAATTGAAGAGAGATATCATCTTCATAATCACTGGACAAATAGTCCATTAATTTTGTCCTGGTAGACTTAAATATAGATTATGAAAGGGTATCATGTTTCGTGTCCTACGATCGTCATAGGGAAATTTGTAAAACATATAATCCTCTCGGATTTTTTCTTTGATATTTCTTAAAGTCCTGGGATCAATATAATCCCTTATTGACTTATTGACGTATCCAGCAAATGTTGTAAGATTTGCTAGTAGCCATATCAAGTTGTTTATATTATTGAAGGTTGGATTGAACCTTCCATTATGGTGACATTCTGCATATTCTCGAGAAATTCGAGTTTGTAGATGTCTTACGTTATGAGTATGGTATTGTTCAAATACCTCAGTCATGTTATTGATCTACTAATTTCAGAAGTTGTTTTAGACGTTATATCCAACGGATTTAATTGTTTATTTAATTGCTCTAGAGATTTTTCAATCCTATGCAATCTTTTATCTATAGTGGTTTCTCTTTCTAATATCTGATTTATCTGTTCTATATTATCAGTATTTTCTATTAGAGATATTTGTTCTCTAAGTTCCTTTAATTGATTATTTAGAGCTTCTAATATTTTATCTTTAGTTTGTTCTTTATTTTGTTCATTTGATTTATTTAAACCAAATGTTTTTAGTAAAAATAAAGCTATCCAATTTAATTGGTTATTTCCCCATACGTCTGAGTCATTGACTAGATCGAATGGTTGAAATCTGCCAAATTGTGCAGCTCTAAATCTATAACTATTAACTGGTAACCTTAATGGTTCTATATTTTGAGATTGTATACTTAATTCTGGTAAATTATCCATCGGTTGATCCTAATGATCCTTCCGATCTTTCTTTATATGAAGTTATTGATATTTCATTATTGTCTTGGTCAATGAATTGAACTTCATTTGTTTGTCTTATTATTATCTGTGCAATTCTATCGTTTTTATTTAGTGTTAAGTAATCTCTATTTGCAGTTACTACGAGTCTTATCTGACCTGTATAATCTGGATCAATTATTCCTAATTGTACTTGAAATCCTTTGAAAATATTACTTGATCTATTATGTATCTCTACATAATATCCTTTGGGTATTTCTAACCTTATATCTGTATTTATGATTTGTATTTCATTTTTGAATAATGTTATATTTGTTTTTAATTTTATATCATAACCTACACTCATTTGTGTTTCCTTAGTTATGTATTCTTTTCCAGTAATTATCTTAATCATTTAAAAACCATGCTCTGATACCAATGCGGTGCCGGGTTATCAGAATAGACAAGAGACAAGAGACAAGTTGACAAGATTCTATTCTGAAGGTTTGGACTGCCAAGTTAACGGAAGCAAAAGTCATTTTATTCAGAGTGATTATTTTTACAAAGCCTCTCTGTATTGGGCTTGACTTATTAGATACACTTCTGCATTACAGAAGTATCTTTCCCAAGGAAAGGAGCTATTTGTTATTTCTTCCCAATCACGTTCGGTGTTTATTCTTATAAGATGAATCATGTTTTCTCTTATGGGAATTATCTCGTAGAAGGTTTCTACGTTTATTCCTCTTCTTTTGACGACGATTGAGCGGTTGAGTATTCGCTTGACCCTTATTAATCGTTCAGCTATCTCTTCGACAAGAGGATTGACGATTTCCATCTGTTAAGATCTTTTCAAATTTTAGAGAGAGTTGCCTATAATCCATCTAACCCTTCCCCTTATCCTTATTCCCTTCGTTAACCTCTTTCTTATCTTGTTCAATACATAATAACCTTTAATAATTTAAAACCGTTTTTTGAGCGAACTTTCAACATAAATACCTGGCGACTCTTAGTGACCGAACGTCTTCTCGGTGGTCTACGGATTAGAAATACTCTTCCGAGTGTACATCAGGAGGTGGACGAGAAGGAGGAGATTTTTGCAGAGCTCTATAGAGAGCTTATAGCAGCAGATACTCGTGACACTCGCAATCAGCGTGCTCGTGGGCAAGGAGTTCGAGTAGATGGTAGCAAGGGCATGGTCATTCGACACCCTCCAACATCGAGGAGAGGTGATTCGAGTGGCTTACAGACATATATAAGGCGGGGATCTAGTAGCTCACTCTCGTGCCTCATGATGACATCCCCCTCTTGCCTACACAGCCGCCACCTAGGGAGCCATCATTTGATGATGATGGTAACCTCATCAGTGAGGATGAGTATGAGTGTGCCTCATCATCCAATGTCGAGGAGTCATCTTTAGACTCTCTTGATGAGCACTCAGATGGTTCTAATGATGATGATAATGATAGTGATGCCTCATCATAGATTCATAGGTCTCTCTTTTGTATCTACTATCATTGTATCCATATGCATGGATGCCACTATGACACACTAGAGTCTAGATTGTACTCTATAGTTATATCGCATGTTTTGTGCAGCCCATGCGACTACGATGGTCACCCTCATGTATTCATCTTATTTCGTAATGAGATTGCTATTTCCACTTTAAACATGTTTTCTATCATTTAATGATTTATGGTTTTTTTTTTTAATCATGTTAAATTTTTATCATACTAATATCGTAACGTACCTTATAAAATCATAAGGTACCATTTAGTACCATATTTAATCGTAACATACCTTTCGTACCTAACAACAATGAGTATAACTACAACCACCTACATCAAGTCAATTGCAATTAATGCAATCAACTACAAGTTGGCCACTTTTGGGGGCAGCTACTATAGATAGCAGCCCTCCTCTTCAGCCCACACATTCTTGTTTGTGCAGCCAGCATTCTCTCCATTCAGCCTGCCATCTTCTCTATCATCAGTCTAATCCAGTGCCCTCATTGACGCCTTGAGCTGTGTGCAAGGACTGATCAGCCCACTATGTATTCAACTTTCGTTTTTTGATGAGTGTGATTTTTTCCTTTTCTTCTTTGTGCTCATCTCAATCTCCCTCTTCCCTTCTCTCTCTGTGTTCATGGTTCTTGTCTGTATTGCACTCTCACAAAGAACTCCAAATGTTTTAGACTCTTGAGAGAAAATAGAAACAAAGTCTTGACACAAGATTTGATACGCATGCATCCTCAAGACACTTCATCAGGCTCCCTACCCACCAAGATAAAGCACTATAGAAATCATTCACTTACTTACAAATAACGGGTCAATCAAACAACCAAGCTACATGGATGTATAAATATTCCACATTATGGAGGTTGCTATTGGCCAAATCAAAGTATCATTAAAAGCCCTCAAGATTGAGGCAAGTGGAGCAATGCAGGTGGCCAAGGAGGACAGGATGTGCAAGTTGTACCATGTGGAGGTAGAGTCAAAGGAGAGTCAATAACAGCATAACACAAGATCAAAGAGCATAGAGGTGAAACACAAAACACATGAAAATATAAAGAACAAATAACCGCCACCAAATTGGATCCACTAGTTGTGCAACTAAAGCGAGTACAACAAACATCACCACAATAGGAGGAAGCAAGAACATAGCACCCTCACTCAGTATGCAAGAGAGAGTAGGGGGCTCGTGCCTAACGACAATCGCAATGGAATGCAAAAGTGATCCCACAAAGGGGAGGAAGGCAGAACCCAAGTATGACCACTCCCCTTGAGAAAGAGACCAATGACCTTGACTCAACCGATACCACAAAGAAGGGAGGGCACATGCATATAGGCACAATCCAAGTATAAACATCCCATGAGAGCAATGCATCTAGTGTGGTCATTGAAGAGCTTCCTGACACTGAAGAGATACTTGTTGTGGCCTCATGTAATGATGCAGATATTATGGCAACAACAAGTGATATGCACATCACCAGAAAGGAGGTAATTGATGCCTTACTTTCAGCTCATGATGGGCTGTCACAATCATGGATAGTGGACAGCGGTGCCGCTTTTAATGATACCCCCTCTTTGGAGTCATTTTCTGAATATACTGCACGTTGCCTAGCCAAGGTTTACTTGGGTAATAACTATGCATGTGAGATAGAGGGTGTTGGCACCATTTACTTGGCCCTTGAAAATGGCCAAGAGCTGATTTTCCAGAATGTCTGATTTGTACCTGGCATAAAGAAAAGTCTACTATCAGTTGGGTAGCTTGACGGTAAAGGGTATTTTACTACCTTTGGTGGTGGATCTTGGAAGGTGCATAAGGGCTCTATGATGATTGTTAAAGGCAGCAAAAGGGGGACTTTAAATTACTTGCATTGTAAAGCATTACCTGGCAAGTTCTTGGCTGTGGCTGAAGTCCATTCACAAATGGAGCTTTGGCACAAAAGACTTGGTCATATGAGCCAGAAAGGTCTTAAGTTCTCTCCTCTTTAGGGAGATTTGATGTAAAAGGCTCTGGTCTCAAATTTTGTCATGATTGCTTATATGGAAAACATGTGAAGTCTCCTTATTACTCTAGTGTCGTTAAGAAGTCTAATGCTCTTGCCTTAGTACACTCTGATGTGTGCACTATGCCTATTAATTCGTATGGGGATGCACACTACTTTGTTACTTTCATTGATGATTTCAATGGAAAGTCATGGGTGTTTGTACTTAAGAGCTAAAAGAAAGTGTTGGATGCTTTTAAAAAACTCCATGCTTTTGTTACCACATAGAAAGGGCTTAAGTTGAAAGCCATAAGAACAGATAATGGGGGTGAGTATGTCTCAAATGAATTTAACAAGTTTTGTGAGATGCATGGCATTAAGAGGAAGTTGGCAGCCCCTTATAATCCTGCATCAAATGGCGTGGCTGAAAGACAGTCATGATTGCCATCCTGGGCTGCACCATGTGACAATCAACATGAGCTGAATTATTCATCAATTCAGTTTTTTTTTAAAGTTCACTGCAACATTGTGAGGAGGAGTCCTAGGTGGCGGACAGATTCCTGAGATCAAAGGAAGGGAATAGCAACTCTTCTTTGCTGAAGGAAGACGATTGCTTAAATCAACGCCAATTTTGTTTTATCGGGAACGTGAGAGCTAAGATTACTGCGAAGTATCAACTACTTCAAAAAGTAGATGGCGCTCTGCTTGCCGCTCTGTCTATCCAACAGATAACGACCACACCGCAGTCAACAAACCCCACATCAATGTTTTCCCCCATTGCAAGCCACGTCATTGCTGACCTGTAATGGATTGGATTATTCAGTATGACCTCCAGATGACTCAAAGGAATATATTCACAGAGTGGGTCGTACTGCTAGAGGTGAAGGTGCCGACAATCGCACACATCGTGAGAGAGTCAGATGCATGTTGTCCACAACTAATCTCCCGCAACAGTTTTGGTGAGAGGCTCTTAAAATTGCAGTTCATGTATACAATCGCTCTCCCAATCGTGCATTGGAAAATGGCATTCCTGAAGAGGTTTGTTGTGGCAAACTTGCTTTATATGACCATTTGTGTGTCTTTGATTATGATCTCTTTGTGCGTGTACCTATAGAACAGAGGACCAAACTAGACATGAAATCCATCAAGGGCATCTTCATGGGATATAGAGATGAGGGAGAGATGGGTTATAGAGTTTGACTTCCTCAGGGCAGGAAGATAGTACGCAGCCTAGACGTAGTATTTAATGAAGCAAAGTTGCTGAAAAATGCTACACATGGTGATCTTGACAAAACAAAGGTCAAATTTCAGCATGAACAGCCAGCCATTCAATAGCCATTAGCTGAAAGTTCTGTCCCTTTTGATGCTGAAAATGAGCAGCAACCTATTGTGCTACAGCAAGAAGATCATGGACAGCAAATAGATGCACAGGATAAAATAGGACAGCAAGAAGAACATGCTGAAAACAGGTTACAGAAGCAAGAAAATGCTGAAAATCAGCCACCTGGTGATGGTGTGCACATTCCTCAAGATGTAGGCCCACTGCCTAATAATACAAATCATTGGGTAAGAAGGTCCACATGTCAGAAGGCAGCCACAGAGGTTTCAGCCATCTTTGGATTGCATTTTGTTGCCTGATGAGGGTAAGCCTCTGACATTCAAAGAGGCACAGTCATGTGAAAACAAGAGAAAGTGGAAGCTTGCTATGCAGTAAGAGATGAAATCTCTATATGCAAATAACACATGGGAGCTTATACCTTTGCCCAAGGATAGAAAAGCTAATAAATGGGTTTACAAAGTGAAATGTATTGATGGCAAGCCCAAGTACAAGGCACGATTGGTTCCTAAGGGCTATACACAGAAGGAGGGCATAGACTTCCAAGAGGTCTTTTCACCAATGGTGAAGATGACTACGCTCCGTGTTTTGTTTGTTCTCACTCCATTCTTGGATTTAGAGTTGGATCAGATGGATGTGAAGACTGCTTTTCTTCTTGGTGACTTGGATGAAGAGTTGTACATGAAGCAGCCAAAGGGATTTGCCATTCCAGGAAAAGAGCATTTGGTTTGTAAACTGAAACACAGCTTATATGGGCTGAAACAAGCCCCTAGACAATGGTACAAAAAATTTGATACCTTTATGCTCAGCCATGGATTTAAATGCAGTCATGCAAATCACTACTTATACACTAAAAAGGCTGATGATGGAAGCCTTATTGCGTTAGTTTTATATGTGGATAACATGCTGATTGTAGGACAACATAAGAGTACTTTGAATGCTCTTAAAAGGCAGCTGAGTTTAGCCTTCTCCATGAAAGGTTTGGGGACAGCTGAACACATTTTGGGCATGCACATTAAAAGAGACAGAGGGCAACATTTATTATTTCTCTCACAAAACAAGTACATCAGCAAAGTACTTAACAAGTTTAATATGGCTGATGCTAAGCCTCTTGGTGTGCCTTTACCGCCACACACAAAGCTTAGCAAAGTTGATTGCCCTAAGGATGATGCAACTGCTAGTGCCATGAAGGGTATGTTAAGAAACCCTTCCCCTGCAGTTTACATTTTTGCGTTTCTACGTTTTGGGTTTCGGGTTTGTGTATGCAGCGACAAAAAGGGGCGCCATCCTAGACTGACTATGCCTATTTATAAGACACTCTCTCATTCATTCTTCACGGTTGATTCATTCAATCCATCACCTCTTCTTTCCAGCCTCTCCACTACCCTCACACCCCTTCAAGAGGGCATTGCGGTTCATGGTTCGTGCCTGTCTTCATCATCTTCCATGTGCTACGGCACCCTTGTTCCCTTATATCACATTCACTCCATGATTTAGGTCTTCATCATTCCATTCATCAGAGTTTCGTCTCTCTTCCCTTCTCTTCTTCATGTTTGCCAAGTTCGCTCCTGGTCCTCCCTGCAAACCCTACTGTCTCACTGGTACATCATCTTTTGACATGGTATCAGAGCTGGATCTACTCACCTAGCAGCGAAGATCCTCCACTCCAACGAAGGCAAAGACCAGTGGCGGGTTCGGCATCCACTTCTTTTTCCATTGCATCAACACTTTTTTGGAGGTTGTTCTAGGCTGCCTTTGTAGCCTGCAGCTCAGCCAAACCAGCCCAAGGCTCAGCCCAGCTTGCGTTTGCAGCTGGCTAACCTCCGCTTGCTCCTGGGTGCTTCCCGGCTTCTTCTTCCGAGCCCCAGATACCTTATTCAACACGACCGGTGGCACTTCCTTCGTCATTAGATGCTTCACATTCCGTGAGCCATGAGTGGTTGGATTCCCTTTCTCTCTCAGACTAGGATTTAGAGGGGGATTTTCTTACTTCGCCCTCAGAGGGGGCTTTTGGTTCTTCTTCAACTTCAAAGAGGGACTGCTACTTCTACTCCTTCCAATTTAGAGAGGGACCCTATGTGCCATGAAGTTCTTCACACACCACCACCTCTTACTTTCGAGGAGTGGCTCTCCCTTGAGCAATCATTTTCTCTACTCATATCCAGGATCTAGAGGATCTACCTAGATTAGGGCCCTTGGATCTTCAGCAACGACTTGGTGATTAGGCCTTTGTATTCCTTCCAGCATGGAGTCACCGAGCTAGTGGCTTCTCTCCCGAGGTTGAGTTTCAAGTTCTACAGCTCATCATGTCTCCTGATTATCTTCAAAGGTCTCCTTTGTCAGCATGGAGCCAACTCCTGAGATCGAGTACGGGCATATCCTTATGGTTCTCGGCACCACACAAAGTCCGACATTCCTCCTATGCATTGCATGTTTTCATCATCTTTGTACTAGGGCACTTAGACAAGTGAACAATTTTCCCACGAAGGACACTTTGCAAGTGGTACCTGCTGCATCAACATTCTTCCGCATGTAGCATTGCATCTCCACCTCACTCTTCTCTTGTTCCCCTTTTTGGGCCTAAGAGGGGGTGTTGAGAAACCCTTTACTCCTAGTTTGCGTTTTTGCGTTTCTGCGTTTTGCGGTTACGGTTTACAGCCCCAAAAAGGGGCGCCATCCTAGACTGATTGTGCCTATTTATAGACAACTATTAATATTTAATTATGAAAAATGCTGAAAAAACCATTTGGGAAGGCTACCACTTGTGAAAAATGCCTATGCAAGACTGAAAAACGTCTTTAGAGATTGGAGAGAGGCATTTCTATAAATTCAGCCTGCAAGAGAGAGGGAGGGGAGGCTGTTGGTCTGATTTGCAGCCATTGGAGGACCTTCTGAGGCAGTCAGGGGCAAAAGAAGACCAATCAACAGCAGGAGACAGCATCTACAGGTTGTTGAGGCACGGCAACAACAGTAAATGACTGATTTTCTTTAGTTCTTTGCATCTACATGCTGTTGTGGCAAGGCAATAGCAGCACTTCACTGATTTTCAGTCATTCTTCGCGACAAAACTCTGAATTTTCTCTCTCTACAATTTTCCCTCTCGTCTCCCAGCCATTTCACAGCCTTGCTCCGAAGATCTCAGCATTTGGACCCTTGGAGGCTGAGATATTGCAAATTTCTCTTTGCTATAAACCCTAACAGCAGCTTTGGGAAGCATGCCAAGAATTGGAAGCTCCAAGACTTGGATTCAACAAGACTAAAGGTAAATTTCAGCTGAATTCAAGTGGAGGACTAGCCAGCCATTAAATTTGGGACATTTCCATCATCTATAAAGTGGGTGAAGGTCATTTGAGTGGCCGAATCAAGGGGCAAAATAGATTGAAGACTTGCTGGTCACTTTGGACAGCAAGGGGAGTTACGCCAATTTTGGGGCCAATCGAGTGTGCACCTGGGGGGGTCCACTAGGGTTTACCGTATGGTACCACGTGAGTGTAAGGGAGGGGAGTTATTTAAGGGAAGAAAGGTACATTTTATAAGGTAAGGTCCGATAAATAGGGGGTAAATAAGGGTTATTTTCATATATTTCTTGCACGCAGGTGACGTCTCCTTATTACTACTAGTGAATCCCCCGTGGGTGTGCATTGTCCAAGATCAGTAGGTAAATTTGTATTTTCAGATTTGCATTTATTGTTTGCTGTTGTAATTAAGTTGTAATCAAGGATTTACCACCCTATCCGAGGAGGAAGGCTGGTTTCACCGTGCAAAGTTCCACTAGCAAAGCTCTTTTTTCGATTATTGAGACTCGAAAGAAAGTTCCCCTTATCTTGCATACATAGGACAAGAGTTTTCACGCTAATAGGTATGTGGAAAATATGGATGTTGGCTATCAAAAGGTCAAAGAAGCACTTAGAGGTTACAAGAGAAGCAAAAAAAAGCACTAATTGCTATAGACGTGCATTAGAATTTACAAAGGGCAAATCGATAGCTGCATTTTAGAAAGGCTAAGCTGAAAAAGATGAAAAGCAAAGAACATTTGTATCCAACGTGCATTATTATAGGCCCTTCCAAGCATTGGAAAAGATTGTTGATGTGGCATATAGGCTAAAATTGCCTCCACATTGAAGGATACATAACACTTTTCATACGAGCTTGTTGGTGCAATCTTTTCATGGTGATGTACCTAAGGATATGTTTGCTAAAATTCAGCCAAAGGTTGAGGATGTAGATAAGATTCTAGCACCCAAGAAAATTTGGCACATAAGGAAAGGAACTTTTGAGGTAAACGTTCCAAGAGGTACTTGGTGAAGTTTCAAAATCGCTCCTCAATGGATGCCAATTGGATGAAAGAGGGTAACTTGGCAAACTATTCTCAGTTGTTGCAGCTTTACCCAAAGGCATTTCAGCTAGAGCTGACTTCAATTCAGGCTCTTTTAAGTTTAACAAAGTAGGAGGTCCAAAGCATTACCTTATACTCGAGGGGAAGGTGGCACATCCGCTCTTCTAGCGATGGACAACTCATATATATAGTAGATCTTGAATGTATTCAGCATGCATCCAAGGTACTCTTTGTTGACAATACATTTGCCATAAGGTCACTATTTAGTGTATTAGTCATTATAGTTGCTATGAAGATGAGTATTATTTTCACTGCAACTCTAAAACTATACATTTAAATCAAATAATGATTATCAGAGATTAATTATCAATCATTGGTTTTCATTGGATGATTATCGGTTATCAATGGTATTCACATGGTTTTTATGGACAGTAGAGTGTTATTGGATGCCATTGATAGTTCAGTCATGGTTTATGCTCAGTTTATGCTTTATTATGGTTGCTTGGTCAAACCACTTTGTGGTTTGGAGTTCCATGTGGTTCTAAAAGCAATTATGGTTCATTTTTTGTCAGCTATGACTTAGTTACATTGGCTAGAAATTTCAGCATCTATTTGGCAGTAGCATAGTATGAATAGCAGCACTAACATTCTTTGACTATGATATCTTGCTTTTGTCACATTGCACTACAATTGGGGACAACTACAACGATTTCAAAGGAAGGTTTGTCACAAAGACATTTATTTTTAATGCTTAGCTTTGGCATTATTAAATTGTGCATATGTGAGGTACACGTGAAGTGCAAGCCAATTAAGCCATGTTGATGACCTAAGGACCCCAAGTGAGTAATGGGTGACACTAGCAAAAGGTATAAATTTATCCTAGTGTTTGTTTGGGTCTAGGCAATTAATTAGGCGCTTAAAATGTCCAATGGTGACATTGAGGAACTAAGCATTAATTAATTAATTGATGCTAGTCCAAGGCCAATTAATGTGGGGGCAATTAAATGTCCAATGGGGATTAGCACATTAATTGTGGAACTAGCCAATCCTTGGGCAGGTACAAAGTAATAATTAATTCATTTTGAGAAATTAAATTCTATAAGTTGATTAATTAATGCTTAAAATTAAATTAGAAGGCTACCAAGTGGCAAAACAAGTTGCCATTTATTAAATTACCCATGCAAACTGGGAGGACTATTTGGCACCTGGCTAATGATCATTCCAACCATTCAAAGGCTTGTGGAGTCTGAGAGAGAGAGAGAGAGGGAGAATGCTGCTACAGCAGGCACCAACAGTTCTAAAGAAATTCCAGCCAGCCAAAGAGGCTTCCAAGGCAGGCGACAACTCCTAAAGGGTGCTAGCAAGCAATACTTCCTAGACCATGCAACAACATCAAACGCCTCTAGACTGCCAAGCAACTACATTTAATGCAGGTTTACAGCACGTGACTTGAATTTCTGGCGACAAAAACTGGAATTTTCTCTCCCAACAGCTTCCGTTCTCATTCCTGCACAATTCTGTTAGACACTGTCATCCCCTAGACAGGCATTTTCCTCAGTTAGGCTGTGTACATATGTATTTTCCAGCCAGGCAGCCATTTGAAAGTGTTACAGTGTGCGGAGCAGGTTGACGGCTGTGTCAGGGTCAGATCAGGTGCAGATGTCACGTCAGCAGCCATGTCATCGCTGCCAGGTCACATGCCACGTGGCAGTCTGCAGTCAGACAGGTACAGGTTGGACAGTTCTGCATCAGTCGGCTGCATTTAATGCAGCCAACCTGGTCATTATTTGGCATTTCTTTTCTGCTATATATAGCAGCTCTCCAGCTCATTGTTCTACACTTGGGCGATTGCAGATTTCAGGGCTGAGATCAGGCAGATTGCAGCTACTTCGTGGTGTTCAGTAGGTGGCATCATCGAGGTGGAGATACGCAGACATACGCATTGCGCCCGTGTACATATCTGCTTTCCTTTGTATTCAGCATACTTCATACAGCAGATCTTGTTCTTCTGTGTGTGTGTGTGTGTGTGTGTGTGTTCACTCTACTCTCTCAGTCTTGGTCCCACGCTTCCGCATCGCTGCACTCTGACATGGTATTAGAGCATTGAGGACGGACTGACTGAGTGAAGAACCTACCTGAAGAGGAGATTTCAGCGCGACACAAGACTGTGTTACCAACGTTCGAGGGTGAGCAGGAGAGCTGCGCATCCGAACAAGGCTGAGGTGAGCGTGGGCACGCAGGAAAAGAGCACAGTTGGTGAATTTACTACTGTTTGTTACTGTTTGAAGAGGTGGAAGGCTGTGTTTTTGGCCTTCAAGTGCAGATTTTACCTTTTCATCTCCTCCGGCGGCTAAAGAAGGTTCGGGAAGCGGAGAAAAGAGCCCTAGCGAGCTATGTTTTCATAGTCAGAGGGGGCTTGTTTTGCATTTGTGCAGCCATTGCAAGTGAAGATGTCTACAGAGACTAACGTGGAGTTCCAAGCAATCATGGGCCGAAAGATGCCCGTCTTACCGGCTCTTCCAACAAATCAAAAGCTCGATGGCGACAATTACCACATCTGAAGGAAGCGTGGAACCAATACTTCCAAGGTGTTGCATGTGCAAGGTTTAGGGTATCATTTGCTTTCGGTACATAAGATTTCTTCTCTTGGTCTTTTGGTGGAGTTTGACAGTGATGCTATTCGAGTCCTTGATTGTGGATCGAGGAAGGTTCTCTCTTTAGGGTATGAGGAGAATGGCATCTACAAATTGCAGTCTTCTCTTGCTCTTACCTCTCTTCTTCTTACCTCTCAGACACAGTCCGAGCTATGGAATGCTTGGTTTAGCCACCTGAACTATGAGTATCTTCGAAAGGCGTCGCAAGGATCGCTTGTTCGAGGTTTGCCGTGGACAAAGTGGTAAGGCAGCTGGCATGTGTCTCCTGCATTCGTGGGAAGCAACATAGGGATGCAATTCCCAACAAAGCTTCGAGGCAGTCTACTTCACCTATGGAGCTTGTATCTACGGATCTTTATGGCCCTATGCGAAACGAGTCCTTAAAGGAGAGCTCGTACTTCATGTTGATCGTAGATGACTATAGTAGGATGACGTGGATCTATTTCTTGGCGCTGAAGTCGGAGACTTTCTCCCACTTCAAGGATTGGCTTCTCTTCGAGGAGAACTGATCGCCCGAAGATTGAAGACCTTGCAATCAGACAAGGGTAGTGAATTTGTTTCTAATGAGTTTGCTTGTTTTTGTGCAAATAGAGGCATTCACCAGGAGTTTGCTAATACCAACACTCCTCAAGAAAATGGCATCTTGGAACGGAAGAACCGAAGTGTGATCGAGATGGCATGCACCATGATGGAGCATCGACAGACACCTCAGTTTCTGTGGGCCAAGGCAGTGGGAGATAAGCACTTATGTAATGTCACCCAAAATGATCTCTGCAATAAAAAAACAAGGGTTAAAACTAACATCATGCTGTGTTGAAAGATAGTAGTAAAAAAAAACCAAACTCAAAGAGAGATTAACACCTTTGCCTCTTGCTCCAAATAAACTCTGCAAGAAAACAACAATTAGAACCAACATCAAATTCTATTAAAAATACAACATAAAATAGAAACAACACATAGAGAGAGGAGGGGAAGGAGTCCACATCCTCAATCACTCTCCCACTTCGGCCGTTGACAGGATAACACCTTTTCACGCCTACTTTGGGACTAAGCCTAATGTCTCTTATTTCAGGATCTTTGGGTGTGACGCCTATGTGCACATCCCGAAGATGCAGCGTGACAAATTTGAAGCGGCTTCCCGACGAAAGGTATGTGTTGGCTACAGCTCCAAGTCCCAAGGTTATCATTTGTATGATCCCGTGAAGCGGGATGTCTACACGAGCCGAGATGTGCGGTTTGTGGAAGTTCCAGCCACAGAGAGGGGTGAGGAGCACCCCGTACTTGGAGATCCAAGGGAGAGTTGGGCTCCCAAGACAATTCCTTTGGAGCCAGAGCCTCTTATTGGAGATTCTTCTTCTGATACAGAGTCTTCTCTTCCACCGGCCACCCTAGTGGAGCTTCCGCCGATGGATGTACCCGAGTCTTCAATAGATAGAGAGCAACGAGGAGAGATCTGGCCTCCTCCTCATTTGGCCCATGACACACTCCGAGATTCAGGGATTGAGGGGGTCCTTGAGAAGTGGGAACCATAGGATGGACCACGGAGGTCACGGAGGCACTAAGTATATTCTACGGAGCTTGTTTGCTCTAACTATTGTTTGATGTCCCATGTTATACACGATCGAGAGCCCACCTCCATGAAGGAGGCTTTACAGTCAGCACCTTGGAAGACAGCAATGGAAGCCGAGTTGGAGGCTATAAGGAGGAATGGCACTTGGTACCTTGTGTCTCGTCCCTCTCATAAAAAGGTGATCGGTGTCAAGTGGGTCTTCAAGACCAAGTATCATAGTGATAGCTCTTTGGACAAGCACAAGGCTCACCTTGTCGCTAAAGGTTTTGCACATTGCTTGGGTGTTGATTTCCATGATACTTTTGCCCCTATTGCTCGCATGGCAAATATTCGTATTGTTCTTGCCTTGGCCGGTCATAAGAGATAGCTTGTCTTTCAATTGGATGTGAAGTCAACTTTCTTGAATGGTGATTTGAAGGAGGAGATCTATGTCAAGCAACCTCCTGGCTTTGGTTCCTCAGATGGGAAGGTTTTCAGGTCGAAGAAGGCCTTGTATGGCCTCAAGCAAGCTCTGCGCGCTTGGAACTAGAAGATTGATTCGTTTCTCCAAGCCAAGTTGGGATATCGGCGCTCTAGGGCCGATCAGCAACTCTATGTGAGCACTTCCGAGGGTGGTCGTGTGTTGTTTGTTTTGTATGTTGATGGCTTGATTGTTACAGGAGATCATGCCCAGCAAGTCGATGTGACAAAGGCAACCCTACATCAGAAGTTCGAGATGACGGATTCCGAACTTCTCCATTTCTTTTTGGGCCACGAGATTTATTAGTCTCAAAGGGGGATTTTCATCTCTCAGCAGAGATACATACAGGAGCTCTTGGTGACTTTTGGGATGGAGGATTGTGAGTCCATTTCTACTCCTATGGATCCGAACTAGAAGGCCACTTCACACGCAGATTCTTCTTTGGCGGATACTATCCGCTACCGTCAACTAACTGGATCATTGATTTGGCTCCTCAACACATGGGTTGATCTACGTTTTGCTATAGGTCTTTTGGTTGGGTTCATAAGTGCACCTCAGTAGGTGCATCGGCAAGCTGCTCAAGGGATACTACGGTATCTAAGGGGGACCTCTGACTTAGGGATTCATTATCCAGCAGGTACGGGTACTTCAGCTCTTATTCTTGCAGGTTGGAGTAATTCGGATTGGGCTGGCGATGTGGACCACAGGCGGTCTACTACAAGCTACTGGTTTACCTTGGGTGCGGGTGTTATCTCTTGGAGTAGCAAGAAGCAGCCCATGGTAGCCCTATCTTCTACTGAGGCGGAGTATCGGGCCACGTCTTCCACCACATGTGAGATTGTGTCGCTTCGGAGATTGTTGGAGGAGCTTGGCTGGCCCCAGACCTGTCCTACTCTTCTGCGGTGCAACAATGAGAGTTGCATTGCCTTGGCACGGAATCTTGTTTTCCATGCCCATACAAAGCACATAGAGATCCAATACCACTTCATCAGGGAGAAGCTTTTAGATGAGACCATAGATGTGGAGTACTACAAGACGAAGGACAATCTTGCAGATTTGTTCACGAAGGTGCTTCCCTAGGCTCTTCTTCAGAGGCATGCCAACTTCCAAGGCCCAAATCCCTCAGCCTTATGTCTCGTCCAAGATCTGAGGGGGGGTGTTAGAGACTGTCATCCCCTGGACAGGCATTTTCCTCAATTAGGCTGTGTACATATGTATTTTCCAGCCAGGCAGCCATTTGAGAGTGTTACAATGTGCGGAGCAGGTTGACGGCGCTGTCAAGGTCAAATCAGGTGCCAATGCCACATCAGCAGCCACATCATCGCTGCTAGGTCAGATGTCACGTGGCAGTCTGCGGTCGAGGACAGGTACAGGTCAGACAATTCTACATCAGCCGACCTAGTCATTATTTGGCATTTCTTTTCTGCTATATATAGCAGCTCTCCAGCACATTGTTCTACACTTGGCGATTTCAGATTTCAGGGCTGAGATCGGGCAGATTGCAGCATACTTCGAGGTGTACAGCAGGTGGCATCAGCAAGGTGGAGATACACAGACATACACACTACGCCTGTGCACATATCTGCATTCCTTTGTATTCAGTATACTTCATACAGCAGATCTTCTTCTTCTTCTATCTCTCTCTCTCTCCTCTCTGTGTTCACTCTACTCTCTCAGTCTTGGTCCCACGCTTCCGCATCGCTGCACTTTGACAAATTCTTCAACAATTCTCAGCCAATTCCAGTATTAGGTGGAGAGCAATTGAAGAAATTGCTGCTGAAACCCTAAGATCCACCTCGAGATTCATGCCCAATTACTAAAAACCTCATACTCGGTGCAGCAGCTGAAGGCAAGTAATTTGCAGCTGAACTTTCTCAATTTATTGTGTTCCACATACAAGAGATCGAAGACCCGATTGTGCCCAGATTGTAGTACAATCAAGGGGCAATTTGATTTTATGAAGTGATGGTCATTCTTGACAGCAATTGTATTGGATCAGCCTATGTCTCAATGTATTTCAACCTTCTAATGATACAAGATAAAGAAATACCACAATGAATGCCAGTTGATAGGGCCAATCCAATGTCAACTATCCAAGATTAAGTGGTGAAGCTTGCATTTTCAAGCTACAGTATTTATTGCTTGCTGTAATTTGTGGTAAATCACGTCATTCACCACCCAGGCCAAGGAAGAAGGTTGGTTCCAGCAGCAGCTTCCTGAAGCAAACACACAGATAGAAAGGCAGGGCAGCAGCTCCTGGCAATGGAAAGAGTGATGAGAGAGAAAAAGCTGGTGATGAGATGACAACGATGAGAGAGGATATACTGACGCTGGGAATTGAGGCAGCAGGCAGGTAGAATCACTAGCACTAAAGAGGGATTCTATGAGATGAAAGTGGCTATGTCCCTTTTTATGAAACTCTCTGAGCCAGTTGTCCTACCAAAGTTCTAGATAATCATATTTAATAAAATATTTCTTTTCAGAACTGCTTTGAGAGCTAGAAAAATATGATAGATTTATGGCAATTTGTGAGGCATCTTAACACGTAATTTAGTTCTCACTTCAATGTTTTTATCACCTATGCTCACAACTTGGGAGGCTTGCTCAATTCTGTCATTCTCTAGTGTCCACTTTCCTTCCATTGTTCACTCAAATTCTGCACCTCTATTTCCATCATAGAGGGTAGCCCCCTTCCATAGTTCTTGCAGGATTTGCAGTGGATGTGAGTCTAGTCCCCTTGTTCAGAAGCATTCCATCTGCAGCCACTCTAATTCCCAAAGCAGGTTGCACTCATGAAATGTGTCATCCTCTGAATCACAGGTACTAGATGGGTTTTCCTTGAGATTGAGAGTCTAGGGTCAGAATTAAGGAGCTGATGTCTAAACTTGGTGGACACCATGCCGTTGTAAAACAAAAATATGGTGGTGTTAGACTTTGTGGCTAATCAAAATTTGTCCAGTTTGTCCAAGAATGTAAGTAACAAGGTTGATATAGAGATCCAGATCAGGTCAACGTGTTTCTGTGAGTAACACGAGGCCCTGCAGATCTGGGTAGATGGACGAAGAAACTGGTAGTAATTAAGGGAAAAACTGTATGTTCATGCAGAAATAGCATGTCAGAAAATCGATTAGAAAATCATGACAAAACTCATTAGACCTTAAAAATTTTCAGGAATCTAACAGATATCTCAAAACTCATTAGACCTTAAAAATTTTCAGGAATCTAACAGATATCTCAAATTCCCTCGTCTGCAGCAAACCAGTTCACACATGAAGAGTTAAATGGAATTTGATGGGCCTTTCAAATTTATCCCCCCTCTCACTTAATGATTCAGACCCATCAATGACAAGCACCGAGAGAACTACTAAACAGGTATTGTAATCAACATGGTGTAATATTGCTCCAGGGAGAATGTGATCTCGCATGATATCACAACGCACATGCATGCACACCTAACACATGCAGCCTGTGAATAGATGCAACCTCTGCGCCTTAAAATACTCATTTTTACAATCCCCTGGACTTCAACGAGCATGTACTCCATAACACTCTGCTTCTGATGTATCCACAACCGTGGCAACTTGGGATCAAGGACATCAATTTTGAAAGTTGAGAAGCCCACAGATGCTTCGATATACTGTGCATCCAAAGACAAAGCTGCATGTTTGCAGAGATCATAAAAACCAAATTCGTGGGGGCACAAGAAACAGATGTTGTTGCAGAATTAGGAGAAAGCTTCCAGTATAATTCACGTAAAGCAGGTGCATCTATACATCAGTGAAGAAATACCATAGAAGCACAATGGCACAACGGCTGAATCGAGCTTGTCCAGAATAACAAAACATTCTTTCCTTTTCCGTGTGTGTGTGTGTGTGTGTGTGTGTGTGTGTGTGTGTGTGTGAGTGAGCGAGAAAAGGCAAAAGAAGAACCTCGAGGTTTTTGACAAGTGAGTCCTGTTCTTGAGGGGAGAGATCCTTCCATAAATCGAGGCAGTGCTCTTGTCCAAAATCCTTCAAGCGCTCGAGCAGGGCCTGAGGGGGTGCTGACTCCTCGTCGACGGCTTCCCCCATCTCTCTCTCTCTCTCTCTCTCTCTCTCTCTCTCTCTCTCTCTGTGCGTTTATGCTAGGATCCAATGGAGGAAAAGCTTCGGCCGGAAGCGTATCTTTTCTGCACAATTGAAAAAGCTTCAACCCGATCTCCCCTTCTGAAGATGATTATGAGAGGAGAGACAGAGAGAGAATATCCCAGCCATCACTGTTGACACTATGTAAGGCCTCTGCCATGTTGTACACAGCTCTCTCTCTCTCTCTCTCTCTCTCTCTCTCTCTCTCTCTCTCTCTCTCTCTCACACACACAGAGGATGGTTCCCATGCAAATTCACATCACCCACAAGTCACCCAAGCTTCCTTCTCCATCTAGGGAGACGTGAAACGTCCGTGTGGACTTTTACTACTCCATAGAGGCCCCTTCTTAAGAGCTCATTCTCATACATCACCTCCCACATGAGTTATCATCCTCTCCAAAAGCAACCGCAATAAGCACTTTCCAGAGATGGGAGTATGGATACCATTCCCTAACACCCTCCCCTATGACCACAGGGGAAAATATTTGTTTTTGTTGAAGGTGAGTAGGGACTACAATGACCATGCCACACGTAACCCCACATTTGGCAAACTGTCATCACTAGATTTTGAAATGACAGAACGATTACCAAAACCAACCACTTTAATCATCAAAACATGTTCACCCGATAGGGATTGATTAACTAAAAGTGAGTTGTTGAAGTTGAACTTTTAATGAGCATGGTACCTCATGTGCAAGGCATATCACATTCAAGGACTATACCTTCATCACTCATCATCAATCATATTCTCTATGATCACTCCCCGACTTGTGTTTTTTGGTAAAGTCTTTCCTCGGTGCTATCATCTTGACTCTCCAAAGTCATGCACAACTGCTATGTGTACCATACCAAAAATACGACAAGTAGTTGAGTCTTAGGACGTATCCTAGTTGAACTTTGGAAATCTTGATGCCATGGTGTTCCTCTGAACATCCTAGCAATTCTATAAGCTTACTAAGCAGTGTGATAGTTGTTCAATAAGCTACCCTCTTAACCTTCAATGTATCCAAAACCTCTTTAACATTATTTAGACATCTACCAAGGAATTTTTTTTTATTACCCTTACAAATATCTTCTTCCCCCTTTCACTTTGTTATTCCCAATAAACCATACACTTCTAGTGATCATGAAGAGTGGCTTTGGTCATGACCTTCTCAATCAATCATTGTCTCCATGATCACTTCTTAACTTATGTTTAGCAATGGTAATGACCAAGAAGAAAGCCTACTTAAATGAAACTTATAATCTTATAGTGTTGAGTCCTCTATGACTATAAAAGTTGGTGAGAAATTTCTATTTCTTCATGGAACAATGTCTAGTGACTCTAAAAGGCCCTCCAAAATGGAAAATATATCCTAAAGTGTCAAGATTCGCTTTGACTTGTCAATCCAAGAAGGTGAGCTTATTTTGCTCCTTAAAGATCATGTGGAGGAACTGTAGCATAGTGAGCCATTATCTATTCCTCTAATTGGGATGTTAGTGTAATGGATATCCAATGGTCTGAAGGTAAAGAGAAGCTTTGTTGAACATTTTGGTGGCTCATTCCTGTCATATTCACAAAGGGGCTAAGTGGCACTCACACTAGGGTAGAGATTTAAGCTTGCTAAGTATCTTGCATTCAAGAATCCTCCTAATATACACAATGATGACTAAGTCTTTCACAAAATCACCCAACTCTTTATAGTAACAATAGGCTCCAAACACCAATAAGGTTTATAATACTAGTGTATACAAGCATGTAGCTTAACAAAAACATGCTAATGTAGTTCTCATGGTTCAATCACACAATATACATTTGGAAAATCTCGTTTCTCAATGCATTATAAGATACAACTACTATAGTCTAGACTATACTTCATTTTATGAGATGTTGCCAAATATGTTATTTAATAGATTTTGGTCCTACATGGCAAGGGAACATAGGTTCTCAAATCCCCGCATGACAAAAGAATGAGAGAAATATTGTCTTGGTTTGCCTTCTCAAATAATCCTTTGATACATGTGTGTAATGTGTGTGTATGCACAGGCATGTGCATGCACGTGTGTGTGTGGATGTGCATGCACATGCACATGTCATACAAGTCTTTGAAGATGTTCAAACAACAATGTACATGACTTGAGGATTTCGAAACTCTAGCTAGAAAATACAACATTGGACTTGTCCATAGCACCAACTAATCAAGTACTCATGTACATATATATGATACTTGTACTTTCACACTCTTCCCTTATTTAATCTTTACCCTAGCAAGTCACAATAGGAGCACATAGAATAATCAAGGTACAAGTACTTATGTACGTATATATGATTAGTACTTTCACACTCTTTCCCATCTTGACACTAACAAGTCACAATAGGAGCACATAAAATAATTAAGGTAGCAATGTGATTCCATATGAAGCATAACTCGTAGTGTAATAGGGATAGTAGCTAGAAGTTTTCATTGATGGTATTTTGTAACCTAGTTAATATATATGTTTGGTTTATAATAATCAAGCTCTTGTTCAAATTTTAAGTGATCTTTACATAAATCTCTCTTTCTTGTCTTGTAAAGACAAGGTAGAGAATGGAGATGTCTCTCTCTCTCTCTCTCTCTCTCTCTCTCTCTCTCTCTCTCTCTCTCTCTCTCTCTCTCTCTCTCTCTCTCTCTCTCTCTCTCTCTCTCTCTCTCTCTCTCTCTCTCTCTCTCTCTCTCTCTCTCTCTCTCTCTTTGTGCATGCTTTTGTCTGTACACCCACACTTATATATATTATGATTATTATTATGTTCACAACATGAGAGTTTCTAGGTAGCAAACATATGCTGCATAGTCCATGTTGCAAAGGAGCAGCATGGATAGAAGATTCATAGGTTGATGTCAAAGTAGGTGGCAATACATTGTTGATGTGAATAAGGTATGGAAAAATAGCAAACTTGAGGCAATGGTAGTATTTTTCTCTTATTTGATACTCTTATTATAGCAAGCTCTAGTGTTTCCCATAGTAATATTAGGCCCATCAAAAATTTACCCTTCAATGTGCAAAGTGCATAAGACTTGATAATAAAACCACATTCATTTCAGTCATATGATTGTATACCTCTCATGTATTTTCATAAAGATATTCATGTGAGATTTAGTAATCTCGTTTAAGTATGGTATGCAAAAGGTTGATGGAGGAAGTTGAATACTACTATGCATTGTTAATACATCGAACATTTGTGTGAAATATTTCCTCTCTCCATGTGAGAGAGAATGTCTATGGAATCTATATTCATGCATTAGATGCAATATTTCACAAACTAGTAAAATGCTACCTTTTAGTCATGAGTTATGGTAACTTAGGGATACTATTCCCGGGCATGTAAGGTTTGTTTCCATATTAGCAAATTTCTAAGATCTTTGGAAACCATGTGAAAGTTTACTGCAAGAACATGTAGAAAAGCTAACATATGTGTGAGACAAAACTTTACACTAGATGGAAAGTTGCAACCAAACTCATGCTCCTTTTACAATCACCAAAAATGATTTACATTCATTTTGTACTTTTATAAATAATTGAATTGTACCTATGATTTATATAGAGGGAAACTTTAAAGTTTGGGTACATTTACTATCCCAAAGTGATTCACACTCATCAACCATGGGCAAAGGCAAATGCCATAGCATAATAAATTCAAAGTGGCAGAGAACCATGTTATGGTAGATGGAAAGTAACAATATCGCTTTCCTATGATTACTTTTATATAACTTAATCAAAACTTTGAGATCATGCTAGTATTCATATCAGTACATTGTGCACATTCAAATGGATAGTCAGTTATTTCTTATAAGTCGATAGTTGTCCTCGTGCGATACAGTTGACTTTTAATGTGGAATGCCATCAACTTTATTCAAATCACTTGAAAATCAATCATCAAGAATATTTATTTTTTAAACCAAAATAGCATAGCATAATGTTCATCTTTGAAAATATATGGAAATCAAGTGCATGAAAAATAAGATTTACGAGGAGCTATTGCAAAGATTTGGTAGTGTAAGTACTAGAAATTCACTTTTATGGGGTTTCTTTTTACTAAATTTCAAGATAAGTATCATATGTTTATGGTAGTTGTAGATCTTGGATGTTTTTCTGTACCATAAAGGAAGTGTTGCAAATAAATGACCCTAAATTATGGACTCTCTTCAAGATTACGAGTGTATTTCGCTTCTCTTGCTTAGAAGCTACACGTAAAATGCATTTCCCATGCTTGATCCTTACATGATCACTTTTATTTCATAAATTGGGAAAGTTGCTTCCATGGTATTATGCTCATAAGGCATAAAACAACGGATACAACCATTAATGCACAACACAACCATCCCAACTTGTCATGGTGTTATGCTCATAACACATCAAAGGCATGAGGGTGACACTTGATGCACAATGCAACCATGAAGATTCTCTCTGAGGCACTTCAAAAGATAATTGGCTTCATTGTCTTTAATAAGTTGAAGAATTCAGGCTAAGGATAACATTAATTTTAATGAAAAAAAGGATTTCTTATGGCAAAGTTAGTGAGATGTTATGCAAATGGTGCTAATGTTCTTATTGGATATTGATGTTTCTATAGGTTGGCTAGAAAAAAAATAAAAGTTCAAATGACACAACTCCATAACTACCCAATTGAGAAGGGTTTGAGGAAAGAGCACTCCAATCTATCCAAATGGCAAGACCCCATAACTACCAATTAAGAAGGGTTTGATGAAAGAACACTCCAAGAGTGCCTATCCACAAGGCCCGACCTCTTCTAAAGGATGTCCACCATAGGTGGTTATTTCTTCTTTGAACATTTCATAAATAGTTAGCATAACCTTCCAAAATTGGTCAACCACCCATCCACTAGATAACTAGGCTACACAATGGGAATTGTATTTCTTATGATGATAGTAGCATGGAGACTTTTCTATCATTAACTTACGTTTAAAATCTCTATCACTTCAAGCATGGTTTATCTACAAATTTTACAAACTATCCAAAACCTATAGTACTTGCTTGTATGCATTATGATAAGATAGAAAACTATTACGTCAACTTGTGTATCTTAATACATATTGTATGGAATAAGGCATACAACTTAAATTAATGATGTCATTTGTATGTTGATAATTAAAGCTGACAAAGATGTGGCTACAACAACTAAAGTCACAACATATCTTTAGTTTGAGAATGTAAAAGACCCACATTATTATGTGCAATCAATGAAATAATGAGCACAAATACTTATTGCATTCTCAACTACCATTCACTTTAGCTATTTCTTCTTCCTCTCATGATGCAAAGTTGACCATTGTTATCATGATTAACTTCATAAAAAGGTGTGGGAGGAAAGGGTGGTGTGAGTGGTGAGTCTCTTTGTACGCATGCATGTGTGGGTACCCATGCATGTTTCACATATAAAAGAGTGTTTTATATCTATGTGCATACATGGATAATGAGTGTGCACCTATATTCATTGAAGAGGAGATGTAACTCCATTGTTGTTGATGAATGTTTGACTAGATCAACACTTGCATTCTTCAAAAGAATGAGAGCAAATAAATATACCAAAATAATAATAAAGAATGGACTTAGCAAATTCATCAAAGTTATAGGTAACAAATCACATTGACCATGGTGTGTGCCAAAATTTGCTTCAAGAACACTAGCAGTAAGAATACGATCAACCTTTTGTCGGTGTTTAAGTATATTATTTCTTTATTTCTACATCCATTCAAACACACACAGCCACCACACACATTTCCTTACACATGTGAATAAACAAAATGACTTTGAAATTTTAATAACTTTTTATGTATTGTGCCCTAACTTCAAGTTTAATGGATGGTACATGCCTTAGACTCTTCACCTCAAAGGAAAAGATGGAAAAACTAGGATCAAAACACTCCTAACATATTAGCTAGAGAGGGGAATCTATCGTATCATTAACTCTCCCTCCAAATTTCTACATAGTTTTCTCAACCTCCTTTAAGGGGAGTGAGATAGCAAGTCTCTGCTCTAGCAAGAGGTGGTTGCTCTGCCACCTTTCCCTACTGCCAATTGTGTTCTTAGATAAGAAAAAAATGCATTGTTATGATGTATCCACTACATTGCTTAGAGTTAGGTAATACTCAATAATTATATTAAGAAAAGATATCAAGGATAATGCATTTTTTGTTGCACATATATAAGGTTCAAGAGTAATGATATTAAGGGGTCTTGAAGACCTTGGGTTCATGTATATTTCTATAATGTTGGTAGGAATTCCTATAGTAAACCATGGATATTGAATTTTGGCTTTTCCAAAAGCACTCAAACATGTGAGATGAGTGACAGAATTGTAGAGCTCAATGCTACAATTGCAACAATTCAAACAAATCCAATTTTTGAGTTCTAGATAAAAAAAATATGGCCATTTGAAGTTCTATCCCCAAGTATGGGACTTTTTGTATGTGTGTTGTGTGCAAGTTTGGATGGGACATGTTTTCACTCCTTGCGTCCTCTTTTTAGTAAGAAAACATGATAACCCCTACTTTGAGCTAAAGCTCTCAAAAAGCACTCAAGATCACTTACTTTTAGCTTAAATCAAGCTTGCAAATCTAACCTCAAAGATCACAAGAGATAAAGAAGGAACTCAACTCAGTAAATAAATTTTTTTCTCTCTCCATCTCAAGTAGACTACTCAAAGCAAACATGGAAAGTCTATATATCATCCAAAATGATTCATAATCCTCTTTTGATTGATTGTACAACACCACATTCCAAAAGTCTATTGGTAAAACTCACCTTAGAGATCCTTCCCTTCCCTTATAAATTGAGAGTTGTATAGAGGCCAATATCACTTTTTCCTTATGCCAATATCATATTAAAACACTACACTGAGAGGTGAAGCTAAAAGAGAAAGGCATATTTGAGGGATATGACTCTATCAAAGTTGAACCCCAAAGTTGCAGTGATGGGGGAGCATTGCCAAATTGTGGGCTTGTAGCATAGTGCAAACTAGGCATGATGGCTCCGCAAAGCTTCATAGAGCAAGCCTCCCCATCCTTAACAACAAATTAAACACTTGCAAATCCCCCACTTGCCGAGGATTGCAAGGTGTTTTTCTTAATTTCTCTCTTTGTTGATTGCGCCAACCCTTGCCCGTGACCCCTATGCCTTGTGCGTTTTGCACCTTGTAAAGCTTATATGCCTTCGTGCCATTGTGCAATCAAATCCGAGCCCTTCGTTTTTAGTCCCCCTCTCACTTGTTGTTTGCTCGTGTCGTGTCGCGATACGCTTTCGCAAGCTTTTGAGCATGCCAAGTGGTGGGGGTAATACCCCATGACGTGGGCTTCACGGGGTGGGTCTCCCCTACCCCCAGATGGATCCATGGTGGGTTCGTCACACTTTGCAAAGAGAAAAGGCCCATAACTTAGGGGGGGGAGGATTGCTCAATTGGATATCTCATGGAGAGCTATGCACTAGTCAATTTTTGGATTAAGACTAAGGTTTAGGTGCATGCAATAGGAGGTAAGTCCAATCATGTGGTCACAAAAAGTGGTTGGATACCCAAGGGGAATGGAGAAACCATAATCATAGAATTCATGTCTAAAAGTGAAGAAAAATAATAGAACAAGCTATTCATGTGTGTAGACTTCTCTTTTTTGCATTCTTACTACTCTATTGTCTTGAGAGAGAGTGTAAGAGTGTGTGTGTGGAGTGAGGAACAAGCTATTGATATATGCGCAAACTTTTCTTTCTTACCTCATGCAATTCTATTGTCTTGAAAGAATGAGAGAGAGAGAGAGAGAGAGACAGAGAGAGAGAGAGAGAGAGAGAGAGAGAGAGAGAGAGAGAGAGAGAGAGAGAGAGAGAGAGAGAGAGAGAGAGAGAGAGAGAGAGTGAGTGTGTGTGTGTGTGTGTGTGTGGAGTGAGGGACATGGCAATGAGAAGCTCATTGTATATTTCCCCCTTTTCCATCCCATACATTTGGTGAGTTGCGAATAGGAGCAAGAGAGTGCGATTTGAGAGTAAGAAAGTGAGGGATGTAGTTCTTAAAGCTCTCTTTTTGTCTTTATCACCTCAAGTGCATCATCGGCATCTCCTCTCATTCATGGGAAATAACTAAAGCAATCTCAAAAGGGAAACATCACGTGGATTGAGAGTGTGGCTCATTGATGCAATGACTATAACATGGTGAGTGTTGATAAAACAGATTCTCTAATTATATCTAATTGTAGATCCATGTATCATGTGAGTAGGCTAGGTGAGAGATAGATGCAAATTGCAGAGTGATATTCTTCAAGGAATAAGGATGTGCCTAGTGGTCCCAAAGTTGAGCTTGTTGAGCCACGATATTTTAGTTCCATTGCCAAGACTTGAAAGGATACACCAACCATGTAGTTGTTGCATGCCATGTGTTGTGGAATAGAAGGTGGTTTGATCTCGCTAGTCCCATAACATACATAGTTAGTTTTGACTTTTTGTGATTATTGTAAAGTGCTTGAAAGTCATTGTTCATATAACACTATAAGGAAATGAAAGCATCGTGACGGCTATTTTTGACAAAATTTAGTGGTGTTGCTAAAAGCATCACTATATACATCATTATATGCATCACTATATAGCAATGCTCTGTGACATATATAATGACGCTTTATGATGCACATAGTGACAGTTTGTGATGCCAATAACGATGGTGTATTGAGAAAAAAGTGCCAAAACCCAAACGAGCATTTAATAGGGTTGTAACAAGTGAGAGAGAGCAAAAGAGAGAGGGAGAGATCTCAAAGCAAGGGAGGTTGAGAGAGAGAGAGAGAGAGAGAGAGAGAGAGAGAGAGAGAGAGAGAGAGAGAGAGAGAGAGAGAGAGAGAGAGAGAGAGAACTGAAGAGAAATAGAAAGGGAGGGAGAGAGAGGAAGTGATGAATTGAGAGAGAGAAATGTATCTCTCATTATGTAGAAGAAATAGATAACGATGAGGGTTGTGATGTTAGAGATCGAGAGGCATATCTTTATTAACATGTCCTATAATCTTACACTTCGTGCAAGCTTGCAATTCGACAAAAATGTTGCTTGTTTATAGACCATGTGTGATGCTTTGATGAGTTTTAGTCGTCGAAAACCATTGATCAAGTGGTCTTGGACTTTTAGTTAATGGTGAGCAAAGTATATACCAATCATACTTTACAATCAAACTCTAATTGGAATAATATTCAATAATATTAAATGTGTATGAAATATATGGTGTCTCTCTCTCTTGCTCTCTTGCTCCATCCACCATAGCTTTGGCTTTGCCCTTACTTTCGCTTGTATGCTTCCAATTAGGATCTATCTTTCAATTGGTATCAGAGCCAACCATTCAAGGAGCTTCTTCATCCTTTGCATTGCCCATATTCAAAGCTTTAACTCAAGGTTTCATGGCAACCATTTTTCTTCTTCTTCTTGAGATATGCATCGAGTCTTTTCTTTTTCCTGCTTGTTCCAACTTGCTCTGCACTTATTGAGGAGCTTTCCAAGGCTTAGTTGAACTAAGGAGTAGCCATTTTATCCATTTTGAGTGGATATAGAGCATGCTATAGAAGTTGTGGACAGTTATGGCAACTTAACAACATGGTTGTATTTTGGCCATAACTTTTGCATACTGTATCAGATTTAGGTATTTTATAGCTAGAAATGAAGAGCGTGACAATAGCTAAAGATTTGGGTACTCATAGAGTTGATTTTGTGTAGCTTTCTATTCTTTATTTCACATAGAATAAAACCATTTTAGTTTGCACAGCAAACGGTAAATTGCATAATTCATGTTTAATGCTTCGGGGATGCTATTTTGATACCTGAATGGTATGGTTATGCTTTCCGGACTGATTTAAGCCTTAAATAGCTTAGCTTTTACTCTCATTTAAGTTATATAATAACAAGGTAGCAAGAATTTATTAGTGAAATGCTTATTCCTAACGCTCATTTATGCTTTATGGGACACTTAGTGGATGTACGGTTACTTTAGTTATTATGTATACTTTCCGATATGCTATGGCATCATTTGGGTTGAGATTTGGGCTCTATTACATTGCTCTTAGTTGTGGTTACATGGCTAGATTATTTCAGTGGCTTATGCAATTACCAACTTGAAGAATCTATTATGTTTTATGCTCTCAGCTTATGCTTTATGTATCTTGGATACTTGGACGTCATGTACTTGATGTTTTGAGCTTGCATTACTCATTTGGCATTCAATTTTGTTCCAATGGGAGTTACCTACACTACTTTGGATGTTACATAAAGCTTTGGATTTATGCAGTTGAGCTTGAGCTTACCTCAGTGAGACCATGGGACACTTTATGTGGAGCTCCAAGAGAGACACCAAGGAAAATGGGTTTTTTACTGTAAGAAAAGCTATTGTGTATCATCAACAACCATCTTTTTTATATTTGATATATCGTCAACAAGGAAAAGAACACTACGAACAAGAAATCTTCACATAGCTTCATAGAAACAATTCTCCCACGGCTTTAACTTTAACAATATCCATCATCCTCTTCATATTCTTCATAGAATTCTTTGATAGACCACAAAACACAAGATAATACATCACTTTGAATGGAAATATATCACATATTATTCCTCTTCAAATATAGCTTTCTCTCACAATCTCTCATAGGTAGATATATTGTCTTGTATAGAATTGGCTATCTCTCACTCACTCTCTCATACATTCTCTCTCTCAAAATCACATCATATCCTCACTACAATACTCAATAATTACTCACAATAACCCTTCTTTGGTCATGAATACCCTTCCCAAGAGGTATGCCTGATATGAAAGGTCACCAAAGCTAGTACAGTGACTCTTCATAGCTCATCATTGTCACTTCACTCCAGTCTTCTCTTGAGTCTTCAACAGCTACTTCTTCAAGCTCTTTTGAACTTGCATTCATTTCTTTCCAAGGCTAGAAAACTTTCTCATACTACACCCTCATCTAATAGAACACATACATAGGCATATAGAAGATTTACAGAAGCTCAACTGAGGGTTATAGAAGGTCAATAGAAGCATCCAACTCAACTAAAATCAATCAAAACCATTCAATGAGCTTTCAAAAAACCTCAAACTTCATCAATCATTACTCCATCCTTCATACATAAGAAAAATAGAAGCTATCAGAATCAATTAGGCACTATTAGGACATCAACATAACATAATAGAACGTCACACAACCTCATACCTCTACTAAAAAACATCATGAACTTATCAAAACCATTCCACCCTATCCAAAACACTTCCAAACCAATCAATCATAATGTAAAATCAACCATTCAACCCACAAAAACAACAAAAATCAACCAAAAAAACAAGTCATTTCAGTATTCAACATTATGTGTATGCTCTCTTGATATGTATTGGATGTAGTTATCATGGAATTTTGAGGAAATAATAGGTTGATGATGCCCTTAGATGTTTTGGGCCGCACGCGCACTACATTGATGAATTCAATGAGTTTACTACCTGGGCCGAGAGGTCTGAGTAATCTTTTGAAATTTCATCGTGATGGGGATATATCATTGCAATTATTGATCTTCAATGAGAAATTCCTGGTAAGCGTGAGTCATCAGCTCGTGTTGACTACGTCCCTGCCCTTTGTACACACCGCCCATCACTCCTACTGATTGAATGGTCTGGTGAATTTTTCAGATTGCGGCGACATTGGTGGTTTGCCACCAGTGACGTTGTGAGAAGTTCATTAAGCCTTATCATTTAGAGGAAGGAGAAGTCGTAACAAGGTTTTCGTAGGTGAACCTGAGGAAGGATCATTGACACACATTCGTGAGAAAAATGCGAACCATGGAATGCCCGTGAGGGATCGCGCTCAGAGGCGCAGTCATCATCGTCTCTCCCCTCGTTGAAGTCGGGTGACAATGGGGGAGGCTATGCTTCGGGGTCCTATATTGGGTTGATTTGATCACCTACATTGGACTTGGCACTTATGTTTGTCAATGTATTGTCAATGATATTTATATGCTTTTGGGTTATGTATTGAGCTTTGTACAATAGGCTGTACATTTTGCAGCTCTCCTCTCTTTACTTTGAGATCCCCTGTATGCATGATGTCTAAGCTTACCACATGTATGGTTACTGACACATTGTAGTTGTGACAACCTTCAATGCTAGTTGTTCCTAATCTTTTCTTGGTTGCTCACATGTGGTTGTTGATATATTGTTGTAGTTTATTATAGTAGCCTGTCATTGCAATTTTATGCATTCTATCTAAGGGCAATTATTTGGATTTGACAGTTACCTAATTATAGTTAGTGAACATCTCATCCTTCTAGCAGTTTCTCTTACTCATCCCTTGACTTGGTTGTGATTTTAGGGGTGTTTTCTTGTCATTTACAGTAGCATTTTTGTCTTGTATTGTGATTTTATCTCTTGCATTATGGCTGTGGGTCAAATGATAGCAGTGCTATCTTTAACATTGAGAAGTTAGATGGTATAAATTACAGCTATTGGAAGGTATAAATTTGGCAAGTTCTAGTGTAAAAATTACAGATTAAGCCATTAAGATAAAAGGATGTAAAGCTCGAACACTTGTATGCAAAGGATTCGGATGAATTGGATGAATTATGTAAATCTACAATCATTTTGTCACTCTCTAAGAAGCAAGTCGACTATAATGTTGTCTCTAACGGGAAAACCGAATGGGAGTTATGGGATATGATTCACAATGTCTATGATAAGTAAAGCCTTGCCTCTCACATGTATTGGTTGAAGCAACTCATGGACCCTCGTATGGAGGAGGACACCTCCATGTCTACCCACTTGAATGAGTTTCATTCTTTTTTTAAGCCAAATTTATTCATGAAAAATTGAATTTAATGATAATCTTTCTCCCTTAATCTTGTTAGTTACCTTGCTCGAGTCATGGGACATATTCCATACTGCTATGCATGCAAATATGCCTATTGATGGTCTAAAATTATAGGATGTAGAGGGTGCACTCTTGAATGAAGAGGTGAATAGAGAGAATATCGATGCTTCCTGTACCTCTCATACTTTGATAGCTAGAGGTAATAATGATAGGAGTGGTAATGAGCACTGTGGGAGAGACTCTTAAAAGTCTTGTTCTTAGTCACGTGGATAGTCTCACAGTAAGTCTCATGGCTATAAGTATTCATTGACTTGTCACTATTGTAGAAATCAAGGTCATATTCGGCCATAGTGCCATAAAATATGTGATGGCAAGCGCAAAGAAAAGGAAAATGAGAAAGTGCAAGAAAACAATGATGATTGCAACATTGTTCCTAGCAAGTCCAATGTCAAGATTGAAGAGATTAATGTTGTGTAGAATGATTCTAATGATGACTATATACTTGCAGCTTCTTCTCTTGATGCTTCATAGTTGACTAGTGCCTCATCTACCTATTCTTAATGTTGGTTGTTTGATCCATTTGACCAAAAGCCTACTTTTGGCTAGACAGTTGGATGATATAGGTTATGTTGTATCTTTTGGTGATTCCTCATGGAAGCTTGCCATGGAAATCTTGTCCTGGCATGAGGTGCTAAGTCTAGTACTCTTTATTCCTTACTTGTATCTTGGTCTATCGATCATATTTTGGCAGTGGTTGCCATACCACATGTATCATTATGGCATCATTTTCTTAGACACATGTCATTAAAGGAAATGAAAATGCTTACCCATTTGTAAAATCTTTCATCCCTTGACTATAAGTGTTTTAATTCTTGTGATCATTGTCTTTATGGTGGCAGATAGACTTGTAACTTGCATAAGAAGTCTAGCATTATGCTCATGGGTTAGCCTCTAGCTCTTGTTTATTCTAATGTATGTGGACCTATGCTCCACAAGTCATTAGGTGGTATGAAATATTTCATTATTTTCATTGATGATTACTTGCATAAGGTTTGGATATACCCCACAATGTAGAATTTAGAAGTCTTAGCTACCTTTCAGTGTTGGCTTACTTTTGTTGAGAACCAAACTGGGTATAGACTGAAATGCCTATTATTTGACAATGGGGGAGAGTATGTATGTAAAGCCTTTGGATAGTTTTGTGATGAGAGGGGTATTAAGTGTCAATTGACTGCCCTGTATACCCCACTCGAAAATGGTATGACTGAGCACATGAATATGATGATTAAGGTGTGAGTTATTAGTATGTTTAGCTAGGTAGGATTACCACAACACTTTTGGGTTGAAGCAGTTACTACAACCGTACATTTGATTAATTGATCCCCACTCATTGCTTTTGACTATCAGGTTATAGAGGAGGTTTATGTGTCTTTAGTTGTGAAGCTTTCTACCATGTTTTCAAGCACAAGCACAATAACCTAGATCTTAAGTCTGTGAAATGCATCTTTCTTGGTTATGGGGATGTAGGTGAGATGGGCTATCACCTATGTGATCCACAGGCTTGGAAGGTCATTTTTAGCCATGATGTTGTTTTCCATGAGGAGAAAATGCATAAGTAGATTTAGCAGGTAGTTGAGGTATGTAGAGTGATATTTCAAGAGGAGCCTCATGTTACAATACAACTAGCTAGATAGCCTAAAACAATTGATACTCTAGTGGCTAATGACTATGATGTTAGACAAGAGATACACGTCCCATACCCTATTTTGCGACGATCTACTAGAGATCGATTTGCACCCTCAATGGATTATGCTATGGTAATGGTGAATGATGTTGGTGAGTCTCTTACTTATGATGAGGCCATGCACAAAGGTGATAGTCACTCTTGGAAGAGGGCCATGTAGTCAGAGTATGCCTCATTGAAAAAAAATCATACGTAGGATTTGGTTTCTTTGCCTAGTGAAAAATGTGCTTTGCCATGCAAGTGGTGCGTAAGTTGAAGAATATCCATGGATGTTCCAAGCCAACCTACAAGGCTATGTTGGTTGCTAAGGGTTTTAAGCAGGACCATGGTGTTGACTTTGATGAAGTCTTCTCCCCTATCATCAAGATGACTACCCAACACTTGGTTTTGACTTTGGTTGCATAGCTCAATTTGGACCTCTATCATATGGATGTCAAGACGACTTTCTTACATGGGAACTTGTATGATGAGATTTATATGTAGCAGTGAAAGAGCTTTGAGGAAAAAGATAGAGAATACCTAGTGTGTAAGTTGAGAAAGATCATTTATGGCCTTAAGAAGGCACACCTAGGGTATGGGACTACAAGTTCGACACTTTTATGCATTCCTAGGGATATACCCATAGTGATATGGATTTATGTTTATATTTGAATAGGTAATCTTCTATCCTAACCCACAATAACCTCATTAGTGGTATGTTGTGTCTGCAACACCTCAGATGGCTTGGGTGTATAATAAAAGCAATGTCCCTAGTGTGGATATGGAGACTATGTAGGTAGATGAGTTGTTGTTGTAGGGAGTGGAGGATGAGGAGGGCTTACAACATATGGAGGAGACAAGCACGAGCAATCCAACGGGAGAGATAGGAGCACATGAATTCTTTGAGAGTGAAATAGACTCTTATTTCTATGGGGACCTATGTGTAGACCTTTTGTTGTATGGCGAGCTATACTAAGAGCTTGTCATGAATTTGTAGGATTGGTCATATTTACATCCACTTAATATCAAATTCATTGACTATTAACTTATTTTGGTACTTTATTATATGTTTTTTAACGTGCATGCTTATTTGCAAACATATGTTATCATGCTTCACTTTTACCCTTATTGTGCTAACATCATTTTCTAGCTGTACATGTCATTGTAGATGGTTGAGAGAGTAGGATGAGTTGATAATACATAGACGAGAAGCTGCAAGAGATCTTCATGTATATATCTCTAAATCATATGGTGTGCTTCAATGACATAGCATACAAGAGTTATCTTGATCAATGTTTGGGCATTCTATATGTTTTGCCTAGGCATGCTTTGATCAATGGGTATATCTTCAATAGGCAAAGTTGATGCTTTAGGCTAGCCATGGAGGGAGACTCATAGATGCCTTGCCCGACCATGGAGGTGGTGGGTGTGGTTGATGCCTTGGGGAACCTCTTCTCCTCGTTCTAGGGGTGGTTCTAGGGGGTGTTGCTGATATATAAATATTGTGTCTCCACAACTAGCTGCAGTTGATTCTAGAGAGGGTGGATTAGGTGTGTGTTGCAAAGACATTGATACAATGTCCCAATCCCACTGATCGAGTGGACACTTATCACCTCTGGGATTTTCGATACCTATAGGCATATCCACTCCCATGAAGCAAGGTTTTGCTTAGTCGTCTGCATATGTGGTACTCCTATGGATGCTACTTCGAGAGGTGCCATCCCTGTAGGTATGCCATATATACAGGGGTCCCTTGGTTATGCCCAAGAGTGTAGTCACAAGTGAGAGAGGACACATCTTAGATGTACCCCACTAGGTCACATGTAGTTAGTGGATGAGAAAACCGGTGCTGTACTCATGAATGGTGAGGAAAGGAGGGTGCTTACATGCATGAGGGAGTTATTTTTAGGCATAATATTCTAGATCATTGAAAGAATATACTAGAGGGGAGTAAGGACTATGTGATAGTGTCCTTGCATGAAGAGTTTCCAGTGCCTACATTGGTTGATCGGTTCTCTTTTTGATGGATAATGGACTGTAGATGTGCCTATATGTTACATAGATGGTCAGATATATGCAAGTTAGCTAAGAGTGGCACACCAAAGCTCAAGTGGTTAGACCTAGAGGATTGGAGGAGACTCAGGGAGGAGGAGGTTGTGGACTCTCTAGGGCAATAGTGGCAGTAACAAAAGGCAATGAGGGTATAGTTGGAGGTAAAAGCCATGCTTGGGAATGGCAATGACGAAACTTATTTTGAAGACTTCATAAGTTCTTTATTACTTATGTTCACTTTCTTATTTCATATATTACTTATACTAATAATCCTATTTCTAATAATGCTACTTTGTTTGTCTTGTAGCACTCAATCACAAATCACGATCCCACGAGACTGGAGACTCAGTATGCAAAAAGACACGTGGTCTTACTGCACTCATCAATAGCATGTGGTGGTTTGGTAAGCCATGCCTCTTTCATGTTTCTAGTTTTTAGTTCTTGTGATGCATTGTGTACTCTAGATTAATCATTGGTTGTTTATATTATAGAGTTAGTTCAACGATCTGTTGCACTAGGACAAGCTCTCGAACGATGAGAAGCAGTAACAGTCGCTTGGATTCATGGAGCATGCATCTCTCCCTTTTTTGGCCCTATGCTCCATGCAAACTCTTTCTATGTATCTTTCTTTAGATACATTTCTCACCCTTTGTATGGATTCACATTTTGTGATATTTATGGACACATTTCTCTGTTTTGGTTTCTTCTTCTTATTAGTCCATATAGCTCTACGAAATGCCATCCTAGTATTGTACTTATTTGATAATTGAATCAATGGACTCATTTCTAGTATCAAATGATATATATATATATATATATATATATATATATATATATATATATATATATATATATATATATATATATATATATATATATATATATATAATTTGATTTATGGAACATATTTTAGCATATGTGACTAGAAGGGTAGTAAGGTTGTATGCCTTGCAACACAATTTTTTTTTCTCTCTACAACCATCACTATTTGCATCACAAATAAAACTGCACTTGTTGCTATTTGCGTTGCAAATAAACTTGCAACCATTGTTATATGTGTCATTATAGTGTTGCAAATAGCAATGGATCTATATGTTTCTCATGATGACGAGAGTAAAATTTTACATGAATAATTCTGTCACTTTGAACTCGGGATGGGGCCTATTTGTTGTAGTGGAAGGAATAAAGGTTTAAGTTTTGAATCATTTTCATGGACTAATACTGCGAGAAGTACTAGTAATAATGATAACCACCCCTTTTTCTTGACATGTGGAATATGAGATTTTTCTTTTGTACTCATGCAAACAAGATGAGAAGGACGGATCTATCACAATTAAATTTATTTTATTTTTTCTTGCATTGCATATGGGGAATCAAGGTTCAATATGTTGTCTCGACGAGATAGAGAAAGATGGAGTTCTCAACCAAGTCTTAGGTGTTGCCCTTTACACATGTAGCTAATGACAAGTTTTAATTTATATTTTTCATCATTTTTTGAATAATTTTTCACTTTCTTGGTTTTTTTCTCAAAATATCAAATGCAAAGTAAAATAGAAAATGCTATGAAACATACGCTATGAAAAGCAATGCTAGCGCTACTTTTGTATTTTCGTCATATCATTTTGATCATGTTGTTCCTATCCTTCTTGAAAAATCCAACCTAGTAAAATAGAAATTTTGATTGTGTTGTGACTCATTTCTATCATGGTGATCATGAGCATGTCATTCCTATCTCGTTGATCGTGAGTCCATGTATAAACATTGTCTTTTGTAGTCCTTCAACATCCTCTACTCTTACACATGCTCTATCAACTTCGGTGACCTCACCTCCCAAGGAAACATCCATGATTGTGACTACTTCATAGAGTTATAAATTTCTTGCATGGTGTCATTGAGTATTTGCTCACTATTGAAACTTAGGACATCATGCAATTTGTATGTGTACTAGGGGCCTCATGGCTGGCTGAAAATCTTCTGGGTTCTAAAGCATCACTAAATAACACTTCTAGGCTCATGCATGATAACTTAATAGGTGTTGTCATTGATTCAAAAATTGTAAACATAGAGTATTTGCATTACAACTAGCCTTATAGATGAAGCCCATGAGAATAGTGAATGCTTTGACCTCATACATCATAGAAATCACTAGAAATGGGGTCTCATGCTTCCCCAACTTTTTTATTTGTCCTCATTTCATAAGATAAGTTCATAATTGGCCTTTTATAAAAAATTAAGTAAGTGGATACTGATTCAACAATTGTAAATTTAGAAATACTTACATTATAGAAAGCCTTGTAGATGAAGCCCATGCTAACTATAAGAACTCAGGTCATCATACAATATGCTTGTGCACTTTAGACCTCATGGTAGCTTAAAAGAGTCTTCTAGTTATCCTTAACTGACAATTTAGAAAGGTTTGCCTTGTCCCATGAAGCAACTACCCAGGTTCACAATCAATGTGCATTATAATAAAACATGAAAATGAATTTCTATATAAGTCAAGGTAGTAACTACTCATGTTCAAATAGACATAAGAGCTTGAAAGTCATTATTGATTACCTATTATTTGTAGCATTGTCTTGATTGAAGTAGGGTAACTCATAAAACTCTTACAAGATTATAAAGAAAAGTAATTGATTCCTTGTTGATCCTCTAAAGAAGGATGACCAATTCTTTCTTATGAACAACACTTTCACATATTATTTGTGCATATGCTCAAAATGTTAGGAGAATCAATAGGCTCATTACCTACACTGTAACAACTACTTGGGATCACATATATGACTGAAATGAAGTAAATGATTGGAAATATTTGCTTAGCCTTTTGCCTGTCCTTGGTAGTGGCCATCCCTATTCACAAATATACCCCCACAAGGTTACTGATCCCTTGTTTTATGAGCTAGTCTTTAGGCATTGTACTTACCCTATTTTAGCATGAATACAACACTAACTCTAGGATAATACATCTCATACATGACTATGAAAGTCAGGTTTGGTTCTCTTGTTGAATTACTAAACGATGGACTAAAAATATCATCTACATTGTGCATGTTCACATAATAGTAGCATTGAATAGTATATACGCTAGTTGTAAACTAATTTCTATACTGAATAGTCAGTAATTTGCAACTATGGCACCTTTTTTTAAAGTTATTTGGTCTCTATCGTAAAACACGATTAGAGTCACCTAAATTAAAGCACATCTTTCATATTTTTATAGAATGGCATTACACATTTAGGTTATTGGAAAATACTTTGGCATAACTTCCTTATATATACAAAATTATAAGTCCACGAGAAATGTTTAGTTCACATTAGTAGCACTAGTATATCTACTAGCTGTAAACTGATTTCTTTACTAGTCAATTAGTGACTTGAAAGATCTAACAAGCTCTTTACCTGTCCTCTAACTCATAAAAAATACCCCTACCAATTGGGCAATATCCCTTCTATGATGGCATTAACTCAGTATGTAAGTGAAATTAGGGACTCTTGATTACCCCTAGATACTAACCCTCTACTATAATAGCTGGTGGCCTACAATTTTGAAAACTATCTTTGTAGTACAATATCTGAATTAAGACAGTAGTCTGCATTGCTTGATCATCATAGAACCAAAAGGTAGTATACCTAACATGCATACTCACTTCCAATACCAAAACTTGGATGTTCATGATTGTAACCAATTTCTCAATAATTTTTTAGAATGACTAACAAGACCCTTACCTATTCTAGCAGCCCTAAATCTTAGACATGACAACACTCATTTGTCATATCTTCTGACAAGCTTAAGCTTGTAGCAATTATGGGTTTCACACATAACAAGCATTAAGTCTATATTGATCCATCAGTACCTAACGTACTAGGAGTTTAAATTCATTAAGGGACTGTACTGTTTTATGATACTATTAAACAATATGCACACATAACCACTATAACTTCTACCTTTATCCTTGGACGAGACTCTGGCCTAGTAAGGAATTACAATATACCTTTATGATATACATGGTAATATGAAAACACTACTAATCATTGTAATTCAATATTATTGGTCTAAATGACTGAGCTAGAATGAATAGATCATTTTAGGGTATGGTTTAGTAGTAATGACCTGAATAATTGGAGTAAAATGTGTTGTTCAGGGACTATTATCTTCTTTACTCAGTTATATAGTTGTAATCTAGGACCTAAAATATATGGTGGTTTTTTACCTTTCATTGAGAAAATAATGTATTGCTATATTTTTAATGCATACTATAGTAAGGTGGGGTACATATTATTGAAGTTGTGGTTGCGTGAGATACTCAAATTTCTACTATAATTCAGGGCCTTATGTTCTGAAGTATATGGTGTTTGTACATAATTATGGTTTACTCTATTCTTCAAAATAATTGAATATTTTAATACTATGATTTATTGCACTTTGGAAAACTATTGGTTCGGACTCATCATTTTCCACTAAAAATTCAACTCCAAAACACATGACGTGACTAGGATATATGGCTTTTTTACTAACATGTAGCTTACTAAAAGTTGCTGAGATAAACTGAAAATTGTTGGTACTCTAGTTGGTTATTATAGGAAAAATTGATATAAAACCTTGAAATATGCTATAGATGATTCATCAAGTTTACCTAGAACTTTCTATCTCAAGACTATTCCATTGCCATGATTTAACTATATATTAAATAGAATAGTATAAAATGCTAGATTGAATTGCATATTGTTGGTGAGAAATGTATAAACACTATCCTAGAAATGAATAGACAAAATTAACTCTTGAGTCAATGCAATGGACTTTCAATTTATAGAAGAAAGAAAGTACTAAATTTACTTACCTAGTTTTGCCTAGGATGAATAAATAATCAGTGTATTTGATATAATATCTCATGAAATTTATTTTGAAGTCCTAAGGTTTTCTAAAAGTTAGTTATGTGTGGTTATCATGGACAATGATAACAAGAGTTTAGAGTTGTTGATGCTTGTAGTCCCACTAGTATGGGCTTGGTTCTTACCTAATGTTTTATGTGGATGGATGTGAAGGGAGTGAACCTTGAGTGGAAGCTTGCGAGAGAAAGCAAGAGCTATGATGAAGGAGCAAGAGATATAAGATGTGGAAACTCCAATAGTCACAATAATGTATGACTAGCCTTCCCTTATTCAAATATCACTAAGAGAATAAATAATGAAGTGATAGTGATGGGCGCCTGCCACGTCCAGTGTACATGTGTGCAAGTACTATCATTGTAACAAATGCATGGGTATTTAGGCACATGCACCTTTATCCCCAACAACCTCCCACTTAAATGTGAATGTGGCCCTAGTAAGGAGAGAATAAGAAAAATGGTGAGAGAAGTACAAATGTACATAAAGTACAATAGGAGAAAAAACATCATCTCATCCAATGCCCATCAATGTCCTAATGAAGGCAAAACACTCTGCTATAGATCTACAAGATTCACATCAATCAAGATCTTGACAAGCTCAACATACTTGTCCTCTACCACCTTCTTAATGAAGTGATAGTGCATATCAATGTGCTTTGTCCTTGCAAGCCTCACTGGCTGCAACATACTTGAACTCGATAATAGAGACGGCCATGCATTTCTGCACCCTGGACATCTAAGAAACAACACCTTTAACAAAGGTGAAGACATAGCTAGAGGTGGACTTCTTGCTATTTGCATGTCTTGTATAATCAGAGTTTGTGTATCCCACCACTCCTGTATCCTCACAACCATAACATATGCACATATCTATTGCGACCTTCAGGTGCCTCATGATACTCTTCATGATATCCCAATGTCGCTTGCTAGGTGTAGCCATATATCGTGCCATGACTCTAACTTAAAATGCTATGTCAGGATGAGTGGCTATCATGATATATATCAAATTGCCCACTGCGGATGCATAAGGGATCTTAGCCATCTCAGTCCTTTGCTCATCTGATTGTGGACAATTGACTTGAGTAACCTTCACATGAGAAGATAGAGAACAACTAATAAGCTTACCATCCTACATATGAAACTGCTCAAGGTCTTTTTGGATATACTCCTTCCGTGATGGATAAAGAAGTCCCTTAGGGCAATCACCTATGATGTGTATCCCAAGAATATGTGAGGCCTGTCGCATGTTCATCTCAAAGCTCTTCTTGAGTTGAGTTTTAAGGCGTGTAGCTCATCACGATTTCTCCTAACAATAAGCATATCATCCACATAGAGTACCAAAATCATAAGACTTCCATTGCGAGCCTTCTTCATGTATAAACACAGACCCATATCACTATGGTTATATCCCTATGAATGCATAAAAGCATCAAACTTGTGGTACCATTCTCTAAGTGCCTACTTAAGGCCATAAAGGCTCTTTTTCAACTTGTACACTAATGTTCCCTACCTTTTTCCTCAAAGCCCCAAGGCTAGTGCATATAAATCTCATCATGTAAGTCCCCTTGTAGAAAAGTTGTCTTAAGGGACCTTGGTCATCTTGGCCCTCTCATCTTGACTCTGGACAATTGGCTTGATGAGTAACCTTCACATAAGAGGATAGAGGACAAATAATAAGCTTACCATCCCACATATGAAACCGCTCAAGGTCTTTTTGGATATACTCCTTTCATGATGGATAAAGAAGTCCCTTAGAGCGATCACCTGTGATATGCATCCCAAGAATATGTGAGGCCTCTATCACATGTCCATCTCAAAGCTATTCTTGAGTTGAGTTTTAAGGTATCTATCTCATCATGAGCTCCCCCAACAATAAGCATATTATCCGCATAGAGTACCAAAATCATAAGACTTCCATCACGAGCCTTCTTCATGTATAAACACAGATATATATCATTACAGTTATATCCCTATGAATGCATAAAAGCATCAAACTTGTGGTGTCATTCTCTAAGTGCCTACTTAAGGCCATAAAGGCTCTTTCTCAACTTTTACACTAGTGTCCCTTGCCTTTTTTTTCAAAGCCCTAAGACTGATGCATATAAATCTCATCATGTAAGTTCCCATGTAGAAAAGCTGTCTTTATATCCATTTGATAAAGATCCAAATCTAGCTGAGCAACCAATGCTAGTACCAAGCATAGGTTCATCATTTTGACCATAAAAGAAAAGAATTCATCAAAGTTGACACCATGTTCCTGCTTGAAATCCTTAGCTACCAATTTAACCTTATAAGCGGGCTTAGGTGTCTAGGGATACTTTTGAACTATGTACCCACTTGCATGGCAATGCCTTCTTGCCACTAGGCAAAGGAACCAAATCCTACGTATGGTTTGTTTGTAAAGAGTCAAACTGTGATTGCCTAGACCTATCCCATAAAGTGACTATCATATCTGTGTATGGCCTCATCATCATAAGACAAAGGCTCACTTGTATTTGTCACCATAACATAATTTGTAGAGGGCGTAAAGTGCTTAGGGCTAATGTCTAGCTCTAATAGAGTGTCTCAAAACATAATGATCCTACCACGCTACGTACCTCAACTACTTGCTTAGGTTGTTTATGCATCTTTTCCTAATGGAAAACAACATCATGGTTGTGGATAACCTTGCAAGTTTGTGAATCCCATAGGTGATAGCCCACCTCACATGCATCCATGTAACCAAGAAGATGCATTTCATGGACTTAGGATCTATCTTATTGTGCTTGTCTTTAGGAAGATGGCAAAATGCCTCACAATTGAAGACATACGAATGAGCATAGAATGGAGGTTTCCTAGTCCATACCTCCTCTATAACCTGGCAATCAATAGCAGTACAAGGGGATCTATTAATCAAGTAGATGGTAGTAGTAATTGCCATAGCCCAAAAGTATTGGGATAAGTATGCTTGGCTAAGCATACTATGGACTCTCTTCTGAATCATCCTATTTATGCATTTGATAATACCATTTTGGGAAGGGGTTTAGGGGCAATTAGTTGATGCTTAATACCATTCTCATCGCAAAATTGCTCAAAAGCTTTTGAGATATACTCACCTCCATTATCTAACCTTAGGCATTTCAACCTATGCCCATATTGGTTTGTAACAAGAGCAAGCTAATGTTGAAAGGTAGACAAGACATTTGATTTTTGCTTAATAGGATAGACCCAAACCTTATGTGAGTAATCATCAATGAATGTGACAAAGTACTTTGCACCACCCAGCAAGTGACAAGGTATGGGGCCACATACATCTGAATGAACAAGAGCCAAAGGCTCACCCATTACTTCATCCTAGACTTCTTATTCATACTACGTGTCTACTTGCCATATAAACAATGATCACAATACTAAAAACACTTATAGTCTAGGGATGGAAGATACTACAAATTGGTAAGCATATTCATTTCTTTCAAAGACATGTGCCTAAGGCAACAATGCCAAAGAGATACATGTGGAACTACAACCACAACCAAAACATGGTTAAATGACCCAGATACAAGAAAAGGATAGAGAGTACTAGACTTAGCACCATGTGCAATAACAAGATTTCCACATGTAATGTTCCATGAGGAATCACCAAAAGAGCCGAAATAACCCGTATCATCCAAGGTACCAGTAGAGATAAGACTCTTCATGAGAGCCAGTACATGATGTATATCATGAAGAGTGAACATGCTACCTGAACCAAACTGCAGGACATCACCAATACCAAATATCTCCAATGCTAAGTCATTATCCAAATGGACAGATTGAGTTATACTGTAATAGGAGTGAAACCACTCTATATGAGGGGTCACATGAAATGAAGCCCTTGAATATATCTACCAACAGTTATTATATTTGACAAAGTGTTAGTCAATTGTGAAGCATCCAAGGAAGAGGCTACCAATATGAGATTGTCAAATATCAGGCTATACTACATTAATCTCCTCAATCTTAATGCTAGACTTTCTAGACACAATGTTGCGATCATCATTCTTTTCTTCCACTTTACTCTTTCTCTTTTCCTTGTGCTTGTCTTCGTGCATTTTATGGCATTGTTGCTGAATGTGATTTGATTTTCCATAATAATAACAAGTAACATCGGACTTATAGCCATGGGACTTACTACGAGACTATCCATGTGTTGTGGACTGAGACCTTTGAGAGTCTCTACCATGGCCATTTCCATCTTGTCGGCTTCTCACAATCAATGCATGTGACGTACAGGAAGCATCTACGTTCTCTATGTTCACCTCTTCTATCAAGAGAGGGCACTCTCAATATCTTGTAGTTTTAGGCCATCCTTTGAGGTGTTAGTGCATATTGTGTACCAAAAGTGTCCCATGAATCATGTAGAGTACCAAACAGAAATAAAAGATGTAAAGGATCCTTGAACTCAATCTCCTGCAAAGCTAAATGGCTGATGATGGAGCAAAAATCATTCATATATGCAAATATAGAAGTCCCTTCCTTCATGCAAAGGTCCATCAATTGTTTCAGCCACCAATACATTTGAGATGTAGAACTCTCCTTATCACATAAAGATTCTTAATCTATGTCCAAAGGTGATATGCAGTCTGATTGTTCACATTGTTGTAGTCAACCTACTTAGAGAGTGATAAAATGATGGTGGACTTGCATAGATAATTGAGTTTAGCCTATTGACATCAATGTTTTTGGGTTTGGCACCCTCATTTTTGAGTTGTCTAATCTATAAATTATACACTAAAACTTGCCATATCCGTGTCTTCCAGTAAGTATAATTGGTCCCATCCAATTTTTCAATATTGAAGGTAGCATTGTCATGAGAACCACCAACCATAATGAGACCAAGCAAGTGCACAGAAACCACTATCAAATCAGCCCCAAAATCATTGCCAAATCAAGTTGTAAATATGAAAGGCTACCCCAAGGTAGTGAGTTTTCCACAAATTGCAAGCAAGAAATTGTCAAGTACAAGTGATTGCCCTCATAAAGAATGCATAGATCAGAAATGATAGGTTGTTGTAATAAACTACAACAACAGGTCAACAACCCACTATGAGCAATCAAGATGAAGAAGCTAGGACAACTAGCATTGAAAACAGTCACAACTATAGTATGTCAATATCCATACATGCAATAGGCATAGACATCATGCACATGGTAGGTCTCAAGGGCAAATGAAGAGAAATGCCAGATGCACAATCCATTGAGCAAAGCTCAATACATAACCCAAAAGCATATAAATACCACTGGCAACAGCCTAAAAAACCGAAGTGCTAGGTCTAAGTAAAGAGATCAAATTAGCCCATGATAGGGTAACTGCATCTAGTATATATCAAGAGAGAATGCACATGTCACAATGAGTCCCACTATCTCACTGTAATATATTCAAGCTCAACTACAAATATCAAGTGCTCTATGTAACATCCAGTGTTAAGTAGCGGCTTCCACTTGAACAAAAGTTGAATACTAGACAAGCATAAGAAGCTCAACACATCATGTATGTGGTATCTAGATATCCAATATCCATATGATAGACATTCGAAAGCATGGGACCCAAGTAGTCTACGAAGCTCTTATTGTGGCATCCAAGTAGTATCCATAACAATGAATGACAACCAATGTCAATAAAACCAAGCTCCAATCTCAACTCAATAGCACGTTAGGAGCACAACCAAGCATGTAAGATCAATGGTATATCCTAGTGTAGCATTTAAAGTGCTTGGAAAGCATCCAATGACAATAGGCATATACTTTTCCCAAATAAATGACATTCAGCCCTATTATTACAGTGATGAAATCTCTAAGAAAGTTGAGCCAAATATGTGCTAAAATAATTTCAATAACATCTCACATCAATGCCATATCATGCTCTAAGTATCCAACATCAATACATGTACATGCTCGCATCCTAGGAAGCATGTATGAGCTCCAAACAATGAAGTGAAGTCTTTAGAGACCTATAATCAGCAGGTCTACTACTATATATAATAGCAAACTAAAGTGTAGGAGCTCAAATCTCATGTCAAATGCTCAATGCCAATGCCAAGGATGCTCGAGATGATTACCCAAATGGCAAAGGCCATAAGGGAGGTGAGAGAGGTGTTAAATTTGATAGGGAAAAGAGTTGCCTAAACATGCACAAACACGTGGGCTACTGATGGAGGAGCTACTTCAAATGTTGGCCTCAATAGGCCTTGTGAAAATGCTCAATGGCCTCTAACAAGGCCCTAGATTAAGCCTCAAAAGGTCCTAAGGAATGTCGAAGTAATGGAAGACCAATATGAACCTGTGAAGCTATGGTTGCCAATAGGGAAGCCTTGATATAGTTATTCCAATGGAAGTTGCAATACTGGGTTAATGGGCTCAAGCTCTCAGGAAAGAAGGATCTAATACCATTTGAAGGGATTGATTCCTAAGTGGAAGCCCACAAGTAGAAGTAAGAGCTATGGTGGAAGGAGCAAGAGAGCAAGAGCAAGAGACACAAGATGTGGGAACTCCAACCATCACAATGTGTGATTGACCTTCCCTTATTCAAACTTCACTGAAATAATAAAGAATGAAGTGACACTGATGGGAACCCACTCCCTGTAGTGTGTAGGTGTGTGGGTATTATTAGTATAACTAATACACGGTGGCTAGGCATTGGTGCTTTTATCTCCAACAAGAGGCAAGTAAGTAGACTCTAAACTTGTGGTACTAGTAGTTGCTACTTATGTCAACCTAGGACCATCTTGGAAAAAATGAAGAAAACTTAATCTGCTAAGATATTTATATTTGTCTTTAAAAAATACAAGAATCTTTTGTATTTCTTTGATGTAGTGGCCATTGACAGTTTTGTTTTCAGAAGGGACATATGATTTTATCTCAAGATTTGATTTCTTGTTTGTACTTTTTTATTAAATACATAAGGTTTAAAATAATTTAAAGAATTTTTTATATTTAATACCCTTGGATGGATTAATGCCATATGTATTTAAGAATAAAGTATGAGAAATTGTACTTCCTTCTAGTAAGCAAATCTTTTTGTTTCAGAGCACTTGGATACCATCACTAGTCAAGTTGGGATATGAAACTACTCTAACTAAGTTGGAGCCACCTTTTATTGCCATTCAATTAATCCTACCTTGTTTTAGAGGCCTGCATTTCCACAAAAGGCTTCTTGATGAAACCCAAGCTTTGGAGAACTAGTGCCTGTCAGCCTGCTATGAAAGTTGCCTCCATTAATGATTGGGTTGCTCTCTCGGAAGGATCTTGATTCTTTGGGGGATCATCTTACAAGGTTGCTTGTTGCTTTGCCAAAAATAAACTATGAAGATGCTCGTGACTTGGAATTTTATGTTTCATATCTCCCCAGTGTAGTAAATAAACTATAGCAGGTCAACTCTCTTCTCTTAATACCACTTCCATCCATTGCCATTGAAAATCACGACTTCTTTCTCATTGATTATGACTTGTTAGATCTAAAAGAAGAGAAAAACATTTCTTCCCTGATAGGAAATGTATCTCAAAAGGAAGCAAATAGGATTGTACCTCTAGCTTTTGCTGGGTAATCCCTTGATGCTAGGAGGCATATTTCACGGTGGATTTCGTGAAGTTTTTATTCCACGATGGATTCTGTAAAACTATATTTATTGCCAGGGCTCGTATGCAAGGTGGATTCCTTGTGCGAGAAGTTGACGGGGATGCATGTCCTTTTTCGGGCATCATGTTAATTTAATGTGTATGTGGGTGATTCCACAGCGGGTGATTCCGCAAAATACATATTTAAATTAATGGACGTTTATGAGTTTAGAGTGCGCTCGTATTAAATTAAGGTTAGGACAAAGTTTCAACCTATTTTATTATTTTGTAGCTGAAAACTGCTAGGTATTGACTTTTGTTGGTTTAATTTTATTATTTTTAAACAATTGTGAATGCTTCAGTTATGTATAGAGCAGGCGGCGATGGCATTGGGAAGTACCGGGTGATAGCGTGTATTCAAATTACCTAGAATAAATTATCATTTTTGATGGGCGGGTGCCTTATCATTAAAGGCGTGGCTCTAATATTTATTTAGGCACGCTTATTTATTGAAGCGCTTGACAAATATTTATTATTTTGTATGCGCATAGGCGCTCGGTTTAAATATTTCATTATTGAACATTGTGTTTGGGCATAGCCCGACTTTTAGGGCGCCCAATCACTTTATTCTTTATTTGGACAAAAGCAAACACAAAAGCTAAAAGCATGCTAATTGTAAATTGGGCTATTTTTGAACTTTGAGATGAATAAATTTATAAATACATGCCTTGTGAAGCGCTTACACAAGGCATGTGGGGATATTGTACCCAATTTGTCTCTTTTCTTCATGTCATGCAAATATTTCTTCTTGTTTTATGAGATTTAGTAGAGTTTTTTTGTTCTTGGGGACCTTCCGATGCTCGCTATGTACGCATCCGACATCCAATTTGCGCACTAGTGGTACCAAAGTGAAGTTGAGATCAAGGGCTTCCAATTACTTATCATCTCGCACGAAGGCAAAGCTCCTGGAATGAATGGGCTCTTCAGGCCGAACCGTCAATACCAGCATGTTCCAGGTTGTGAAGAACCCCCTGCTGTGCTATTGGATCGTGAAGGACCACTCTTTGGAGATGGAGGACCACTTTCCAAGCTCCTTTATCAAGACATTTTTCTGAGAGAAGAAGAGAAGCAAATTTTCATTAGTTTGGAGATTATAAAGCTCAATAAGCTTTATAATAAAGCTTAACCTTCCTAATTTCAACAATTGACGGCAGCAAGACGAAATTGCAGGACGTCAATGTCATCAAAAAGCTCATGACGTCCTGTCATAGCAAATTCGATTGGGTCAAAGCTTTTTTATTGAAAAGCTTAAGCTTAAGGTTTTAAGCTTAAACTAAAGCTTAAGAATTTTATCTTTAATCTCTTGCCTAGCAGCTGTTCACAATAAGCTCTTTCCCAAATCAATATGAAATCGATTTTGCAACTCCAACAATCCCCTGTTCATACCTGCACCCTGATAGTGACAATTTCCAGTAAGCAAATTGTCATACATAGTCTATACGGAAGAACTATTCGTTGGAAGACGACCGACATCAATAACCCTACCTGCAAAAGAAGCAAGATTGCAAAAAGCCATATTAAAAAAAAAAAGCAAGCCTTGTAAACTCAAATTTGAGCTACGCTCATCCCTCTAACAATATTTCGAGTGTGTGAGGTTGTTTGAGATTTTGCAGGATGTTCGATCAAGCTATGGAAGATTTTATGGTCGAAGGTGGTTTACTGGAACCAACGATGGAGCAAAAATTGGACCTAATTATGATGCAACTTCAAGAGGAATGAAGAGCATGCCAAACTTTGCAAGCTCAACTAGCTACTCTTCAACGATCCACTATCGATCAAGATGGAGCGCAACTTGAAGATGTTATATGACATACGATCGATGCGACACTTAAAGTACAATCTATCAGGAAATAAGCCAAGATAAGTAAAAGAAATTTCAAATTCTGTACTTTTAATGGACTACGTGATGAAAAAATTATTTTCACTTTTATCAATTAGTTTAATGATTATTTCCATGAAGAGCAGTATACTGAGAAAGATAAACTCAAATGTGTCACTAACCATTTCGTGGAAAGAGCATCATTATAGTGGACTATTTTCCGCAAGAGTATTGATTGTCCTACTACTTAGGAGGCCTTTCAAAAGAAATTTTTGCAGAATTTTCTTCCACCTCAATTCCATGAAAAAGCAATCAAACACTGGGACCTTCTGTAACAAAGAGATTGTGAGTCTATTCCGCAATACACTGAGCATTTCTGGAATGCCTTATTGCAACTTTGAATGCTTGAAGATGTTTCTGAGGCAATCCACAAGCGTAGGTATATGTACAGTTTGCTCGGTCACTTCTATGCAAAAGTGAACATGTTCAAGCCAAAGACTTTGGAGGATGAGATTTCTTTAGCCCATGATACTGAAGACAAAATTCGTTGACAAGAAAAGTGACCACAGCAATTTCCAACTAACAGTAACTTCGGTACAAAGCAATTCAATTCTAACTTTCGAAGATTCAATGAAAATTGCTTTGTTCCTTCTTCTTTCTGTAAATCCTGGCAAGGGCTTTGATTTCATAAAACCAAAAGATGTGTTTTTTGAGCTTGCTTCCAATTTTGGTTTACACCATGTTTTTCTCAATGATAGGATTGCATTCAGTTGGAGATATACTAGTAATATTAGCAAAGTAGCATACAAGCCCAAAGACATATTTGATGAACCCTTCAATATCATGGAAGAGTGTATTTGCAACCATTCAAGAAGCTTTAAGCCCTTGTATAGGGAAGCTAAGGACTTTGGAACACACATCATTACTAATGATGTTCATATCTTCCACTGTCTCTTTTGGAAAGAAAAATTTAGCAAAGGACTGAACCATATCCCCACTATTCCTCTAAATCCTTTCAATTTGGTAGAAGAGCTTTCGTTAAGATGGCCAAAACTTTGTTAGTTATCAAATGTACAAATTTGTTAGGAGCAAAAGACTTGCCTTAAAACTAATGTCATTTCCTTGTTCAATAAAAAGTTCCCATGTCATCACGACAAAATAAAAAACCTTGGTTTCTAGATAAAAGGATACTTGATGAGTTGCAATATGTCACTAAACACACATTTATCTCTGGAGGGGATAAAGTAGCCCAAACCCCATTATTCATGTGCAAAAAACCAATTCATTTTGTAGCCTTAAAGAGAGTTAATGGACCAAAATTTTTTGGAACTCAACTCAATAAGATAGATATATTCACTTATTGGTTAACAATTCTCAAGGAATTGAACTTACCATCCCTATAGTCTCCTCTATCCTAGAATATACAAGTGTTAGGGGTAAAGGTGCCTCTGCCTAGCCGCCGTGTATTACTACACTGACAGTCACTGCCACTGCACACTGCAGGTGGTGGGTGCCCATCACCATCACTTTATTCTTTATTCTTTTAGTGATAGTTTGAATAAAGGAAGGCCGGGTCACACATTGTGACTGTTGGAGTTCCCATTTCTAGTCTCTCCCTTTCTTGCTCTTGCTCTCCCACCATAGTTCTCGAGTCCAACCTTCGATCTGTCACTCCCTTTTAACTGGTATTAGAGCTTTGCTTTCCGACTCTTGAGCTTGGTTCATGGCATTCTCAGCATCCCATCGACTCCCTACTTGCATTGGGTCTCTTTCCTGGCAGCCATATCCGACTCCTTCGAGCTCCTGTCACTCCCCGGCTTCCCGAGCACCTTCTCAGCATTGTTGGGCACCTTCAGGGCATTACATCAGAGGTATTTGATCATTTTCTTCAGGGTTTACTTCAGTTCTCAGGTCTCACAGGCTGTAGACAAGTTGTGGGGAGCTATAGCTCACACCTCTTGGAGCTTCCTTTACTTGGATCTTGCTTCCAGCCTATCAAGGCTTGCTGAGGCTTGGTGTAGGCCTTCTTTGGCCCTCATTTGTGTCCCCTTTGGGCCCCATTGTTGACACGTGGGACATCAGACCTCCCTAGCCAGCTCACATTTTTTTTTGCGCTTGTTTCAAAATTTGGCCAAAAAATCACTCTTTTTGTCATATCTCGGGTATTTGGAACCCGATTCAGGCAAGGTAAGAGTCTAAGTTGGGGTTTTGGCATGCTCCGGACACGATGGTGATGTCAGATTTGCCAAATTCTAATGACAGAATCTTCTACAACAGATTTTAGGTCTGAAACAGCATGTATTTTATGCCTATGCTTGTTTGGGCATGACTACATAACCGATTTGATGCCTATTGCATCCCGATTGATTGGGGGATTGAAGCTACATGTAATGCTATGATTTTGGCCTAATTTTGGGGCTGAAAATACACAGTTTATAACAGTAAATGCATGCTGAATACTCTTGGGCTGAAGCTATCTTTCATGCTTTCACATATGCCTATTGGTTCCGGATGTATGTCTTGGGTTATGCTATGATGTATTCCTTGCTCCAACCGAAAGCTTTGATACCAATGGAGAGGAAATGATGGTGGGGCAGAGAGAGAGAGAGAGAGAGAGAGAGAGAGAGAGAGAGAGAGAGAGAGAGAGAGAGAGAGAGAGAGAGAGAGAGATCAAAGCACACAAGAAGTTCTAGATGGTACTTGATTACTCTTATTCTTCATGATCTTCACTAATATATGACTATATCATGTGTACTAGTACAAGGGGTGCCAGCTCCGAATTTCAAGGCTATTTATGAAAAGAAGATGCTAGAGCCATTTGGTAAACAAGTAAAACAACCCAAGGCCATTGCCAATCCATCACCAAAATGATAGGTGCTAGAAAAGGAGAAATTGGCCTAAAAGTTAGAGGGAAACATCAAAGGCCTCGTGGCATTACTTAATCCACAAATCTAGATCCAAAGGGAGGGCATCTAGTAAACTGAAGACTTCAAAACCTACTACTTTTAATTAGACCAATGATCAACGTTGTCATCTTTGATTATTACACAAACTATATCCATAGAGCTTGAATCAACTACTTCTAATGTAATGTGGATCCAGAATAGTTAAAGCCCTTGCCTATGACTACCACTAACAACTTAGCCAACAAAGAAGTCCTTAGTATAACAATGAATGCAATCAAGCCTAAACCTCCTACAAGACTTTAACCACAACTAGTCAAAAGATCAATCTTAGAAATGGCAAAAGACTTGGCACCACAAAAGGATTTGCCCATGACTTAGTGATTCAAAGAAATTGATGATGTTTGCACTAGCCAAAATCTTTGACCAAGATGACACTTGAGAACCAAGTAATGTTCAAGATATGGATGACTTGGGAATGGCAAGAACACATATTTAGCCATCACCCAATGATAGTTGAAGAGCTCTTGAAGCTCAAATCAAAATAGATAGTTGCAAGTTGTAGGCTAATTGCAGCTTGTCATATGAAACTTTTCTTACAAAGCTTGGTAGTAGTAAGGAATTGAAGAAGAAAGTAAAAGGTAGGAGCCCATTTTAAAGGTATTGGTATGCCAGCAATCTTCAATTGTAGACTTCAAAAGTTGTCTCATGACTAATGGTAAACAAAGACAAGCTATTATGACTTTTGAATATGATCCAATGTTTATGGCTCCCACTTTCCTTATAATGTTAGCAACTATGTGAAACTTTCATTTGAGCAAGAAATTATAGCACCACATTATGCTAGATGGGCTCTTATTAAAGAGAAGTTCCATATGACTAAAAAGGTAGACCAAACTAATACCATTTTCAATGTAATTGTCTATATCTTATATTCTTGGTCTACACTCCACACATCCTGGATATGTATGCACCTCTTTAATACAATCTGTACTCTTATGAGTAACTTCTTCAATGGTAATGCGACCCTATACCATAAAAAACATTCAATTAATATATAAATAAGTATTCATCCTTGTCTATGTACATAAATAACTCTAAAAATTTAACAATCCGTGTACACAAGAAATTTGCAACTAATTCATAAGGTAACCCCATAATGCTAAGAAGAATTACACATATGTTGATTGGTGAGTTCTAATTGAGGTCATCTATTAGGGCTCAAACTGTTTGAAAATGCTATTTTAATCATGCAAGAAATTTCCCTTAAGTAGAAAATTGTTTGTTTAAATGTGCTTACAATGACAGAAGATGCAAATGATGCTACTAAATGAGGAGAAAACACTACATCAAGGTAACAAAAAGACAATAACCAAAGAGACCCTTGAGGTGACTCAATATTCAAGAGATTGAAACATTGAAAGGAATCTTAAAGAGTAGAATGCAATCATCAAGATTCAACACAAAGAAATAAAAAGCTTTAAAGAAGCATTAGAAAGCCAACAAACATTAAGAGGACACTTATAAGTATAGGTAGCTCAATAATACTAGAAGACTACTATGCTCACCACTAAAGAACAAATGGTAAATCAATTGCATAAGCTACTAGAAAGGGCCTTCAAGGATCTTCATGTAACTATTAGAGGCTCCTTACTACATAAGACTAAGATCTTGGAGGAAGATACAAAGAAATGCACAAAAAGGGGAGAATAATTTTGTAGAAACTTGTCTCTAAGCTCATGTAGCTTGCACTATAAAGAGACTTGTTGAATGAGCAAGTGGCAATCACTAGCCATATCATGTTCATACATCAATAGATATACTTAAATGTAATCAAAGCTACAATTAAACTAGCATAGGAGGAGGACATGAAAAGCTTGAAGTAGAAACTAGCCACATCAGAAGCATCTCTATAGTATAACTTTGGCACTAGATTACCAAGGATAGGATTCAAGCATGCCAATGAAGATTTGATATATGCATATAAAGATTTAGGCTAGTCTAATGAGTGTTAGACTAGTCACATCAAAAGGAGGAGAATATGTGACAAGGAAAAGTCACATCAGTCCATATTTAAATAACTTGCCTATGATCCAAGTGCCAAGGCCCCCAAATAAGGAAAAGTCATGATGGGCACTATGCACTGGTAGTCTTCCTACTTTAGACACTAGAAGGGGTCTAACTTTGAAGACCAAATAGTTATGAGGTGGACCATATGGAGTTGACTATTGGGTCAAGTGGGGAAGAGTTAATGAAGGTAGCGGTATACATCAAGTGATGAGTTATGGGGGTTTGGAGAATATTATCGAGAATATTCTTGGTTAATGGCCAATGAGTCAGATGAATCATGTGGGTGGTGAGTTAAGGAAAACCACATGAGTGATGAGTCAAGGCAAACTATGTTGGAGGATATTTAATATCCTACTCCTTGACAACCTATCCACTCACTCCCCCTTTCCACCTCTCACTTTATGGATCCACCTACCATCCACTTTATGAATACATCTATCATTTAGTTTATGGATCCACCTACCATCCACTTTATATATTTCACCTTTTTCTCACCTACCATGTTGATCTCTTTATGAGGCTATTGTGTACATAAATAAACATAGCTATTGAGCATGTTGTTACATACTTTTACACTTATTGTCCTCCATCCAACATGTGCCTAAGTCATCTTCAAAGATTGTAGGAGCACATGGGTGGATAGAGCCTTTAGCCATCAGCTGTATCATTTTGGTAAAAGATAAAGAAAAATATTCCTTTCTCTCCTATTGTCTCTTGTCCTTGTATTTGTTATTATCTTCCATTGTGCTCTATTTTCTTACATGATATTGGAGTGGTAGATGCTTTGATAGTAGCTTTGTACAAGAAAATTCAAGTTTTCTAGTTGAAAAGGCTAGAATAGATGTTAAATAGTGGCAATGATAGCAATAATAGAGGAAATAGTAATGTGGCTACACTAATGCAAATCCTCTAAATTTGTCCACTTGCCTTCACTAAAGGAAAACTTGATGGAAAAAACTATACCTTATGGAAGTTCAAAATCAATGCCATCCTAGACTCATATGAGCTCTTGGATACAAGCTTCGGGATTAATGTTGAACCCGTTGCAATGTCAAATCCAAGCAATCTAGCAACAAAGTTCCATGTGATCTAGGAAACGAAGAAACATAGATGCATTGTATACCATCATTACCAGTGCATCTAATTCTATTCTTACTCTCATTCAACACTCATCTAAAGCTATCCAAGCTTAGGATTTATTAAGACATCAATATGAGACATGAAACTAGACCGGGATTCAAAACTTGGATAATGATCTTATAGTAGAAAGGCTTTTTGATGAAGAAGTAGAGGAGGCCATATTACATGGATCAAGAATGTGCATGACTAAATGCCAACAATAGGGATAGAAAACATAACTAAGGACCTAGCTAGGAGATGCATCTAAGTTTTTCTTTGCACATAATATGAATATGAGACATGAAATTAGACCATGATTCAAAACTTGGATAATGGTCTTATAGTAGAAAAGCTTTTTGATGAAGAAGTAGAGGAGGCCATCATTACGTGGATCAAGAATATGCACGACTCAATGGTGATAATGGGGATAGCAAAGATAACTAACGACCTAGCTAGGAGATGCACCTAAGTTGGCATTGAATACATAGGTATGAACTCTGGCTCTTACTTTTGAGGAGTTTAGTGCCGTGTTATTGAGGACAAGATGTGATTTATGAGTTGTAATGAAAGAAATTAAGGAGACGCTACATTTTCAGGTCAAACACCAAAGCTAGGAAGAAGAGGTCCAAAGGAAAGAACTTTGTGAACACCACTAAAGCTGTGTTGGAGCTATTCATGGCAATGGAGGATTTCTCTTCCTTAGTTTAGACATTAAAGATAGATGAAACTAGGTGCTAGATAGTGAAGCATCCTATCACATTAGTAAGAATGCGGTATAGTTCTCTAAGGCCTTTACGAGGACCCATTACTATGATAGTTGAGATCAATGCAAAATGCACAGTTGAAGGAATAGGTATAATTTCATTCTTTATATTAAATGGAAAAACTAAGAAATTTTTAAATGTTTTATATATGCCTTGGATCAATAAAAACTTATTATTCATAGCCTTGATTACAAGTTGTGGTCTTAAATTTGTACTTCTCGATAGTGTTGGTAATTTTGTTGACAAAGAAGTGAGATAAGACAACTAATATGAGCCCATAACTCTTATAGCCACCATTGGGGAAGGAAGCAATAGTATGCTTTGGCATGATAGATTTAGACATGTTGGTTTTGTTATGCTAGACAATTGGGATGGTTGCATATTTATCTAACTTTGGTCAAATATAACAAACATCTGAAGCTTGCTTAATAAGCAAGCAAGAAAGAAAGTCATTTCCAGAACAAAGTAGTTATTGGGTGAAAGCTCTTCTAGACTTAGTGTATGTTGACCTCTTTGGTAAGGTGACTACTCATACTTTGGGAAGATCTTTCTATTTTATGCTACATCTTAATTATTGTAGTAGAAACATGTGGATGCATTTTCTTCAAGTAATGCTAAAGCTTTTGGTTAGTTGAAAGAGCGGCATAAGCTTGTGGAGAATGAAAGTGGCAAGAAGATGAAGTAATTACATAATGATAATAGGAGGAGAGCTTACTTCCAATGAATTTCTTGATTACTTGAAGGAGAATGACATCAAGTGCTAATCCACAACAACTTACACTGCTCAACAAAATGGCATCATGGAGTGATGCAACCTTATTTTCAAGGAGATGGCATGGTGTATGTTGAAGGAGAAAGGATTACTAAACTCCTTTTTTGGGATGAAGTAGTAACACAATTATATGCATCGTTAATTGGAGTTGCACTAAGGGAGAAAGGATTACTAAACTCCTTTTTTGGGATGAAGTAATAACACAATTATATGCATCGTTAATTGGAGTTGCACTAAGGTGTTGAATGAAAAAACACCTCAGCAAGCCTAGTCTACCATCCATTGCACATTTTAGAACATTTGGATATGAGTGTTATATTCATATTCAAGACAAGAAAAGGACTAAGCTAGAAGACAAGGTTAAGAAATGTATCTTTCTTGGATACATCCAAGAATCTAAAGCTTACCAATTGTATTATAATGAGGCTAAGAAGGTAATTTCCAATTGTGTGGTGTTTGTCTAACATGCAATGGAGGAGAACAATCCTCTATGTTATGATAAGAAGAAGAAGAAGTAACCCATGCTATGCTATACCGAATGCTAAAGTTTCTATAAAGAAGGAGGAGGATGATCTCTTAGATGGTAAAGTTGCTCAACCACCACAACCTACTTTGACATTAAGGGAGCCAAGTAGGCAAAGCAACTCTCTAATGAGAAGAATCCAACTCTTACTATTGAGAAGGAGCCACCTATAGATCGATTTCAAAGATAAAAAAGGATAGAGGAAAAAGAAAGGGACTCTAAATGAATTGTTAATATGACCTTGTTGGCTGAGATAATGCAAGTAAAGGAGCCTAGAAGTTTAGATGAAACTATCAATAATCCAAGTGAAAAGTTGCAAGTATGACAATATCATCAATAATCAAACTTGGAACTTGGTTAATCCGCTAGAATATAGGAAGTTTATTGGTATAAAATGGGTTTGAAAGACCAAGTATAAATTAAGGGGGTCTTTGGAAAATTACATAGTTGAATTATGAAACATTTGCACCTACAACCCCTATTCATCTCTGGTACTAGGCTTGGCTACTCATAAGAAGTGGCCAATATTTTAAATGTATGTGAAATCTACATTCTTGAATGGATACCTTCATGTGGGGATATATGTGGACTAGCCACTAGGATTTGATATGCCTAATCAAGAAAATAAGGTTTGCATGCATAGAAATATATTTTATGGGTTGACATTAGTCCCAAGGGTGTGGTATCAAAGGATAGATGGATCTTCCAAAAGCATTGGATTTACCAAAAGTTCTTTTGATGCTAACTTATATATGCTTAGGCAAGATGGAAGCTATATGATCATAGTTTTGTATGTACATGACTTGATCATCATAGGAGACCATGAGTATATGCTTCAAAATACTAGGGACATTCAAATTTTTGAATTTGAAATGGTAGGTTTGTACTTATGAATTTTTGCTTGGGCATTGAGATATCTCAAGAACCTAGAAAAATATTCATTTTTTGGCAAAAGTATGTTGGGGGTGATTCTAAAGGCATTTTGGAAGACCCACTATAAGTCAATAGTCTCACCAATGGAAGTAAATGCAAAACTCTCTTTACTAGAGGAAGCATCACCTTATGTGGACATTAGCCAATATCAGAAGATAATGGGAAGTCTTATTTTTCCATGCAATAATAGGCAAGATATTAGTTCTACAATTGGAGTCCTAAGCAAGGTCTCAAATGAGCCCCAAGAGAACCACTTAGCTTCTATGAGCTCACGTATGTCTTTGTAGCCTTCCATATGTGTCTATGAAGAAAGTAGAAATTGATAACTAGAATTGAAGATTGGAGTTGAAAAATTAAAGTGACAGTGGCCTAATGCACAGTGAAAAGACAATGTAGTGGCTTTGGTGATGCTTCATATAAGCTATATCCTTTGGAGGGTGAATTCATGATCAAACAAGAGTTATTGAGAGTTATTCCATTGCATTCCATTGTATCATTGTATGAGATCATATGAGAGAGAGAGAGAGAGAGAGAGAGAGAGAGAGAGAGAGAGAGAGAGAGAGAGAGAGAGAGAGAGAGAGAGAGAGAGAGAGAGAGAGAGAGAGAGAGAGAGAGAGAGAGAGAGAGAGAGAGAGAGAGAGAGAGAGAGAGAGAGAGAGAGAGAGAGAGAGAGAGAGAGAGAGAGAGAGAGAGAGAGAGAGAGAGAGAGAGAGAGAGAGAGAGAGCCATATTTCATATCAATACATTGTATCTTTGAGAGATTGTGAGAATGTGAGAAAAGAGAAGTATGGATATTCTATTGAAGATAATCATTGCAATTCTATTAGATCATTTCCATTCATATTAGCATCATTATAGCAATAAATCCTTCTAAAACTAAGCTAAATGATCTCTATATGATCCAAATAGCATCTCAAAGCACCCCTATAACATTCGAGCATCAAAATAGCATCCTCAAAGCGCATTATGGAACTCATTGTTTATTGTCCATAGTGTATACAACAAGTCTGTACCAAATTGTGAGTATACAACTAATCAAGAACTCTTCAAAGAGTACTCAATGGCAAGCCAAGCAATGCTAGGATGAATGCCAAATATTGTGCCAAGTACCAAGAGCAAGCAATTATTGAAGTGGGAGTGGTGGAAGGAGGGATAGGGACTAGAAAATCAACACAAAATACATTTACTACTCTTGTGCTCTCTACTAATGCTTCTTAGCTCAAACACAATCAAGAAATGCTCAATGGATCTCTTTGAAGCCCTAGAACAAGGTAAGAATTAGTTGAGACTCAATGCGTACCTTGGACAAGCCACAAGAATAGCTCTTCTTTCCAAGCTAAAGCAAGTAATGAAGAAGCTCCTCAAATGCCCACTCTGATACTAGTTGAAAGGTGGAGCAGAAGTGGAAGCATGAGTTTCAAGTAAGAAGGGAGCAAGAGCCATGGAGGTTCAAGCAAGAAGAGAGAGATCGGTATATGGGAACTCCAACAATCACAATATGTGTGACCTGCCTTTCCTTATTCTATTGCCACTAAAAGAATAAATAATAAAGTGACAATGATCTATGCCTACCATTTGCAATGTAGAGGTGTGTGGGTATTATATACAATATAGGTGGCTAGGCATAGGTGGCCTTTAACCCCCAAAACCTAGAGCATTGGTTGGAAATATTCCTTACCACTTTCAAAGGTGTGGAATTTTGGTGGTATGAAAGACATGCAGATTTTTGGCACATGGGATAAACTAAAGTAAGCTTTCCTCTCCAAGCTTAGGTGTGAAGGCTTTGAAGAGTGTTTGAAAGAGAAATTCAAGAATCTATGTCTATTGACTAGAAAATGGGACAAATTCTATGTCCCCCTCGAATGGAGTCATTACTGAAGAGATGGTTCAACCACAACCTAGATGATGGAATTTAGAAGGGAGTGTTTCTTAAAGGATTACAACTAGATGGTAGGAAGTTTGTAGAACTGAGAAGACTAAAAAATTTGCAAGTTACAGTGGAAGGTACTAGACTATATGATGAAATAGAGGCAATATTCTCCATGAATCAAACTAGAGGAGTCTTGCCTTCCTTAATGCCAAGATTAGTGTATCAACCTAATCTAGTTCTAAGGATTGTATCCTACCTACTAGGAAAAATGGTTTCTAGATCAACTTGCACTCTACTAAAGTGAAAGTGAACACCAACATTCTACATTTGTGGATTGATGATGGGGTTACCAGCTAGTGCAATGGAACTTTGGTTGTCATAGTAGAGGGTAGCTCTGGTGAAGCACATGGGAAGTGAAGCATTGCCAATAAGCCATTTAGGTAGACTACCTCTATGGTACTATCAAAGAGGGCTCGATACTCTATCTTCACACTTGGAGCTAGAAACAACAACTTAGGATATTGGGCCAAACCTAGAGAGTTTGGATCTAGATTTTGTTCCAAAACATTCCCATCCCAAAGTTTTGGAAAGGAGGATGATAGCCTCCTAGTGGTCAGAGGCCAAAAGTTGAATATTATCAGTGTGGAGAAAAAGGCTATATTTTTCCAAATAGTCCTAATCCTAGATGATTAAGACCTACAAGGCATTGTGTAGTAAATGCAAAGGAGAGGGCCACACTAAAATATTGCCCTAGTATAGCTCTTATAAATTGTGCAATGCCACTGACAAACCAACATAAGATATAAGAATCCACATCCAACTTAGTGGAGTTGGAAGTAGCTGCTATTACACATTCTAAGAAAAAAGAAGCAATAGTTCCAAAAGAGAATGTTCCCCCAACAAAGACACTAAAGTTCAAACTTTCAATAGATCCACAAAATATTATAGCACAAAATAGTATAGTGCAAAGCAATCCAGTGCAATAAGGGACTCCGGAGACAGTCCAAGAGGTGGACCAAGAGATCCAGGAGTCAAAAGAGGTGGACATACCTCCAAGCCTAGGAGAGGTAGAAATACAATCTCTTCTTGAAGAGACAAGGAAATTGAAAATGGATATCACCCCATTCCCAACCCATCTAGAATGGCTAATGGAACCCATGAAGGAGCATGACTTAATGAAAGACCTTGGCACATTCCATGCCAACTTGACATTCCATCATTATTTGATGTTGTCCCCCTATCTACTAAAAATGAGTTAAAAATATTCTAATAAGAATATATGGATTGTGGATTTCCAATCAGATGATTGTAACTAAGATTAACAAAGCTCCATAGGTTGTAAAGGAAGTGGGTGTGGCCAATGCCTTCCTAGATTCTAGCACTCGAAAGACTAGTGTATGGATTGGGAGATGTTTCATTGCAAATGCATTGATAGATAGAGATTCCTCAATGAACATAATGACATACTTGATGATGAAATTAGGATTGTAGGATATGCAACTTATGCAGTGGCTCATTTGTATCCTCCCTTATGCTAAAACAACCTTGGTAGGAAGAGATTATTAGTTGAATTATGTGATAGTGAAACCTAACTCACATGGGAACTATTACCTCTACTATTGTTGGGAAGACTATGGTTGTTTGAAGTAAGGGCTAGAATGGATTGGTTCAAACAAACCCTAATCCTTAGCAGGGGACCTCACAAAATAGTCTTAAAACTTTATGGTTCTCAAAAGATCAATGGGTCAACCTCATTGGAGATATCTTTTGACTCCTCCAAAGAGACTCTAGATAGAACCTCTATAGAAGAAGAGGAGATAAGGTCCTTCCCATGAGAATAAAGGCATTGTCCTTGTGACAATTGGCACTATAAGCCAATCCCCAAAAGCAATTAAGCCCCTAACTATGGGAGAATACCTCTTGCCAGATCTAGGAGTGACTTCTAAAATTGGTTCTAACATGGAGATTAAAGCATGAATACACCATTCTCCATGTTATATGGCCATCCTAGAATCAAAGAGAAAAGAATAATTTGTAATGGAAAGCCTAATATTTTCTTACAAAGCCTCTCTAGAAGCAAAAATGGAGTTTTAAGAGGATGATTTTCTAAGTGACAAGAAGGAATCCATATAGTCAAAAGATGACATTGATAGTGAAGAAGTTATAGTGGACTCAATGGTTGAAAATCCCATGATGATGGATGGAATGATAATGGTTTCTTTTGTACTCATTAATGTGCTCACAACATGCGGAGGCTGTATAAGAAATGCATGAAATAACCTAAACTTCCTTTACTACTGGCTTCTACCACCCCGATCAACCCTTTTCAAGAAAAGATGACACCAATGCCCTATGCCAAAGAGCACAAAACACTCACAAGAAAGGAAGCTCAGATATTCCTTATCATGTAACATTCCTAGATGCATCATTATAAGATGAATGGTATAATCAGAAAGTCGTTCCACTTATGGTACAATAAAAAACAACCCTCATTCCATTGTAGCCCCTAATAGCATCAAAAGACTTGTAGCCCCATGAAACAAAATATAATTCTAGTAGAGTATCAAAAGATGATCTAACCCCTTGAAGAAGTCTAATCTATATCCAAAAGTAGGATGTGGAACCTTTATAAGAGAGTTGAAGGTAAAAAGCAATTGACTTTTATTGATGCGAATGGAATTGAGCGTCATCTCAAGGTGGGCATTGGTCTTCTTGAAGAGGAGCTATCGGTCTTGGATGACCTATTGAAGGAGAACTTGGATGTGTTTGCATCATTATACAAGGATCTAAACAGGATAGATCCCACTATAAATTAGCATCACATTAACCTAGAGCTTGATGCTAAGCTAGTCTAACAACATCAACATATAATGAATCCAAACTATTTCACCTTGGTGAAAATAGACTTGCTAAAGCTTCTAGAAGCCAATTTCATATATCTAGTGGCTAACAGTCAATGGGTGTCAATACATTGTGGTCATGCCAAAGAAGAATAGAAACACTCAAATCTGTATGGACTTCCAAAAGCTCAACTCAAAAACAAAGAAGAATAGAAAGATTTAAATATGTGTGGAGTTCCAAAAGCTCAACTCCAAAACAAAGAAGAATCACTTTCCTTTTAACACTTTCAAGCAATGCTTAATTGGAGTGCCTATCCTACAACCTCTTGATTGGATGAAGGAATTCCATGTGCACACCTATGTATTCATAGAAGTGTTAGGCACATACCTATGCAAGTTGGATCAATCAATCTACTATGCAAGCTACAAGGTTACTGATAGGAAGAGAAACTATAGAATGACTGAGTTAGAATGATTGGCTATGATATTGGCATTGGAGAAATTCTAGCACTATGTACTATCAACTCACTTCAAGTTTGATGTGAATCATGAGGCTTGATCTTTCCTAATGAACAAAGCTAATGTGAAAGGACAAATGATGTAGTGGTTATTCACTTTTTAGGAGTTTGATTTCAAAGTGGTAACAAAGTCCAGTCATTCCCATGTACTAACTTATCATCTCTTGTGGATCCCTCAAAGTGAAGAAGAGGACTAGGATGATCTAGACCTTCCTGATGCTTCCATATTTCTAGTTGAAATTGTGAGTCCATGATATGGAGATATCACCAATCTTTTAGCCACTCAACAATACCCTTCTAGACTCTTTAGGGATAGAGAAGAAGAATCTTTTATTAGATTTAGTCCCCTATAGTCTACTAGGTGGTGCACTATACAAGAAGGGCAAAGATGAAGTGATGTGGAGATGCATGATAGGAGATGAGATCTATAGTATTCTAAAGGCTTGTCATGATGAGATCTGTGGCAGATACTTTGCGGGAGAAGCAATGACCAAGAAAAATTTGTGTGTAGGCTATTGGTGGCCATCATTGTAGAAGGATGCCTATGATATTGCAAGTGATGTGATGGGAAAGCTAACCAAGATGAATGCCAGATTGTTTTAACCCATCCTCCCCCTAAACCCCTTCCAAAACTTGGGCATCAATTTTGTCATGCCCATTGATCCTCCAACCAAAAGGAAGCAAAACATGTATATATTGGTGTATTCCCATTATATGACCAAATGATGTGAAACCAAATCTATCAAGAGATATGAGAGAAACAACATGGCCTTGTTCTTGTATGAGAGCATCATCATCCACTTTGGCAGTCCCTTACGATGATTTTGGTTCTATTGTATGAGTCACACTTTGGTAAGTTTTTGAGCTTGGACAATGCTAGCTTGGTCCCTATAAGATATTTGCTGCCAATCCTAGTGACTCCATCCAAGTCTAAGCCATAGGCACATGTAGATGTCCCTTCTTGATTAATGACTAGCACCTAAAGAAGTATTTCTCTCCCTAGGGATCTTGACAATCAAAGCACTATGTACCTTTCCTCTATGGGCATCGATTAGTGATTCTCCTTATGGTAATGATAATGATCGTCATGTTAATTTTGGCAATGTGGTATAATTCTCTTGTTCCCTCATCTCCAACGCCCACTACTATTTCATTCTACTTTTCTTCAATCTACAAACATAGCATGGTTGGCATCGATAACTAGGACTCTTACTATTTTGGGAAAAAAAGACAAAAGAAAAAAATTGGTTATGGGACAAAAGGACTTTGGCCCTACCGTACTAACTTGTTTTTTAAGAAAACGTGAAAACATCATTAGGAACAAGAATGAGAGGGGGGAAAGGAAATTAAAAGAATCAAACTATTGTGGGAGAAAGGGAAGCAATTCCCTATCATAACATGCCCCACCCCTAAGAAAAGATGGCAATACTCTTGGGGTAAGAAACTGACTAAGAAAGGGATGGTGACACCCCTCAATCCAAATATTCTAATTTAGCACTTGATATTCCATGCATATTGTCCACCTCTTTGGGCGCAATGCTCCTTCATATTGGCAATACTAGATACAATTCCTAAGCTACCTCTCTTGGTGCATTGTATCTCATTGTCGCATTGTATGCCTTGGATTCTATTGTGCCTCCTAGGCACACCAATGGTGCTATATGTTTGATCCCTACCAAATGCAATACTACTAGCAACAACCTAAGTTTTTGATATGTTGGCTACCTCCCTAGGTATGCCTCATCTCAAAAATCAACCGTTGTAGTTCGACAAGCAAATCTTCATTGATATACCGTGAGTGATATAAGCTTTTTGCCTAACTATATGGGGTTGTAGGGGCTACTCTTTGCATTTATCAATTGAGTGTGAGATAGAGGGTCGGGTGAGCAACTAGTCTTTTTCTTTCAAATCAAATGAGAGATAAGATGTATGAATATTGAGCATTGCACATGATGTATCTCCCAATGCATAGAGCACAGTCTATTCTACACACATCATTATAAGACTCCCTAGCCTTATGCTTCTTACACCATATGCTTTTCCTCTATCCCATGTAAAGAATTGCTATTTGCCCCCCCAAAAGTGGGATTTGAGTTGATGATCCTCTTCGTTCCTTTGATAGAAACAGTTCTCTTTTCTAGAATGCTTCGTTTCAAGCTACACATTTTTTGATATTACTTTTTGAAGTGATTCATGGGTTTTTAAAGGATATTGTTTTATTTTTATGTAAACACCTTGACTTTGCACCAGAAGTAGATTTTGACATAATTTCCTCATTCATACCTTTGAAGTGCTTAGTTTTCCTTTTTTGGAATATTACATTTCATGATTCAATCCCTTGCTATTAATTTTTCAAAGCATGTTATGTGTCCATTGTGTCCTCTTAGATTGTTATGCGAACACTCGATTTTTGCATTTTTCAGTTATTTTATGTCTCCTAGTGCATCGACTACCTCTGTTTACCCTTCTTCTCATATTCGAAGGTGTCTCATTCTAGATATGGGAAAAAAACTTATTTCTTCAGTTCTTTTCTCATATTTAATATTTTAGCATTAACAAAATTTATTAGAAATAACAAAAAAACACAAAACCAAAAAAAAAACAAACCAAACAATGAACACACACCTAAACACCCACACATGCAACCCCCAACCTCTCTTCTCTTCCCCCCTCGCCTCCCTCCTAGCTTTTTTTCTCATCCTTCTTTTTCTTCTTTAAAACAACCATAAGAAAAAGCAATTAAAACAACATTGAAAAAATAAACAAATTAGCAAAGAGAAAAAAATCAAACCCCCTCTTGTGTCCCACTCGTAAACCCACAACCTCTTTTTCTTTCCCTCTTCTCTATCCTCTCTTCTTTCTCTCACTTCCCTTGCTTTCTCTATCCACAACCCCTCTTCATTCATCTCTCCCCTCTTTCTCTATCCTCTCCATCCCCTTGAGGGGGCCACCCCCTCTCCATCTCCCTCACCCCTCTCCTTATCCTCTCTCCCTCCCTCCCTTGCCTTCTCCCCCACCTTGCTCCCTCTCCACTCACCTACTTGTTTAAGTGGAAATGTTCTCAGCATGCTCACCCCATCGTTTCCCCCTACAAGACCCTTCTCTTATGTTGGCTACCCCGTGTAGCACCCTCCTTGTTTACCCCAATTGCCCACGAACACACTTCTGCTCACCTCTACCTTCCAACCTCCCCCTCCATCTTCACCATCTCAACTTGCCCTTCTTCTCTCTTCTTCCTCCTCATCTCTTTCTTCTCCTCCTTCTCCTCCTTCTCCTTCCTCTCCTTCCCCTACACCACCACCCCCTCACCATCTCCTACTCCACCTCTACCCCCAAACCCCCCTCCACCTCCACCCACCCTCCTACTTCCTTCCCCCCTTCCAACCACCCTTCCCTAACCTCCAATCCATATCCCCCAACATCAGACCCCCCCATTAGCCCCCTTTTCCCTCCAACACCTTTTGGCACCAATCCTCCAATACACAACCTCCCATTAGCTCCCTGTTCCCTCCAACGCCCCTTCACACCAATCCCCCCATCTGCATGTACATCACCCAATCTTCTCCCATGCGAACCCCCTTATTTTTCCTAGTTCTTGCTTATAGGACATTTTGCTTTCTGCATTTTTTGTGCCCTATCTATGGTGGTTTACATGTAGGCTACGTAGTTATTTGTGCACATGGCTTCATGATAGTGGGCATGCCATTCTTATTGTTGTTTGTTTGGGGCTATGTGATTGTGGTTCATGTGGGAGTTGTATGTGCTACCTCAATTTTATGATTGTTCAAGCATAGTCTTCCATGTTTGGGTACCCCCACCTTTTGCTTTGTATTTCCATTTTGATAATCACACATCTATTTTGTGCAAAGTATGTGTAATATGAAAATTTGGAACACAAACCACACAAATATTTAAACCCATTTAAAGTTTTTTTAGAAAATAGAAAATAATAAAAATATGCACACACACACACACACACACACACACACACACACACACACACACACACACACACACACACACACACACACACACACACACACACACACACACACACACACACACACACACACACACACACACACACACACACACACACACACACACACACACACACACACACACACACACACACACACACACACACATCATTTCAAAAAAATAACAACAAGAAAAATTAGAAAAAAATAAAAATATTGACCAAACACAATAAAGACAACGACATACATAATAGAAAACATGTAATAAAAAAAGCCACACATTCATAACAAACACATAAGGAAAGAATAACCAATATAAACTTAAACACAAAAACCAAACAAACAAAAGAAAAAACAAGCACCCAAATAAAAAATAGCAATAATAATAATAATCAAAAGCATATGAGCAATTGCCAAACTGTCAACAATAAAATCCTCACTCCAACTCCACCACACATGCCCCAATACACATTACAATAAAAAAAAAAACACAAAATTCTTACATATATATCCAAGCCACATAAAATCAATGAACCTATAACACCCATATTTTGTTTTTATTTTTAGTTTACTTTATTTTTGTTTTTCTTCTAGGTGATGGATCTATGTTTCTCATTTTATATAGCTCATGTGTTCCATAAGGGACTTATTACTATGTTTGTGGTTTCTTTCATGCCATCAAACCTTATGGTGGGTGTGCCCACACATCTCCATGTTCTTTTTGTTTCCCTCCTCGATATGCACCCTAACACACATAACCTATAATTGCACCACAAGACTAGCATAGTGCACCCTAATAGTTTTCTATTGAAATGAACTAGATGTTAATCTTGATAAAATGAACCCACACCACTTGCACTCTCCCTTGGGTGATCAATTTCTTGGGTTCCACAATGTGCCAAGAAGGTCACGATTTCTGGTGGCTCTACAAGAAAGGATAGCTATGATTCACAGAGTTCTGGTGCTCCTAGTCCTATAGCTTTCAACTCCTATTCTTTGTATTCGATACCCTGTATAGTGCTTCTTTGTTTGGGGCTGGGGTTGAAGATCAAGCACTTGGCTAAATTTCAATTTAGTCAATGTTGTGTTGGCCAAGCTCAATTGTGCGTTCAATGTATTATATTGCTATTTCATCCCTCAACCTCCTCAATACTTTCATCACGTTTTTCTTTACTTCATTCTCAATTCAAGCATGATACTCACCTCATGGTGTGTCCAAAGAGCAATCACCCTTAATGGTGTGGCTAATGGGAGGTTTAACTTTCAAGAGCTAGATTGCTCAAATTGAGAAATGATCCAGAAGTTTTTACAAGGGCAAAATTTTTCCTTTTTATAGGGGCTCCTAATCATCTAAAGCTACTACAAGACTAAGGCTAAATTTTACTTTATTATCATTATAGATAATCACTGGGTTCTGCCATACAAATTTTTATTAGGAAAAAAATAATGTCATATAAATGAGAGATGTGCTCATGGTAACAATAGTCGAATATTTGTACAAGCTTATTTACAATGGCCACTTTTCCGCCACTATTGAGTTTTTAGTAATCACTAATGGGTTTAGAATTAATATAGTCATTGCATAGAAAGTACGAGGTTGCATGCTACACTTTAACTCTAAATATCATATGCTAAGGAAAATTTGATATTCAATGCCTACAGCTACACTTCCTAGGGTGAATGATACTTTATTCCATGATATGGATAATATTTGTAATGTGTTGTTAAATAGAGATGCTACAAAAGCAAATTTTATGGAATAGTATGTTTACAACCAATTGCATCTTGAGGCAAGAGTAAGATTTTATCATGATTTATTAAGACATTGGACATGGAAAGGTTGAAACACACGAATTTACTTTATGCACCTACATGTGGTGAGCGCTATAATTTTTCTCTACTTTTGTTTGTATGTATAAACTACATTTACTTTGGGAACTTATGTATTGTTGAGAATGTATTGTACCCCACCGTTCGAGAAGCATTCATTTGCAAAGGGGTTCTAGAGTTTGACAATGAATGGGATACATACATGTAAGAAACAACAACCATGTAAACAAGCACATATTTTCACCTATTATTTCAATTCTATTTGGTTTTCTACAAGTTTGTGCATCCATGATGCCTTTGGGGAAGATTTTGTTTCTTTCAATAGAGGATATTATTTGAGTTGTAAAGTTTCTATAACGTATGCCATTTTGATTTTCTAGGACATCACCCAAAATTCCCAACTGGGTTACCATCTAGAAGATAGTTAGTGTTGTAGAGTTGTGCTATAAATTGGGAAGATTTGATCCATGGACTAAGAGAGACACACACCCACCCACCTAGATTGATTGAGCACACAACTTTAGTTGCAAAGTTAAGTATAAATGCATGTCCCATAGCTATTGGCCTATCATGGATTAAGGTGTTTTGACAACCATGAATTGTATGAAATTTGTGTTGAGGGAAAGGGTTTGTCTAGTAACACTTTATTGCAAATGAAGTATGATATGGCATGGTTGAGCAAGAGATAATATTAATTAATATGGAAGCATGACTGAATGAAAGGTAGATTAAATTTGTATGGAGGTCAAGTGCTTATCTAGTAACACTTTATTACAAAAAGAGTATGCTATGGCGTAGTTGAGCAAGGGAGAATATCATTAACATGAAAACACAATCAAATGAAAGGTGCAACCATGCTATTATGTATACAGTCAATCAAAATACTTATGCACTATATTTTGGACATATGAGCTCCAAAAGCAACTCTTAAAATATGCTTGGTTTTAGAAGCTACACAATGATGCATGTATCACACACTAGCCATTGCCTCTTGAAGTATCATTGCATTGTAACAATGTACCATTCACTTTCAATTTTTAGATAGTGCTAGAGGTTATAGTTGTTTCAATTGTAATATACTTGTGGAGTGAGATCCCTAAACTTTTTAAAGTGATGATTGAATATTTTATGGGATAAAGCTCCCATGTGGCATTGATACACTTTTGGGATACTAGATAGAATACAAGACATAAAATTGAGGCATTTAATTGTTGGAAAAATGTAGCACTATTTAATGGAGATTTTAGGTACATTTCACTAGGTGCAAAAGGACCCTCATCCATATGTTGTTTTGGATTGTGGCAACACACAAACATATTAAGATTTTGTCAAAATTTGCACACATTTGTTGTATGTAACAATGTTTTGGATGTGTTTGTATCAAGGGGATCCAAGACATTGGGAATAACAAGGATTTTGTCTAATAACAATAGCTATATTTTCTATCTAAGATTGATTTGAAATAGTATTCATTATTAGGAATCCAACTTTGGGCAAGTTATGGCATTTTATTTTATTGCAAAAATTTATATAACAAACTATTATATTTACTATATTCAAATTTTCCTTTGGTAAAAGCCATGGAAAAGAGTCAAGATAGGATGATGGTTGCCAAGTGGACTCCTCCATAGGCAAAAGGGCACCATTTAATAATATCACCATTGTTCAGCTCCTTAAAACTTGTCTCACTTTCTAATGATCCTTTCAAGTTCATAGATGATACGACCATCCTCATCCATTAGAGATCACTCCTCAAGAACTTTGATTTTTAGATCTACATATTTCTTAAGCCACGGCACATGAACAACATCATGAATGCAAGTAGTAGAAAGGCAAGTTAAGTTTGTAGGCAAAATCCCCAAGTTTCTTAATAATTTGATAAGGCCCATAAAATCTATGAGCTAATTTTTTGTGCCCACCCTTAAATGAAGCATATTAGGATTTAGGAACTAGGGGAAAAAGCCAATCTCATTCTTCAAACTCCAAAGGCCATCACTTCTCATTAACATATGCCTTCATGTTGTCTTGTGCCTTGCACATATTCTCTTTACATTGAGTGATCAATACTTCCATATTCTCTAACTTAGCCTTTGGCTTAGGGATTCACATCTACATTAAAGAGGACGAAGGGTACATGTATCTTGTATCCATATAGCACCTCAAATTCCAATGTTCACATAGGAAGTATTATTATAACAAAATTCATTATTGCAACCATTGATCCCATGAAGTTTGAGCATCATGGAAAAAATGCCACAAAGAGACTTCTAGCCATTGGTTGACATTCTTGGTTTGATCATTTGTTTGAGAATGATAGGGATACTTGGAGCCAATATGATACCCATGGAAGCAAACAAACTTCTCCAAAAATTCCCCATAAATTTGGTATTTCTACTAGATACAATATTTTGATGGCAGTCCATGAAGCTTAAAGACACCTTCCATGAATCACTTTGCAACTTTGCTGAAAATTAAACTTTGGTAGGGATGAAGCAAGTTGATTTAATTAACCTATTCACCACAAAAAAGATCTATTCCACCTATGCTTAGTGGTTGATAGCCCCATTATGAAATCCACGCTAATATCTATCCATTTTTCTTGAGGAATAGGTAAAGGCTGAGGCAAGCCACATGGAAAAAGAGTGGAATTCTTGTTTTATTGACAAGGCAAACATTGGGATACATATTCCTTGACATTCTTCCAAAGTCCCTTCCAATAAAAGCTCTTATAAATGCTGTCAAAAGTCTTAAATAGTCGATGATGAGTCACCAATGGCAAATAATGCATTTCTTGCAAGATTTGATCTTAAAAGTTGCTTATGGTATCAAATACACTCTTCCTTTGTATCAAAGAAGTTTATTATGCCATCAAAAGTTTGGATACTTTCTCCTTCACCTTGCTATAATTTCTTCATCATATTGGTAGCTTGATCATCTAACAAATACTCAACTTGAATATCATGAATTCAACAAATGGTAGATATAGTAGAAATAGAACATGCCCACATCCATGACAATGCATGAACCAAAATATTGTCCTTTCCTGCCATGTGTGGTATTTCAAAATCATAACTCTATAAAGTGGCCTACCACCCTATTGCTTTGGAGATATATTTAGTTGAGAAAGAAATATTTGAGCACTTGATGGTCACTCTTTACTTCAAAAAGGCAGCCATAAATGTATTGATGTAACTTTTAAATGGCAAAAAGTCATACACATGGAGTTGGCATTCCTTGTCATCAGGTTTCTTACTCTCATAAGTAATAACTCCATTGTTTTTATGTAAAACAACCCTAATTCCATAGCCAACCAATAGCATATACACAAATGGTAAACTCTTTGGAGAAATCCGGACATATCAAGCTAGGTGCTGAAATAAGAAGTTCTTTAAGCTGATTGAAGCTTTTGGTAGTGGTTGCATCCAAAAAGAAGGCCTCATGCTTCAATTGGAAGATCAATAGAGCAGCTTTATGAGCATAAATATTGATCAATTATTGATATAATGAAGAGATCCTAAGAAATCCTTGCAAAGAAGTATACTTTATGGGAATGGGTCAATCTTTGACACATTACACTTTATTGGGATCCCGTTTGATGCCTTTTTAACCAACTATATGGCACAATTATTCAACCTCATTTACCCCATAAAAGCACATTTTCTCTTCTTTGCAAAGATCTAATGCTTCCTTAATGTTTGAAATACTTGTCTCACGTGTTGTAAATGTTCTCTCTGATTCTTGCTATAGATAAGAATGTCATCAAGGAAAATCGACATTGTTTTGAACAAGAAGGGCTATCACATTTTATTCATCAATATTTGAAATTTGGAAGATGTATTTGAAAGACCTAATGGCATAATAAGTAGTGGTAGAGACCTCTTTTTGTTTAGAAGGTTGTTTTGAACTCATCTCCCTCCCGCATGCATTTTTAATGATAACATAATCAAAGATCTATCTTTGTAAAGACCTTGGCATCCTTGAGCTCATCTAGAAGATTATAAATGTGAGGAATGAAGTATCTATTCTTGATGGTATAATTGTTGAGGTCTTAGTTATCAATGCACATTCTAAATGATCCATTCTTCTTCTTCTTGACAAGCAACACCAGAAATGCAAATAGTGATTGACTAGGTTGAGTTAGCCCCATTTGTAGCAACTCTTTGACTTGCCTTTCCACCTCTTCATGCTCATACTTTGATAGTTGACAAGATGGGTTTTTAATGGGTTTAGTGTTTGGTACTAAGTCAATCAAGTTGTCCACTTCTCTTTTAGGAGGTAGAAAAGAACGTGACTGAAAAATGCCCTCGTACTCTTTTAACAAATTTCTCAAACATAGATCCTTCCTTGTTAAAGAAGAAGCTTGTTGATCTTAATTCGATTTAGAAAGTAGAAGACTAAAAATGCAAGATATAGCATTGATTTTCCTTTTTAACTTATTCTTAATGATCAATTCCATTTTCTTTTACTTAACACCATCAAGTACTACTTATTGCCCATTCAAAGCAAACTCTATTTGCATGTGCTCTAAGTCTATAGAGAACTTCCCAAGAGTCTTTAATCAATCACATCGAATAATAACATCTATTGGCACCATATCCAAATCTATATGATCAACTGGGATGATGCAGGTTGGAGAATTATATAGAAGTTTGTGGACATATCTCTTTACTTGTTTCAAAGGCTCCATTTGGCCACTTGTACCCTTTATGGTACCTCCATATCCTTTGGTAACAACTTTAGCTAGTATAAAGATTTAGAATTGATAAAGCTATATATGCTACATGTATCAACAAGAATATGGAAAATCTTTCTATATTAATATTTCCTTTGAGTTGAACTGTATTTTCTTGAACCTATCCAAGCATCATGAGAAATAGTGCATAGAACCTCAACTGGGTCAAATGGAAAACCATCCATGGGATCAAAGAACTCATCATTGGTCTCTTCATTCATCTCATGTGGCTCTTCACAAGTAGACTTGTTTGACCCGCTTGTAGGAGGACAATAACCTGCCTACACCAAAGAGCAATCAATGTATTCATTTCAAGAACTTGAAGACATGCCTACTGCCTTGGAGATAGTGCAAGATTTTGAAGACATTTCAATTGCCTCAAAGATGATGGCACCTTTGCTTGAGGGGCCATGAAGATTGATGCAAGCAAAGCAAGCAAAGTCCATGGAGAAGCAGACCAGGAGGACCTAGAAGAAAAACACCAAATAGACTAGAAAGGAAAATACCAAGAAAAAGAAGACCATGAAGACAAAAAGAGCATCAAAGAAAGCAAAATGGACTACGTCAAAGAAGCAAACAAAGAAAAGAAGATCTACTATGCTTACCATGACATATCTAATCACAAGGGCTTGTCACAATGCCTGAAATATAGGATGCCTGAATTCCATAAGCATAGTGGAGAAAAAGGGAACCATCATGAGCCTATAAAGTGATGTACTTCTTGTCATTCAATGATGGAATACTATTGTACTTTTTTCCTTCAATCATAGTCTATTTTATACTCAAGATTGTGTTTATGAGTCCAAGCTTTCATATTGGAACCTAATTTACTTGAGTAATAGTTGGTCTCTCTAGTTTATGTCATTATGAACATTGTTTTTGTGTTCCATCCACCATAGCCATGCTCTAGATCCACACATTTTCAACACATGGTTGATGGCATTATTGGAAAGTTTTTATTCATTTTGGAAGGCATCTAAATCTTCATTGATGGCATCCATTATATGATCTTTTCTCTTGTTCTTTGCCATAGCTATTCGAGTGTTGTCTATTTGATCAACTGATAATGTTTTAGTAGTATCTCCTAATCCGAGTGTTTAGATGTCATTATTTTTGATTAAAAAGGGAGGGTATGATGTCATCTACTAGTTGGTTACTTTAATTTTTTGTTAGAAACACTCTAGATAATTATGTAACCATTTTTTAATAGAACATGACAACATCCTATTTTGGCGCTGTTTAACACCTATAATAACTTGTAACCCTTGTTTGATACTTGTAAAAACTTGGGCAATAATGTGGGCACATGTAGGAACTATAATGGCACATGTAAGGACTATTAGGACTTATGAAAACACTTGCAGGTACCCATAGGCCTATAACAACTTGTTTAGAGCCCTATAAAAATAGATATGTGACTACTAAATACTACCCTCAAGTAATGTAATGGAGCATAGTTCTAATACAAATATATTAATTATATAGCCATGATTACTCACCTCCATGTATGGCAAAGTTCTTAGAGACCTTTGAGAAGTTGAACTTGAAAGTGATTAATAGCAAAAAGATCCACACAATGTTACATCTCCACCTTTTATATCTAAGTCTTAGTCCACATGATTTAAGACTAAAACTAAGGTAACTGCTACATGACATTTGTGGTTATTGCAGTCATTGACTTGTATCCTCCATATATGCGAAACCTCCTTGCATAGGCACATCGACATACTCTAGGGTTGCTTCTGACACATTCTCATGTGACACACTCACAAGTTGGATATCTTCTTTATACTTAGAAGGATGCACTTGTGCTCATGAGGCACACTCTTTGTCGCACTACTCTCCTATAGACTACTCCTAGATGCTCATGGCCGGGTAGGATAGGGTAATTGTCCATGCACACTCATTTTCACTTGAGTGATCACCCATTTTCAGGCACCAAGAACCATGACTCATAGTCAAATGGGAAAGTAATGCATTAGTGGTCTAACCATCCATAGACACATTAATTAATCATGGAACTCTTGCATATATGTAATGTATAGGTAGGTTGATGTTGCATAGATGTGCTAGGAGTGCCATGATCACTTAGGACACTCACTCTTAGGGATGGCACGGGTAGACATTTAGACTCTTTAACATCCAACTTTTAGACACATGCTATTCACCCATATATCCATTGTTCTTAATGTCACATCCCTCATGCTAGGTTAGAGTGCATGCCCTTCTCACTAGAAATTCAACAAACCATATACATTAGGGACATTGCCAACCTCTAGATCCCATCACTTCTAGGATATTCACATGGGAACTTAGGGTTAGGGATCATCTCTCTAGCTTGATGTATAAGTGACAACATGATCCCACTTAACCAAGCCATGAGACAAGAGAAGGACACAACATTGGCCACATATTGCAGAAACGTGTAAGTCCAACCCACATTGGTAGTGCATTGGTTGTACCACACACTCTCTGCACTTGACAATGCATCTAATGTTAGGTGCATCCACATGAAGTTCATGGGGACAACAAGGCATAAGCATTCAAAATCAGCTCTAGGGTGAACCATTGAGCCTAGCACAAGGTTAATATTTGTGAGTGTCAATTTAGAATTTGGGATCAAGAGACATAGTCACCCTTGCAAATGTAGTATCTTTGCATACTTCATGGTTGCATTGAAAAACCAGCTTATAGGGCCCCATTAGAGTCAACCCTCAGGTGGCCTTGTGTCTTTGTTAAAGAGTTCCATGTGGAGTCATAGTACCTTGGACAACCTTGTCAAGGGCCCTATGTACCAATGTGCAATCTTAAAACCCTAGGACATAATGCACCTGACCATACCTCATTGCCTTAGGCAACTACATTAGGTCTTGGAGATCTTGTGAGTAATGAAGATAAAAATTGAAAGGATAATTTAGGCAAGTATTAAGGTCATTTGGATACAAGGAACTCTCAACCCAGAGATCAATAAAGCAACTCTCAACCCAGAGATCAATAGCTTTATGTCCCTTTGCATGATATTGGGAAGTTGGTACTGCATTTAGGCTATGCTTATTGTAATGAGTCTTTGTCATAATATACTCCTCATTTGCACAAACATGGAAATCTACTCTTCCTCTTACAATCACTTATGTCCTTAAGTGGTTCCATTAGGAAATGTAACATCGGAGAGGAACTTGTATAGATTTATTTTCTTGGTGTAATATTGGTTTAGAAGGACTAGATGTTAAAATAGAGCTTGAAAAATACTTAGACAAGCATATAATAGGCACCTTTAGAGATCAAAAAGACCTTTTCTTTTTGGGGGGGGGGGGGGTTTTGAGAAAAGTGAAAATTTGGGGCCAAAATTAGGCCTTTCTACTCATTTGGGGCCAAAATTAGGCCTTTCTACTCATGTGGCATTGGAACAAGTACTAGGATATACAATGGTTATATAATTACCTCTATAGGGTCCCGAGCACCACTATGTGGAGTTATAATGAGGTAAATTGATTTGGAGATATTTTAATACAAAATAAAAAGCAAAAAAGTTTGATATTTTAACTTGCAATATGATTGGGTATCATTTGATATAAAGAAATGATTCTTTGTGAAAACTTAAAAAACCATTTTTTGGGACAAAAATAAATCTAACTTGTTGATGTGGCACTTCTGGAGGAAGAGTGGTGGATTCCATCTTGCAGGATGAAAAGAGTTGTTATCTGTGTGAAAAGAAAGGGGCCTTAATATAGATAATTTATAGCTGAGAGAGAAAAGTAAGGCACAAGTTTTAGGTTAAGAATTTAAAGCATGTAATGCCTAAAATGGATAAATAAGTTAAATTCTAAATACATCCTATCTTAACCTCAAAGGTAATATCACAAAGCAGAGGATGTCATGCTTTGGATTTGCATTCTATATGTTACAAGAGGAAAGAAAGAGAGTAACTTGAATAGGAGTGAGGCTACTATGAGATGCAACTTTTTCTTAATAGATCATGTTCTTTAAGGCTCCAATTGCCTTGATTTAAGGTTGATATAGAGGACCTCCTTATAAACTATTGGGGAAATGTAGAATCGTGTTGATCATCAAGATTGAAAGTCTACCTGCCATCTTCTATGTGTTGCCTAGTACCAAAGGAGTTGGTAATGAAGTATTCATGGGATGCCCATTTCAATGACTAACTGAGTGCATAGTTGATCTTGAATGACAACGCATCCACTTGGATTTACCAAACATCAATATCATCACAAATTTTTTCCAAGGTGCTAGCACTTTAGATGAGAAAGTAGTGCCACCAATGCCTCTCACAGTCCCCAATTTACCCCTTAAAGAGAGTAATGATACTCTCCTCAACAATTTTCTCCAACCATAGGAAACCAACCAACCATGCCCTTCAGTTGTCCAAGATGCACCATCAAGAGTGAGTTTCGATGCTGACAAAAAAAAAACAAATATGTCCACTCACATGCTTGTCACTAGCAAAAACCAATCCCCAACTAAGCACATTGGTGACACAAACATCACGTCCCCAACCTAACTCGATGGATTTCTAAAGCTCTACTGAGGGCATAAGGCTACTACGTCGACTATTGACATCCACAACCAAGGAGACAAGCACCATGACCACTAGCACCCAACATTGTGCCTCAATAGGCCTACAAAAGGAAAGAATCATAAGTATTACTAGTCAATCCTACAGAAAACCCAAGCTATGACTTACAATGAATCATAGCTAACTGAATTGACAAATCCACATTATTAGATAGCCATTCCTAACTCCAAGGAGGAGCCAAGAGCCACTAGCATTGTGCCCCATTCTCATTCTCAAAGACAAGTTCAACTAGTAGATATAAGATTCTTATCTAAGCCTAAGAACACACTCATTTCATGCTTACAACTAGCCAAGATCAAACAGTCCTATGTCTTGATCAAATCAAATACCAAAAACCAAATTTCCCCTAGCCCTATGACCTTATTATGAGAGGCAATCCCTCTTGAAACTAGTCTCCAATATGGATGTGGATACTAATGATGACACAATCACATGTATTCGATAAATGGATAACATTTTCACTCCATTCACATGCATAACGAATGACTTGACCTAGGCCTCCTTGATGAAAATATCATGAATCATGTGAAGTCTCTACCAGGCTCATGGGAGGAATATATATTCATCTTCACTAAGGAGACCTCAATCACCAATAAGCTCGTTGCAACTCAAGTTTCACAACAACAAGTTTTGAAAGGACAATTAATCACCTCCTTCAAATGTAGCTGTGTTGAGATCACACTCAATGAACTAGGCAACCTCAATCATCTTGCACAAACCAGTCCTCATTCTTGAAACATTGGTTTATATTATGAGTGCAATGCGAAAGAGTAGAATGCCAGATCATGACCAACATTGGGCAATGAGGTGCCATTAAGATGTTAGAATATGATCCTTCTAACATTGTCCCCACCTCATTTTGAGTAGTTTCTTTAACTTGTAAATGTCCATTAGAAGATAATGTGATGTTGCATCCACATATGGATCGAGTTCTTAGCAAAGAAGAGCTTCACTTCACTAACAGAATAGGTTTGGGTGATATTCTCATTGATTTTTTGACCTATATCATCCATACTAGCATTCGAACATCACAAGATATAGACCATTACAATGCCATGGAATATAATTTGCACTTCTATGATTGGTGGTTACAAAGTAATTGGCCATCTCCTTGCATATAAAGCAAGTGGGCAAGCACCTCCAAATCATATCTTTACCATAACTTCCTTACGTAATCCTAGTCATGTTGTAATCCATTGGAAGGAGAAGGGGCTTGCGACGGCTTGCAACTTGCAAAAAAGTTTCAAATTGATTGTTTCCTAGATAATTTTTTTAAAAAGATCTAAAATTTTGAGTATATTAGGTGGAGTCTTCTTGGCAGGTGTATATATATTTTTTCATTTATACATGTATCTTAACAAATTCAATCCTTCTCAAAATCTCAAGATAAGATGTTGTTAGATTTGGGATATGGCAGGATAAGGAGAAAAAGATACATGAGAAAAAACAATCAAGTCTCATACACCATTTACCAATAAATAACAAGTAGACTACAATATGAGCATGGAAGTTAAGGTATATCGCCACTTGTGGTACAAAAGAATCCACAACCTAAGAGAAGTGTTGACCACCAAAAAACCTAGATATCAAAGAACTAGTGGATTAGTGTGGGTTGAATGAGTATATAGAGAAATCTGAGGGAGAAATAAGTTATGACAATTTCATTGAATTTCTCATGACCTATGATCTCAATAGGCATAGTGGGTTAGTCACACAATAAGTAATAACAATGCACAAAAACAGGTGAAAGTCCCTCTTAATCCGGAGGTGGTGCACAAAGCCTTAGGCCTATTGAGAGATAAGAAGGAGAAGTGACCAAAGAGAGATGTATGTGCAATTCTAGGGATGGATAAACAAAATATTTTCATTAATTATTGCATCAACTTGGAAGACATTCTAGATCCCTTAGTTAAAATTCAGGCTAAATTGATACATGCTTTATTCTCTACAAATAGGTACAACTCCATGAGATGAGCAGAATCCAAGTAGTAATGTTGAAAAGTGGCTACTCGGGTGATGAACAACAAAAATCTCAATGCACCATCCATGATACAACAAAGGCACTTAGCTCTAGAGCACAAGAGTTTGAGAAATGACGACCCATATCAATTTCAAGCAAAGAGGGAGAAAGGAAGAAGGCAATGACCAAAGCCACTCTAGTAGGGTTCAGGGGTGTGCTAATAGCTATTATATAAGAAATCACTAGGGAATCTCACTCATGAGAAAAACAAATAGCACAAGAACCCCTAGACATGGGAATGTAAGAGGTATCATCCATGTGCACTAAAATAGTGGAGCATGGGCCTCCAAGAGAGAAAGAAGAATAGAAAATCAAGAAATTGTAGTTCGAGGTGGAGGAGACTAGTAGAAGGCTTGTAGCCATATGGTAGAATTTCCAAACAAGGAAAGCACCTAATAGGAGAGTTGCAACCAAAGCCCCAATGACAAGCTCAATTAGAGAATATGAAGCAACTCAATTAGAGCCTATAATGGCTGATATTCAAGCTCATGCCACGAGCAACCATTTTTCCCCACAACCACAAATTGTCATAGAAATGGAAAGGACATCCATCCCTTCAAAAAATATTATGGAAGCCATTCAAAGAAGAAGAGAATGGGTGGAAAAAATTAGAAAAAAACTCACTACCACTTCTCAACCAGTATCAGATATACCCTTCTGATAGAGGGGGGAATGCTTATCGATCAATTGGGATAGGGAACTCACCACTTGGAAACAATGGGAAGCTTAGGAATCACATATGCAATTTGCATTTAACTTCCATGTGGGGTCAAACATGTGCTACCATTAACAGTTATGTAGAAAGTAATTCATGTGTCGTTTAGACTAGGGGAGAAATGGCTAGAGCAAAAATTTCAAATCCATGGATTGTGATAGCAAGAATCAATAGATTATTAGCATGACAAGGTATTTGACATCCCAAATATTGTGAAGGGTTATGAATCTTAGATTTCCTAGAGAAGGAATATCTTGGATGACAACATGGAAGCATGGGTAGCTTTTTGCAACTCATTGCCTTTTGAAAGAGGGAATCCCATTATCCCACCTATGTGCCTTATCCTAGAAGGCATGTAGTTGACTATGACTCTGCAAAGCATGGTAGGTACACTTTTCCTTTAATATTAAATTCTAATGTAGAAAAGCCAAAAGATAGCCTCAGATTGTGAGAGAATGACTTTATTCCTTCTTTAAATGGTTCACAAAGGATTTCTCATCTTGTCTAGACTCCATGTTATCAATATATCATTATTTAAGGTTGTTATGCCACTTGTTCAACCAAAAGAAGGCGGAAAAAGAAAAGGGTCTCCACCTATTGTTCATTGATGTTAATGTGGGAAAAAATAGGTATGTTGTGGTAAGATTTCTTCTTTGTGTTACACTACTATCAGCATATTGCTTTGAGCTACTAGAAGACATGACTATCAATCAATTCACTGGTTGTAACCACCCTTTTCTTCCATCAACACTCTTAGCAACAAGGTCCACACTGAAAACCTATATGATGAGTAGAGCATGCTTAGAAAGATCTTTGTGGCAGCTACCCCAACCACCACCGAGGAATAAAAGAGAGCCATAATGAAGTCCTCATCATTTATTTGTACACTATTTTGCTTCACCAAAAAAAAGAGAAGAGAGAGAGACAAAAGAAAAAGAATGGGAGTCTATATACAATCATGGCACCTAGGGAGCCTTAACCTCTAGCCCTTCCCCCACTTCACAAACTCATGGCACCTCAAGGGTAGGACATCCCAAAGGCATCGATAGACCTATCACATTCAACTTTGCACCACACCTCCCTTAACACCAACTAGGTCCTCAAGTGTGGAACAACACTCAACATTCCCTATTGCTATGGCCAATGTGAGTAACTTTGGTACACTCCATCAATAAGAAGGGGTCATAAGTGTCCTTATCTCCTTTTCTGAGATCCATTATACCAAGTCCAACAAGTTGTAAATGGCCTCCTTTTCTAAGATCCATTGTGCCAAGTTTGACAACTTGTAAATGGTCAAACATATCTTTGGAGTGAGGGAACCTACCATTGCAAGTGGTAGTATGAATTTTTCATAATTCAAATGTAAGGATCACTTAATCAAGTTAACATCTATCTTATTAAAGCCATGTTTCTACTTATGACATTGCTTGATGTATGGGATACTTTTAGGTCTAATATTAACAATTTAGAATGCATTAAAGGTTCAAAGATGCACTTTTCCAATACAATAAGGTAAATTACATTAATAAATGACCACTTTAAATGGAAAACCAAAGGCAAAGGCAAAAAAAAAGAATGATGATGATGGCAAAAAGGAAGAAAAGGCTAAGGTAAAGTTTGAGAAAGAAAATGATATTTGCAACAATAATGACACTAATGATGTTTTGTGTGTCTCTAATCTTGGTGATCCATTTCTTATTGCTACTAATAATGATGTTTTGTATGTCTCTAATCTCGATGATTCATTTCTTATTGCTACTAAATGATGATGTGTTGTAGGGTTGGAGCATCATCCTCTCATGTTACTTTGTACGCAAAGAGTTGTTTGCTACTTGTGATGCTTGAAGAAAAGGATGTGGTTATTGGGGCAATGACTTTGCATGTAGCATTGTTATGGAGTGGGAGGTATACATCTATTACTTGCTAATGGTCCTTATTTTTGTGCCCAAAAATGTAATACATGAGGTATGTGGGCCTATATAGGCCTATAGCTCCATTTGGGGGAGCAACACACCCTGTTACTTTCATGATGATGCTGCCAAGAGAGTATGGGCTTTTTTCTATTTGCAAAAAGAGTGATATATATGAGTACATTCAATAAAATTTTAGCTTATGCAAAAAGTTAGTTAGGAAAGAAACGAAAATGCTTGATAATTGATAATGGTGGGAAGTATGCTTCTCAAAATTTCTAGGACTTTTATGAGATTCAAGGGAGTTGACTACTCTTGCAAACCCAACTCAAAATGGGGTGGCAAAGAATATGAATATGACCATAATAAAAAAGGGTTTTGAGTATACTATCAAATGCAAGTCTTACTTGTCAATTTTGGACTAAGATTATTTACTACAACTAATAGATCACCTAGCAAGCCATTAGATGGCAAGATTTTGGAAGGGGTTTGAGCTGGCAAGATTCTCTTACAATCACTTACGTGTACTATAAGGCCTATAGGTATATTTCCAAGAAGACTAACAAGCTTGATCCTAAGTAAAGGATTAGGGAATTAGAGGGGTCAAAGGAATGATGATCTTACTATGGATGGTAGGTTATGACTTTAGTGGATGGTCTATTATAACTCAAGAGTACTTATGAGTGGTGGATGAACTGCTTAAAGAAGAAGTAGATATCTATGGGTATTTAGCAATGAGCTAAGAGTGTGGTGGATGTTACTTTGTGTGGAACAATGCTTATGAGGACCCAATATTAAGTCGTAGGGTCTATAAGTGGTGAGATGGCTGTACAATAATTAGTGTTGATCAATGTGTCCTATCCTAACCCTATGAATGCATGCAACGAGGTGATGCGACCTAGATGTATGTATGTATTATGGTTTGAGCTAAATGAATATGTGTCAAATTGAAGAGTGCCAATGTCTATCATTCAAGCGGTATGCAACTTATCAATTATTGTCATTGTTAAGAGGCTAAAGCTCCCAACAAGGTGTGGATGTGTGTTTTCCTAAGATGAGTCATGTTGTCTTGTGGCTAGGTTATAAACCCAAAATGAACCTAGTCCCTAGTGTATGGGGGTGCACCTATCTCAAGATTGATGTCCTAAGAGTGACTAGGATATGATAATGTGGGTCATAAATGCTAAATAAGCCTAGCCCCTAGTGTATGGGGGTGCACCAATCCTAAAGTTGATGTCCTAAGAGTGACTAGGATATACTTATGTAGGTGACCACCACCTGAGTAGTGATTGGTATGCCTAAGGATGATTGTAGTGCCTATAACTAGAGGTGCAGGTTGTGTTGCTTATGATGAAGGTGCATATTGTGTTTTAGTGCAAGTAGTGCACTAGTGGTGTCTGAGTGTAAGATGCTTAAGAGGGTTAAGTGGTTGTGTCTATAAATACAAGCATGCGTGTGAAAATATTAGAGTGCATGGTGTGCCATGCTATATGGTTAGTGAGTGGATATTGAACATGCGACCTGAGCATTGAGCTTGGGTAGTTGATCATTCTAGCGAGTCTACTTTTTGAATGCTTAAATGACTAGATTTTTTGGCTGATTTTTGTTGTTTCTGAGGCCTGAATGGTTGATTTTTGAAGGATTTTGAATGATGATTAGTTGTTTTGGAAGTGTTTGAGAATATTTTGGATAGGTTGATTATGTTTTGAAAGCTCATGATAATTTTTAGTAGAGATATGAGACTTTTTGATGTTCTGATAGGTTATGTTGAGGTTCTGATTGGTTTTTTTTAGCTTCTGTTTTGTTCTGTTTTTCTTTTGTGTGAAGTATGGACTAATAATTGATGGAAGTTGAGAATGTTTGAAAGATCATTGAATGGTTTTTGATAGTTTTGAATGGTTTAAGTACAAGTTATGTGGTTCTGATGCCTTCTGTTGACCTCTTGTAAACCCTCTATTAAGCTTCTGTAGAGCCTATGTTCTTGCTCTATTCCTATTCTATTCTGTTTTGTATGCCTCTGTAAGTGTTCTGTGGAATGTATATGAGACTTTGGGGAAGTTTTCTAGCCTTGGAAAGAGGTGAATGTAAGTTAAAAGAAGCTCAAGAAAGTGGAAGAAGCAGATGCTGAAGACTCAAGAGAAGACTAGAGTGAAGTGGTAGTGATGAGCTATGAAGAGTCACTATAGTGGCTCTGGTGACCTTTCATATTAGACACACCTTTTGGAAGGGGCATCCATGAACAAAGAAGAATTATTATGAGTGACTATTGAGTATTTTAGTGAGGAGATGATGTACTATTGATTGAAAGAGAAAGAGAGAGAGTCAGAGATAGCCAATTCTATGCCAAACAATGTATCTATCTATGAGAGACTATGAGAGAAAACTATGAAGACAATGAAGATGAATACTATGTGATATTTTTCCATTCAAAGTGGTGTTTCTTTTGTGTTCTCTTTGTTTTTTGATAAATTCTATGAAGAATATGAAGAGAATGATGAATTTTGTTGAAATTAAAGCCATGGGAGAATTATTTCTATGATGCCGTGTTAAGATTTCTTGCTAGTGGTATTCTTTTCCTTGTTGTGGTTCTCTAAATAATGAAACAAAAGCTTGTTGATGTTAGAAGATGGATTTTCTTGCAGTAGAAATCCATTTTCCTTGGTGTATCTCTTGGGGCTCCATGTTTCAAAAGACGTTGAAAATGAGGAAAATGGCATTGCCAAGAAGAGAAGAATTCAATGGATGTTTGCAAAATTCCTTCTGGCATTGAAGAATTGGAGATTCTTATTACCAAAGCCCATTTCCACAAGAATTTTATTCCACAATGATGGAAACATATTATCATCATGATGCAGGCTCTATGTGGTGGGCTATTTCCTATTTTAGTTGAAGCAATAGAGATGTGCATCTTGGTGGTAAGTTGTTTATGAACAAACTAAAGTGCAGAAACAGAGAGAATGACTATCCATGGAAGATTTGGCATTCATTGAGAAAATTTTAGACATCATCAAGTGGGAGATCGTGAAGAAGCTTCAAGAGTTGTGGTTAGTGGAGGTTCATGAGAACGAGAAGGAAAGGAGTTAAAATTTGTTCGTAGATGCTCAACAGCGGGACATGTGGGATGCTTGGTGCATTGAAAATCTCCTATTTGTCTAATTAGCAGCCCACTAGAAGTTGGTAGATAGAGTGTTCTTCACAACATACACTATTGAAACCATTATAAGCTCGCATTATTATAATGAGAGCACAACAACGATCCTCAGAAGAATGAGTTTTGATACCTTCAGAACAGAATACCTCCCTCTCTATAGTGGTTTGAAAGCTAAATTCAAAGACATAGAAAATAAGGAAGTAGAAGAGATGTTAGCTAGATACTCCTCCAGGGACTAAAGCCCCTTTGATTCTATTCAGTTGAGTAGAGACTAACTGGTTGGAGTCAACCCCCTGATGAATGATGCAATCAAGAGGCAAGCACTAGAATGAGTCTAGAGGTACGTGAGAAGAGAGAAGGCGAAAATCAAGGCGAGAATGAGCTTGTAGCAGAACCCTCCTTTGACACCCTAAAAGCACTATTTACAGAAGTCCCCATGGTGACTCAAGGTTCCCTTCCTAGTCAAATCCATCCTGGAAATATTGATAACAGACTAGCAAATGTAGTCCCGTTGCCCATTATTAAGGGAGAGTACAATGAAGATCCTGATTTTCATGTAGCAGAGTTTATGGTAGCATTTGTGGCTAACAATGCTAGAACCCCCGAGCATTGGTTAGAAATATTCCCCGTCACTTTCAAGCGCATGACATTTCAGTGGTATGAGAGACAAGTAGCAAGAACTTTTGGCCAATGGGACGACCTGAAGTTGGCCTTTCTCACTAAATTTAGGCGTGAAGGTTTTGAATAGCAGATGCGAGAGGAGTTCATGAACCTAAGTCAGTCCTTTGTAGAAAGAGTAAAAGCTTATGTCTTGCAAATGGAATCCATTCTAAAGAGATGGACCAATCATCATTTGGATGAAGGCATCTAGAAAGGAGTGTTCCTTAGAGGCCTACAACTAGAAGTTCACAAGTTCCTAGAATTGAGAAGACCAATCAATCTGAAAGCTGCAATGGAAGGTGTAAGACTTTATGACGAAGTTGAAGCAATGTTTTCAATGACCTCAGGAAGAGGAGTCTTACCTCCTCCCATGCCAAGAATGGTATACCCACCAAATGCAGTCCTAGGGATAGTTCTCTACCCCTACCCCTAGCCCTGGGTGCAAACAATGCTGCAATACAATGCACCTAATCCATAGTGGTTGCAAACGACGATGTATCAAATGATGGTTCAACCACAACAGTAGTGGTCTCAAAGAGTTCCTCCAATGACGACTCAACAACAGTGGAATCCTACCCATTGGAATCAACAACCCCAAGTCTCAACCTTGAATCAAAACCAGAATAGAGGATCTTCTGGGTCAACCCAACCAGTGTATGCAGTAATCACAGAAGCTTCTCAAAACCCTACCACAAGTATTCCAGGAGGTGAAAATTTGAAGGACTACTTGTCCAATTCAATGGTCAGTATCAAGAAATAGCTTATGGATATAATTATAGAACAACAACAGATGTTGAAGGTGAATACCACCAATATATCCGCTCCTGCGGGAAGTGGGAGAGATGTGATGCGTTCTAATACATGGTTCAAAAAGTGCCATCAAGCGGGACATTTAGCCACTGAATGTATTCGAAAACCAACCATTCCTGGAGTCTTCTGTTCATACTGTTTGAGGAAGAACCATACAGAGGATATCTGCTCTCTGAAAGAGATACAGGAAATAAGAAAAAAAGATGAAGACTCAAGATTCAACTTGCTAGAATCCAAAATGACAACACAGGACATTGGACCAAAGCCTAGGGAGTTCAGTCCTAATTTTGGTCCAAGGAGGTTTCCCTCTCAAAGTTATAGAGGACTACAGTATGCAGTGGCTAGAGATCAGAAGTGGAGTGTTATAGATGTGGAGAAAAGGATCATATCTCATCGAACTGTCCAAACCCTAGAAGGTCTGTGGATTATAAGCCCTTATGCAATCGATGCAAAGGAGAAGGCCACATTGCAAAAGATTGTCCAAGTCCAGCTCCTGTGAAATTACTTCTGATACCCAATAGAAGGCCCAAGAACTTGCTTCCAATTTGGTGGAATTGGAAGTGGCCGCAATAACACAAGCAAAGAAAGGAGAATCCGTAGTTCCAAAAGAGAATGTTCTCTCTGCCAAGACTATGAAGTTTAACCTTCCTAGGGAGAAATAGAACAGTGCAGTACAGAATAGTGTTGTACATAACACTACAGAGCCACAGAGAGCCATAGAGACAATTGTAAAGACAGGACCAAAGGTCTAGGAAATAGAGGATGTGGAAGTACCTCCTCATGAAGAAGAAGTGTAGATGTTGCCACTCCTAGAAGAAAAAGGGAAGATAAAAGTGGGCATGGCCCCATTTCCCAGTCGATTGGAAAAGCCAGTGGATCTTATCAAAGAGTATGATTTGGTCAAAGATCTAGATACTTTTAAACCAAACTTAACATTCTGAAAGTTATTGATGTTGTCTCCTAGCTGTCGAAAGAAATTCAAAAGCATATTGACAAGAAGAAGAGGCCTAAGAATTGTTCCCTCTGTGGTGAGAAAGTCTAACAGAGCCTTAGAACTCGTGAATGAAGTAGATGTGGCTAACGCCTTCCTGGATCCTAAAACCCCAGAGATTGGCATATGGATTGAAGGGTACTTTATTGCCGATGCATTGACTGATGGAGGCTCATCAGTAAACATAATCACAGATGTGACAATGAAGGATCTAGGCTTGCAAGGAATGTAGCCTACGCAGTGGCTTATCAGATTGGCAGATCAAAGCAGAATCAAACCATTGGGTATCCTCCCATATGTAAAGACAACCCTTGCAGGAAGAGACTATTGGTTGACAAATTTGGTGGTCAAACCAAATTTCTACGAGACCTCATACCCTTTGCTATTGAAAAGACCTTGGCTTTTCAAAGCAAGAGCAAGGACAGACTGGTTCAAAGGAACCTTAACCCTAGGCAAAGGACCTAATAAAGTGGTATTGAAGTTGTACGGATCACAAAAAGGCAATGGATCCACGACCATCAAAGTTGTAACCGACTCCTCCAATGAAGTAACAGATGATACATTAGGAGATGAAGAGGCTATCAAACAAATCTTTCCTAAGAAAACAGAGGCACAGTCCCTAATAGCAGGCACTGTAAGCCAACTCGAAGGAAGCAAAATCATTTGCCATGGGAGAATGCCTCCTGCCAAAACCCGAATTGACTTATAAAATCACCTCTGACAGCGAAATAGAAGCATGGATGTATTGTTCTCCCTGTTACATGGCAGTCGTAGAGACAATGCCAAAGACAGAAACAGGAGCAAAGACAGAGACAGACACAGAGACAAAAGCGGAAGTAGAAGACATAACAAAGAGTTTTTTTTTTCTCTTACAGAGCACCCACAAATGTAGAAACAGAATTTGAAGAGGACGAAGGTGATAATGTAGAAGAAGATTATGAAAGCGAGCTAGAAGAATCTATCCTATTCATAGAAGGCAGAGATGAGGAAGAAGTTCCTAAAGTTCTTGAAGCCTTAGAAGCAGAAGATCCCTTTTTGATTGGCAGAATGATTGTGGTACCTTTTGGACTGATTAATGAGTCACATCATGAGCAAAGCCTTTATAAGAAATGAATGAAGAAGAATAGGCATTCCTTCAGTAGTAGCTCTTGTCGTCCAAAGTCCCCTTCCTTAAAGAAGATGATGACGATGCACCTTACCAACAATCCCCAACCTTGTAGTTTAAATGGAATGAAGAAAGTTCATGTTATGTGACGTTCTTGGATGCATCTTCAAAAGATGAATCCTCAAGCCAAGAAGTAACTCATCCCCAACCCAAACCCAAAACCTCAATGATATCCTTTCAACCTCCCAAAGAGTGAGCTAAGCCTCCATTACAAGAGGATAGTAGTTCCAGTGCAACATCAAAAGAGGAGACCACTCCCTTGAAGGAGTCGGATCTCTACCCAGAAGCAATTCATGGGACATTTATTTGCGAAGTGGAAGGTGAAAAGAAATTGACATTTGTGGATGCTGAAGGTACTAAATGTCACCTGAAGGTGGGTCTAAATCTTCCAAAATAAGAACTACCGGTCTTGCGTGACCTACTAAAGGAGAACTTAGACATGTTTGCATGGCCATACAAAGATCTAAAGGGGATTGATCCCACAGTATGCCAGCACCACATCAACCTAGAGCCTGATGCCAAACCTATGAGGCAAAGACAGAGGCGTATGAATCCTAATTGTTCTACTCTTTGAAGCTCCTTGAAGCTGAGTTCATTTATTCAGTGGCTAACAGTGAATGGGTTTCACCCATTGTGGTCGTACTTAGGAAGAACGGGAAACTTCGAATATGTGTGGACTTTCAAAAGTTGAATTCCAAGACAAAGAAGGATCATTTCCTTATCCCTTTCACAGACTAACTGTTGGACACAATGGCATGCCATGAACTCTATTCCCTCTTGGATGGATTTAGCTGATACAACCAAGTCCAAATCGCAGAAGAGGACCAATCCAAAACAACCGTCACAACCGAATGGGAAACCTATGCTTACAGAGTAATGTCATTTGGGCTTTGTAAGGCTCCTGCTACCTTCCAATGCGTGATGATGGCTACCTTCTAGAACCATTTATATGATTTCATTGAGGTGTAACTCGATGACTTCTATGTCTATAGCCTAATCTGTGAGCATTAGGGATACCTAGAGTAGTGTTTTGATAGATGTTGAGAGTATGGGATTTCTCTCAACCCCAACAAATGTGTATTTGGTGTCTCATCATGAGATCTTCTGGGCCACATTATCTCTCCACAAGGGATAGCAATAGATCTTGCTAAGATTGAGAAGATTGCCACCTTAACAGCCCCAACTAACCTTAAGCAGTTGAGGGGATTTCTTGGCCATGTGGTCTATTAGAGAAGATTCATTGCACACTTAGCAATGAAGGCAGTCCCTTTGCACAAAATCCTAAGAAAAGATGCTGAGTTTACATAGATCAATGATTGTGATGAAGCGTTCAACACCTTGAAGTAATGTTTGATTGAAGCACCTATCCTGCAACCTCCTGATTGGACGAAGGAATTCCATGTGCACACTAATGCGTCAATTGAAGGCCTAGGTGTAGTCTTATGTCAAAAGGGCCCCTCTAAGTTAGATCAACCAATCTATTATGCAGGTTGGAAAGTAACCACGAAATTACACAGTGACGAAGCTTGAGTGTCTCCATACTGCTCTCCAGTCTTACTTGTTCAAAAGAAAGATGGTTCTTTCTGTATGTGCATAGACTATAGATCTTTGAACAAGATCACAATCAAGAATCATTTTCCTATCCCAAGGATAGATGATAACGGATAGCACCTGAAGATGTTCATAAGACAGCTTTTCGTACAACGTTTGGACTATATGAGTTTTTAGTCATGCCATTTGGTTTGACTAATGCATAATGGTGTTTGCTTCGGAGAAGTTCTGACATTATTTGCTGTCGACGCATTTCAAATTCTATGTGGACCATGAACCTTGTCCTTCCTAATGAACAAGGCCGATGTGAAGGGAAGAATGATGAGATAGATCCTTTTGTTTCAAGAGTTTGACTTTGAAGTGGTTACCAAACCCGGTCGCTCTCATGTCCTGGCTAATCATCTTTCGTGAATCCCTCAAAGTGATGATGAAGAAGAGCAAGATGATCTAGACCTTCCTAATGCTTCCTTGTTTCTAGTCCAAACAGTTGCCCCATGGTACACAGACATAGCCAACCTCATGGCAACCCAACAATATCCCCATGGCATCTCGAGCCATGAGAAGAAGAAGTTTTTGTTGGAATCAGTCCCTCTACACCTTGTTAAAAGGTGCTCTGTACAAGAAAGACAAGGATGAAGTCTTGCAAAGAAGTGTTGCGGGAGAAGAAATCAGCATAGTATTGAAAGCATGCCATGATGAGCCCTGTGGTGGACACTTTGCAGGAGAAGCAATAGCCAGAAAGGCTTTACTTGCAGGACATTGCTGGCCGACCCTCCATAAAGATGCTTATGATTACTGCAAATGGTGTGATGCTTGCCAGTGATGGGAAAGCCTACCAAATCCTGTACCATGCCCCTACAACCTCCTCTTCCCTTAAAACTGTTCAAGAAGTGGGGGATTGATTTTGTGGGCCCCATTGATCTGCCAACCAAACGGAAGTAGAATAGATACATCTTGGATTGTACAGTCTATGTAACAAAGTGGTGTGAAGCAAAAGATCTGAAGCAAGACGATGATAATAGTGTGGCCTTGTTCCTATATGAGAACATCATCACCTATTTTGGCAGCCCCTAGAGCTTGTCAGTGACCAAGGTACCCAATTTCTTAACAAGATCATGGAAGAGTTGACAAAACTGTATAAGATTCATCATCGTAAGTCCACACCCTATTACCCCAGAGCCAATGGCCAAGTCAAAGTTACCAATCGCATTCTCTGCTCGATTTTGACAAGAACGATAGCCGCACATCATCGTGATTGGGATGATCGACTTATAGAGGCTCTATAGGTGTACAGAACCTCCCATAAGGCAGCTACATGACAAAATCCTTTCCAGTTGGTGTATGGAACATAAGCTGTCTTTCTTGTTGAACTTGAGCTACCCTCTCTGCGTGTGGCCATCAATGAATGCTTGGGAGATGAAGAATCTCTGCAACACCGTCTCTTACACTTGGAGTGTCTCGATGAGATCTGCAAGATGGACCTACAATGCATGGAAGCCACACAAGCTCGCAGAAAGGTCTATCATGACAGCCTTATCAAGTAGAAAGAGTTCAAGGAAGGCGACTTAGTCCTTGCTTATGATTCTCGATTTAACAAGTTTCCAGGCAAGCTCCAACAACATTGGATGGGCCCTTATAAGGTACTTGCCATCAATCCGAATGGCTTAGTCCAAGTCCAGAGATAGTCGATGCTTCGGATAATCCCTTCCTTGTTAATGGCTATCACCTCAAGAAGTATTACCCTCCCTGGGGATCCTGACAATCACTGTCAATAGCTTCCCCATTCCTTGTCCGATGGGGCTGATACGCCTTTACCTAATGCTCCCAGTAACCCTCTTGCTAATCTTGATGATAAGGTTCTGTTTTGATAGCCCCTTGCAGCCACCTTTCCCTCCCCCTTGGTTTCCTTTCTATTTGATGCAAAAGAGGTGGCAAGGATGGTTCTGATACATGGCGTTTCTACCATTTGATGCTTCAAAAACAATAAGAAAAAGAAGAAAAAAACATAAAAATAAATCGATCATGGGAGAAAAGGACTTCGGTCCCTATCATGTCGATCTATTCTTTGAGAAAAGGTGGAACCATCCTTAGGAGTAGGGTAAACAAAAAAAATGAGAAAAACAATAAAATAAAGTAAAATAATAAAATAATAAAACTGTCATAACAGGCCTTGTTCCAAAACAAGGTGGCACACACCCTTGGACGGGAAGCTGGATGTGGAAAAGGTGGTAACACCATGCAGTCTAGAATCACCGAATCTCTAGCCAAACTCTTGTACAGGAAGGCTTCAAGCCACCTCCCTTGGTGTGCTCAATCCTATAGCCTCTCCAATGCTTCTCATTCCTACAACAGACACCGTTTCCAACATGTAATCCCATCGCGGAACTTGTTGGCTACCTCCTTGGGAGGCCTCTTCATCCAGCAATCCACATTGACACCTTCAACAAACGAAGCTTATCTTCATCGACAAACTTAGAGCGTCGTGAGTATTCATCCTGATCGGATGGGGATGTGAGTATGGGCTACCCTCTGTATCTATCAACAGATCGTGAGACAGAGGGTGGGGTGAGTGACCAGTCCTTGCCCTTGATATTCAACAAAGAGGTGTGGAGTGTTGCATGCATGGGAGATGGGCCTCTCAATGCACACAAACTTGTTTCTATGCACGGCACTATAAGGCTCCATGGCCTTCCTTCTTGCACTGTATGCCAGCACATGGTGGGATGCACAGTGCACCATCAATTGTGCACAAGGCATACACCCTCTGCACTAGCGACAATCAGGATAACATCAATGGGTTTCAGAAATGGCTGCCCTCCTGTATCTATCAACAGAGTGTGAGACAGAGGGGGGGCTGAGCATTTCCTCAATCACTTTTTGAGAGGTGAGGATTGAGGGACGTTATGACACTTGGATTCATGTACGTTTCCTTTTTCCTATGCACACATGGGATGGGTCTCTGCTACCATCACAGGACACATCACTCTGTTCTGTGCACTGCACTATCAGGCTCCCTGGCCTGCCTTCTTGCACCTATGCCAAACGGGTTGGAACATACTATTGCACCATTCACTTTGCACATTGGCATACTCCCTCTGAATCATTTTCCCCTTGTTCCATTCTAAATCGGGTGTGAGTTATGGGTTCCCATGATTATTCATTGAGCAATGTGAGAGTTGGGGTGAGCGATTATTCTTTCATCCTTCTCCATGAGTGATAGTGGGCTGAATGCTAAACCCTTCATCATCACCGACACACTTCACTGACAGAGCTACCTCTCTGGGTGTTACTGCATGGTCCCTCCATGTTGGACGTGTGCTGTAAAGATGCTTTGGCACCTTCTACAGATGTCTGTGATACCGCATGTGGCATCAATAATCACCGTCGACTATCTGAAAAATTAGGACAAGTGTTTCTAACCCTATTCCTTTTTTTGTTTTCAAGTGATGGTCATGTTTTAAGTGTGGGGATGTTGCCATCTAGTCAGATATCAAGTCCTAGGTCCCTATTTATTTATACACCCTAACCCGTTAAGGTCTTAGTATGGGGACACGTCCCTGTGCGTCTATGTACCATACGCTCATGCACATCCCGATTCTAATCATGCATTTATGCCACGGTCAAATTTTACCCTGATGGGGCCCTTTTCCACCCACCCCTCCTCTCTCATCCCATTCCTGTGGACGTTCCTTTCCCATTTCTCTTCATCCCTTGATTTGACGAGTTTCCATGTGAATTTATCCTACGTTCACTTGAATCCATATCCACCCTTATAGCCTTGTTCGTCCCTTTGAATGGTATAGTTTTTATTTTTATAGCCCCCTATTCCGATCAATGGTTCAAAAGTTATTCAATTTTGAAGAATTTTACATCACCTTAATGTTTTCCCATGTGAATGTGCTCTTTTTGCTTCGGAACTACTAATGAATGTGATAGCCTTGACCTATACCTTCCACTTGACATTTTTTATTTTTATCACCAGTCATTCCGAGGTATAGTTTGTCCGTTATTAATTTTTGTGGGTTTTCGTGTCTTTTTCATCTCTCTCTCTCTCTCTCTCCTCCTGCTTCTTCCTCTTCTTCTTGTTCTTCTTCTTCTTCGCCTCCACTCCCTCTCCCTGCGTTCGCATCCACAGAGGCCTCCACTCCCTCTCCCTGCATTCACCTCCGCCTCGGCCTCCCTACGCCCGCCTTCGCATCCACTCCATCTCCCTATGTCCGCATCCGTATCCACCTTTGCCTTTGCTTCTGCCTCCACTCCCTGTTCTTGCGCCCCGCCCTGTCGCTGTTTGGCCGCCCCACCCGCGTTGAAGGTTGCCGTCGTCCTCTGGTGCCTTGTCGCTTGCCACTGCGCCACCGCGTCCCAACCGCCGCCCTCTGCCACCTCTACGCCACCTACCCCGCCCTTTCCCCCCCACCCCTACCTTAGCCCCCTTTCCCACTTGTCCCCCTAACCCGTGACACTTTTATAACCAGCCCCCATTATACCCACCGCTTACGTGTCTCCAACCCGAGCTTACACATGCTTGTGGGTGTTCATACACGCTAAGGGGAGTCTTCATACTGTGTCTAGAAGCTTGTTCACGCGCGAGGACGCCTGTCTGGCCTTGTCTGTGTGGTGGTGTATGCTCAGCTGTTTCCACGCAGCTGACAGACAACCTAGGTACATTTTTTCGATTTAAAAATTTTTACAAGTGGAAAAACCATTAAAACACACATGAAACCTTATAAAAATCTTAAAAATTCATAAAATGCCAAAATGATTATGATTTTTTTTTTTGCAAAATTACTGAAATAATTTACCAACTTTTTGAACATAAAATTACAAAATAATTAAAGCCCTTTAATTTCATGGAAACTACCCTAAAAAAGGTAAAACAATAGAAAAAATTCTAATTTTAAAAAAAATCATATTTAGATTTCTTTTTGTTTTTGGAATATTTACATATGTTGAAATGATTGGAATCTTTTGTATGTAACTTCTTTATAAAATTCTTTTCAACTCCAAAAATAGTAAAAAAAAATTGAACAATTTTTAAAAATTTATTAAAATTTTGTGCTTTAATTTAATCCATATTTTTTATAAACCAAGTATGATAAAAAAAATTAGTTCATAATTTATATCCACATTTATTACTCTTGGCAAACTTTTTCAGCTGGTTGGATTTTGTTGATTGGATTATATTGTGGTTGCATCATCTTTATTATTGATAGCGCATTCAGTTTCTTGCATACACACCCTTGCTTGATATTTCTTTTTATATTTTTTGCTTTATTTATTTTGTGGTCACCCCACAACCATGATTAATTGTTAAAATGAACTTTAATCATCCACTTTTCCACGTGCTCTCATGCCAAACACACATTTTTCTAATAAATTGAAATAAATCTGTTGATCACTTAGCACCTGCTTTGTGCGCTGTTTTCACATGTAATTTTAATTAAAAATGAACCACCCGTCACAAAAAGCACGCGTTGGCAAAAAAGCGCTACACACACCATTAAGTTCTAATTAATAAATCTAGATTTAAAGACCTTAATCTGGGAAACGGAGTCCGTTTTTCGTTTAATGCACCACTTCACCCTAATAATTTGTAATTAACATTTTAAGAATGAACTACCATTTTCTTTTTAAGGTTTAATACTTAATAAAATTTCACCCATTTTTAAGTACTTTCTTGAAACGAACCATTCATTAAACTAATTTCCCTCATGGCACTTTTTCTCCTTTTTGATAAATGTGCTTTGTGGGATGGGCACGTGCAGTCCTTCACATTGTTCTATTATCAAACCTGATTATAGAAGTTCAGATCATGTCCTGACTAGGTTGTTGTATTATGGTTCAGTTGCTATGTCACGATTATGGATACGGTCTATAGTTTTCTTTTTTGCTTGATACAGGGCTTCAGGGTGTCTGTTTGTCTTGCAATTGCATAGAGGTCATGCTGAATTTTTCTAGGATGTGGATTGCTTGGGGTGGTCAATCGGTCAGTCACGTTTGTGTATGTCTATTCTGGTCGATATCTTATTTATGGTTATCTTGTTGTTCTTCAAGCATTCGTTGTGACTGTCTGTGTGAGTGATGTGTGTGTGTGTGTGTGTGTGTAAAACCATCTGAATGGCGCCTCGTACCCCTCCCCCGATCCAGTATGTTCCTCTGGTATCACATGATTACTCCTTATTATTGGATTCAAACCTTGTCACTAAAGCGGGCTTATCCAAGTTTGTGAGTCTTTCCTTACTACTAGTTCCAAATGATCTAGCTCCTCTGTGATCACTTTTTAGCCTCTTACAGTAAGAGGTCTGGTTCTGTCCATGGTACTACTATTTTTCTAACGCCTAAGAGTCTCTGGGCAAGGCTCTTTGTCTGCCATATCGTGGGGAGTCTCTCCCTGCTACCTGTCAATTGTTTTCCAATGAGGATATTTTCAAGTTTTTGCAAAAGTAGACTCAGGATGTTCTAGATTCGAAGAAGGTTATTACCACGTTAGGGGTCAGTGTTTCCATGATTGCCAATCCCCTTTGGAAGCAAACATGCCAATTCCTTTAGGACAAGTTTATGCTTGCCAAAACCCCATCTCATTACCTCTCCAAGGAGTTGTTCACAACTTCCCGTATGGTTTTGAAAGGTATCACTATTGATTGGAGTACCTACCTCCTGTCCAAGATGAATCAACATTTTGTCGGAGTTACTTGAGGAAATGTGACTAATGTCACCTTTGGGTCTTACCTTCATGTCTTCTTGACACATGATGCTCCTGCTAATGAAGTCCCTTTCCCTCCAATTGATCCTTCCGAAGTTCCTCCTCCTCCTAATGAAGAGGCTGATGTGATCATTGAGGATGATGATTCTCCCCCTTTGTTAGGCAATGGGCAAGCAAGGTGGAAAAGGGAAGCAAGCCTAAACCAAAGGGTTTAAATATAGAAGCCTAGGGTCTTTAGTAACTATACTAGTTGCAATTTGCCTAAGGGATACCTATCAAAGACCATACAAAGTGCCAAAGCTAAAAATTATTGCACATAGGGAAATAGAGTTTTATAGTTTAAAGTAAATCTCTTTATTTTGAAGAAACTATATATAAATCTTAGAGAATATATTAAGATCAATAGAAACAAATTTTTTCAAAACAAGGTCATAAGAAGGGTAGCATATCACCCTACTCTATGTGACAATGCAATGTGGTTTTCTTGTAGAGGACAAGGCAACAAGGGTTATATATTGTCTTAGAGCACAAAATTCGACTTCAATACTCCCAACTCGAGGGATGGAATTGATTATGTTGGATAGTTGTATGCCTGTAAGTTGCCTTTCTAGGAAATAAATTTGTATAGCACCCATTTCACTGCAAAAAGGGTCCAAAAGGATGTGACCATACCCTAAAATGCTAACTAGCACCCACATTCATAATTAGGGAGAACTATGGTGAGTGGTTGTAGATTAAGGGACCACCATCTGCCATAGTGGTGCTCCCAAAGTACCCCAATGTTCTTGACTATTGTAACAAAAGCTTCAATTGAGTTATGTCTAATTTGAGTAATAGTTGAGTTGCATTGAGATATGAGGAGATTAATTGCTAAAGTTATGCTTTTTCAAAACCATTTAAGGTGAACTTCTACACTAGTATTCGAATGTGGTGGAATGTTATAGTGGTAGAGTTGTTTGAATATAATATGGGTCCCCAACCTCTGAAATGATAACCTTATGTGCCCAATCAATTGGTCGAGTACTGCTTCGATGGATATACCTAATGCTATTGAAGGGGACTTTCTCCTTTTTGTCAAAGGTCTTGATTGAGAAGGCATCTTGCAGGCATTGAATGCTCATATTAAGGAAGTTAGTAGATGTAGAAATAAAGTGGCCACTTTCAAGCATGTGTAAAGTGTTTCCCAAAAGGTAAAATTTAAGCACCGTCATAAATAGAAAAAATGGAGGTGTTACACTAGCAGAGGAAAACATAAGGGTTTGGAATATTAATTAGGAGGAGCTCATCATAGAATCAAAATGTGTGGGAGAAACGTTTAAGGATATCATGCCTTTTTGTAATAGTCAATCTCTTATAGAAATTATACTCTTGGGTAGCAAGATGTAGATTGCACCATAAAGGAAAGCAGCCAAACCACATAGGGATACCTATGCTTTTTCTTCTAGTATCATGAGCTAGCATAATAAATGTGTTGTCAATGATCAGCTATTCATGTTTAGGCATTCTTCCAATGAGAATATATTGAATGTTGAAATGACTAGATTTTTTGGTTGATTTTTGTTGATTTTAAGGCCTGAACGGTTGATTTTTGATAGATTTTGAGTTATGTTTAGTTGTTTTGAAAGTGTTTTTGGATGATATTGATTATGTTTTGGAGCTTATGATGATTCTTAGTAGAAATATAAGACTTTGTGATGTTCTGATAGATTCTGTTGAGCTTTTGATTGGTTCTAATACATTCTGTTTAGCTTATGTTTTGTTCTGATTTTCTTCTGTATGAAGCATGGATTGACGATTGATAAAGGTTGAGGTTTTTTGAAAGCTTATTGAATAGTTTTTGATAGTTTGAAATGGTTATCATATGAGTTATGAGGTTCTGATATTCTCTGATGACCTTCTGTTAACCCTTTGTAGAGCCTCTATTCCTGCTCTGTTTCTATTCTGTGTTCGGTAATCCTGTGTAGATATTCTGTACGTGTTCTGTGGAATGCATGTGTGACTTTGGGAAAGTTTTCTAACTTTTGAAAAGGATGAATCTAAGTTCAAAAGAGCTTAAAAAAATGGAAGAAGTAGCTGCTAAAGACTGAAGAGAAGACTGAAGTGAAGTGATAGTAGTGAGCTTTGAAGAGACACTGTAGTGGCTCTGGTGCCCTTTCATATCAGACATACCTCTTGGGAGGTGCATCCACGATCTAAGAAGGATTATTATGAGTGATTATTTAGTATTGTAGTAATGAGATGGTGTACTATTGAGAGAGAGAGAGAGAGAGAGAGAGAGAGAGAGAGAGAGAGAGAGAGAGTCAGAGATAGCCAATTCTATCAAAACAATGTATTTATCTATGAGAGATTGAGAGAGGAAAATATGAGACAATGAAGATGAATATTATGTGAGTATTTCCATTAAAAAATGATGTATTCTTTTTTGTTTCTTGTTCTATTAATGGATTCTATGAAGATGTTGAATATTATGGTTGATTCTATCAAATCCGTGGGAGATATATACTACGATGCTGTGTGAAGATTTATTCTTTTCCTTGTTGTGGTTCTCTAAAGAATGAAACAAAAGCTTGTTGATGTTACAAGATAGATTTTCTTGCAGTAGAAACCCCTTTTCCTTGGTGTCTTTTTTGGGACTCCAGAATACAAGACTACCATCATTAGCAAACTTGGATCATGATGTTATCATTTTATATGGGTTTATCATAATAAAAGTGTCTTTAAAAATTTGAAAGCCATGTGGATCACTTCCTCAATGATAGAACAAATTCCAAAATCCCATGGCGGGGGGTCTTTTCATAGCATTAAGTAATATCTTCCCAACAACAGCTAAAGATGGTGTGTGGCAAATGCTTCTTGAGCAGAGTTTATCATCCAAAAGGATTGGATGCAAGATCCTGTGATTAGAAAGACTTGTTCATTGAGTTTAGCAACATGTTCCATCAAGAACTCCTTGCAAGCATTTAAGTATTAATGCCAACTTTTGAGTATGTTCAAAGTACATCCGATTTGTAGCATTGGTAAACCACCTAAATTCTTGCTTATAGGCTTTGTAGGTTCCCACAAGGAAGAGTCATTTATTTATAGAGTAAGGGATTTTAATTTTGCCATATTGCATGATTCCGTGTTTGGTAGTACCATTATTGAATACTACTTGCTCAAAATCATCATCATGAAATCTTTCTTTCACAAGCTTTAGCAAGAGTTTCTTCCAAAAGAAGGAGGGGTTATCATTCGCTTGATCAATTCTAGCAATGAAAAAGTCATCTATAGCTAGTTTAGACCATGCAAGTAGTTATCACACATATAGTGTTGATGATTCTTAATGGGTATGTTAAGTATTAATTTTTTTAAATATAACATTCAAATTTAGAGATATAATCATGTTCCTTGACACCCAAGAGGTTGACAAGTTCTTTGAATCCTAGCAACAATTAATGTTTGGTCTCCAAGTGATCCATAGCCATTGAAGGCATATAGTTAAGACCTTTTTCTTGTAGTTACTTTAAGTAGACATTAGTCAAAATATCATGCTAATAAAGGAATAAGTGGAACGTAAAATACCAAAATGACGTGGAAGACTAATGAAATCATATTTTAATTGCTTAAAAATGTCATGAGTTGTAATGTGCACAAATTTATTTATTAATTCAAAATAACCTTAATGCAAATTCAATAACTTGGCATGCAAAATGATAACACCAATGGCTTAGGTGATTCCACCTATGTTTATCTACCCATTAAGGCATTAAGTTATTACTCATCAAGACCAAATAGTATTTTCAATACAAAATGAAACCGACACAATATAACTTAATGTCACACATAAGGCTTACAACAAGTAAACTTTTTCAAGCTTTCTTGATTGGAAACAAACTTGGTATAGGGAGTGCTTTTTTATCTTGGATGCTTCAAATATTGATTGATTTTATTCATTCCACAACAGAATATAAGGGTTTCGATAAACCATAAAGCGTTTCCTATGCAAATGTCAGATTGGTAGTGCCAACATGATTAAAATCCAAGAAATAAAAGGCCTTCATGTAATTTGGACAATTACAAGAATTCACCATATTAGTGAAAGTGTCCCATGGTTTGTTAAGTAAACATTTGAGAGATGGCATAAATTTCCAACAAAAAATAATCTTGAGAGCACATTAGGTGACAAGGGTTATCCAATCAAATAAAAGAATTCCTTGAAGAATTTCCTTGGGGAAATTTCATTCATAATCCCATTACAAAATACTAGATGGATGACTACAAGAGAAGACTTTTTTTCCAACATCAAGTGTCCATGTTGTTAAATGATTGGGACCTACATGCATTAATCAAAAGTAGTTCTTAATGGTTGAGCAACAACCATCAAGGTGAACACCTTCTCTTTTTAAACTTTGTGATGTAGCTCTATTAGAAGTGTGTGTTGAAAATGTAGTAGATCTATTTCCAATGTTTCTTGGCTTATAATATCCAATAGGGCATCGATTTTCCCTAGATGTAGAGTTTGCACTTTGTACTGCTAGAATGAAGGTTCTGGAAGCTTGAAATTTGGCTAGGTTAAAACACCTTTCAATAAGTATGACATCATCCCCTTTTTTGCCAAGTAGATTAGACCCATTCCTAAAGATTGTGAGATTCTTAATAGCTATGAGCCACATAGGGGTTTGGGTTGAAAGACATTATTCACATTATACATAATGTGCCAAAAATGGATAGTCAAACCAAAGAATTGTATTGTTTTTGCATTCCAAGTGATGTCCATCAATCTCATACTACATTTAAGAAAGGGTCAAAGGAAGTTGAAGACCCCATAGAGTGATTTGGCATCCTATCTTCCATTATACGACTTTGTGGACTTGGTAGCCACACATATCCCATAGTGTGAAGGGCATCTATTTGCTTCAAACAAAGACATACAGATAGGCCCATTGAGGATGACAGTTTTTGAAAGAGAAGAGATACGTTTCAAAGCCATTGCAAAATTTTCATTTTCAATAGAAGCAAAGCTATCATCTTCCCTTAGAAATAATTGCCACATTTTTGGAAGGATAGGTGCCGTTAAGGTAAAAACTCCATAGGACCACAACTAGTGGTTACATGATTATAGATATATTTCCAAGAGTTTAGGTGGTATGAAGGCATCAACATATGAACCTTGATCTTACTTTTTTGTCCACTTGTGAGTTTCCCAAGTGATATTAAGAATCCCAGTCTCTTCCTCCGAAAAGTCCAAAGGGACCAAAGCTTTGCTAGCCATGTTGTTCAACGGTGTGGGAGTGTCAAAATCAAAGGCTTTCTTTGGCCTAGGATGTTCATCTTGGAAGGGGAAGCCAACATGTTGAAACAAGCTTTTAATGATACTTTTAGATGAGTCCATCGAATTGTTAAGGTTACCCAAAAGGGAAACGTCTAGAGCTTGGAGTGCAACAATAAGAAGTAGGTGTAATTTTGGGGTTGGAGTGCTATTTATAAGCATATGGCCTTGGAATATAGTATGGTAAGAGTCAAGTCAATATCCCATCAAAAAGAAGGATAAAGTTTTTGTAGCCTATTTTTTTGCAACTTACCCTTGGAGGGCTATTTTATGGCTATATAATCCATAGAGTAGAACTCTTTGGTTCCATTATAAGTGAGATTAGACTAGTAGTTGACAAATCATTAGACAAAATCCCCCTAGTTTTTAAACCAAACCAATCTTGACAAGTAATATCCTTTTGATCCTAACTATTAAATGGTATGGCAACATGTCTAAACATTCATAAAGTCAAGAGAAAAATATGAAAATTTGGCATCTTGCTCCCAATTACATAGAATTAAGGTTTCATAAGGTCAAAAGTTCCATTCCAAGAGAACAAAGCGAGGTTCACAATCATAACATAGTAGCATTTAAATATGTGAGTCTAAACATGTTCAAGAAAATCCACGTAGACACTTGAATATAAGCTAGGATTGGGAAATTGCATTAGGATTAGACTAATGCAATTGAGATACCTTCATGTCCAAGGCTTCATAGTATTGTAATAGAGAACCATTTCATTATTGTATGTATTAGGTTTAGAAGCTAACATTTATATTCAGCTACTTCCTTCTCGAATGCAGGCTAAATTCCACACAACTATGGTCATATAGGTTTAAAGATTAACTACCAATCAGCACTAAACTAACTTAAAGAGCATCCAATCATAGACCATAATACACAAGCCTATCCCATCAAATAGAAACCATGCATGTCATGTAGACCACTATTATTATTATTATTTAAAAGACAACCAGGATTGGAAAACTGCAAAAAGGACAATGTTAATCCAACTTAGCTACCCTCATTTCCAAGGCATCGTTTTATTGTGTTAAGACATAAGTGTTAGTATGTTGAGACCAACAGTCCGACGGCCAAAAAGTATCACATAAATCATCAACTTAAAGGGTAAACAGTGTCCCTATCAAGTGGGCCCCCCGAAATGGGCATTATCAATTTCCATCGTCCTAGAAAATCAACTACATGTTAATTTAGAACAACATGGGTCATTCAAATAAGGAGAATAACAATAGTCGGCCCATATAAGTTCACTAAAGAAATCAGTAAAAGGCCTACAGATTCAACATGGATTTCCAAGTTAATTCATTAGAGAAAGCAACATGAGGCACAACAGAATTAACAGAGATAGTATTTCGATGTCTACCATCGGTACATCATATAATCCAAGAGGCGCGTTATGCAAATATGGGTTTATGTATAGGCTAGCACCATAATCCAAGAGCATTGATAAATGCTAGCCATGGACAGGCACAATAATATTCAGAAAGGTAGGCAACGCAACTAAATCTCTTTATTTTGAAGAAACTATACATAAATCTCAAACAACATATTAAGACCAATAGAAACCAATTCTTCCAGAAACAAGGTCGTAAGAAGGACAACCCTTCACCCCGTTTTATGTGACAATGTAATGTTGCTGTATTGTAGAGGACAAGGCAAGCAGAAGGGATGTATATCGTCTCAGAGCACAAACTTTGACTTCAACATTTCCAAGTTAAGGGATCGAGTTAATTATGCTGACAGTTGTATGTCCTCGAAAAGGAATTTTTATAGCAACCATATCATTACAAAAAAGGGGTCCAAAAGGATGGGACCATATCCCAAAATGCTAAATAATTAAAACACCCCCCCCACCCCAATTCATTGTTAGGGAGAACTTATATGTGTATGCGAGACTTACTAGATGACATCCAATGGGAAAGTTGAAGAGCTCACACTGTTTAGGAAGCAAAACGCGCCAGGGGGAGACGTCATAGTACGTGCACCTCAATGGAGAACATGTGGTGGTGCTCACTCAAGAAGACGAACCAAGGATCTCAGTAGCACCGCCACATTTCAACTACTTTGTATAAGTCGAATGAATTGATAAACCTCGAATGAACAGCACTTGAACCCTCGCCACTTTTCGTCTTGGATTGATTCCACTAGTCACATGATGCACCGTCTTTTGCTCATTAGTCTCCGGAATTGATTAAGAAACAAACAGTATGGTGGGTGATTAATCGTTTACTAATTTAACAACAGCCTTCATATGTGTTATCTAGACGTTGTGAAGTTGATCAATTTTAGATAAACAGCTATGACTGGACGGTCAAATGATCTTCTTTCACATGCTTGGTTGATGGCATTGTAAAGGAAGCACAAAAATGGAATTATTTTTCAGTGCACTCCTGACTTCATGCTTGGTTGTGTAGCAAATCCTCAAATTTGAGGATTTTTCTGTTTAAGATCTACTACCTTCAAAAGTTGTGTAGCAAATCCTCAAATTGAAGACCCTGTTCCCAAAATGCTCTCAATAGTAACCCTTTAACGTGAGACTTTCTTAACCCAAAAGCATCTCAGTTAATCTTTTCACCTTTTGTGTTTTCTTAATCCTTGAAAGGAACTTCATCATTGATACCACGCAAAGGGAAATCGATGTTCTAATCAAAGTATACGAAGGACCATAACTGTGGCGTTTTGGCTACAAACTAGTTAGTGCTCATCATATTTCCCATTGGTTTCTGCAATCCCTTTTCCAGATCAGTTGCATTCTTGTTCTCACAGACCATGTTGCCTTCTATTCCTCTCGTCTTGGTTATACAAAATGATTGTTGATCCTTAAATCTTCATTTTAATATAGATCAAATGCAGGTGTATGGTGTCCATTGACTGAGTTCGTATTTTTGTGATGAAGAGAAACTGAAATAACATATGAACCCAATATGGTGGTGGCCTTGCAGTTTGCATTAGTGACATATTCTTGAATGGTAACAAATCTTTATAGTTATGTACAGTAAATAAGATTTCAGATTAGCTCAAGGGGCTAAGTACATAAGACTCACTTTTTTCACCTGTATTGATAGAGCATTTAACCCTATTCGCATATTTCTTATTCTTAAATTATGTATCTTTGCATGACAGATACCTTCCTTGGTTGTGATGAAAAATTATTCCCAACGGCCTGTATCCTTTCCTAGTTTTGTGGAAGTACTTGCTCCACCATCTGCAATGCTTGTGATGGTCTAGGATTGTTGTCCAATGTTGCAAGGCATGCTTTGACTTGGCTGGGTGCACTCTTTTAGAGGAGCATATGCTGTAGTGTGTTGTTCTCTACTATTTGCCCACCAGTATTGCTAAAAATGGATTCTCAGAACTAAATATTTTAACCTCACATTCGAAAAACATTATTTGGCTTCTAAGCTCATTGCATCAAAGACCAGAGATTTTGTAAGCTTTTCAATTTAATAGATTACAAGCAGAAAAACTGATTAAATTGTGCGCTGTGTAGACAATTAATGACTCTGTATGCACAGTAGGAGAAACGTCCCTCCATGAAAGCTGTGGTTATGCAAGTTTTCTTGTAACCACCAAGAGCGATGCCCAAACCTGTTGCTCTTATAGGAGCTGGACATCAATCTCTTTTACTGCAATTTGCCTCTAGACTCGGTTCAACTGTGAGAGAGCAGCTTTTGTGTATTTACAATTAACAAAATAATATCATCTACAACCTAATCTGTATCTTTGAAAAATTCACACTCCAGACTTCTCTGCTACATCTGCCAATGTGGTGAATTGTACAACTGCCGTCTTTGTTGTGACTTTCTCTCTGAATTAGAATTAGCACTGATGTCTAGATTTTGTAACAATGTCCTGATGGTCTGTAACAAGGTTTCAATGCCAGTTCCTTCCCTGCATTTACAACAGAAGAATATATCCACTTAGTACCTTATTAAGTGGACCAGCAAACTCTATCTTGTTGAGAAATTCATTAAATGAACTTAAGAAGTTCATAATGTCATTGTACATGGCTAAAGAACCCCAGGAAACACTGATGTTAAAGACAAACAACACCAGTGCTTGATGCAAGTACAAGGAACTTTTAGATGGAAACGATTTAAGAGGCCACAAATGTATTAGCTTGTCTACACTTCAATAAAAACTATGTGAAAAATCCCTTGCTTGCTTCTGTTGCACAAAAACTGCTCTGATCTCTGATGCTTTCACAGGCGCATGATAAGCTTGTCAAAGTCGGTTACAGTAAGACCTATATCATGCATTCCTCTAACATTTAGCAAACGTATGCTGTGGAATGAAGGCTTGGTTTCAATAAGACACCAAGGCGCCCTTCTGTATAGCTCATAGAAGTACTGTGTCGTATTTTCTAAATAAGGTTCACCTGTAATAGTTTTCCAATGCACCAAATGTAACTCTTAGGCTGAAGACAATCATGCATGCCTCATAGAGCTAATTAAATGTAGCTTCAAAGATATTCTTATTTTCTGTATGTCTACAACATCCTCCAGGGAAAAACAACAAGGGGGGCAGAAAACTTACAAAGCACTGATGCCAGTAACTGCAGAAGCACAAGGAAACTTGTCCAGGCTCATGTCTTCATCAGTAGAGATGTCTGTTGTCCCTTCAGTTGATTCCTCAGTCTCAAGACTTAGATCACCTGATGCATTGGGAATGTCTTCTCCATCGTCTTTGGGCAAAACTGATTGTCTGTTTGCAGGATTATCAAAAGTGGGAGGAGGAATCCCGATTTGAAGAATTTTATCTTTCAGGACTTGAAACCTGTCCTTAGCCTGTGAAGTAAACAATTGAAACTTGAACTACTCACTTATAATATTCATTTTCCAAATTCCATTATTATCATTAACCTTCTGAAATGTACACAATGCTAAAAAATAAAGATTTAGGAAGGGGCAAGCCATGTGACATGATTGAAGAGGCATTAAGATTGTGTATGCTATGTAGTCAGTGTGAATTGCTTTGAGCCTTCACTGGAATTTCCTTTCCTAAAGACTTGACAAAAATGCCACGATTCAAATCTGGGCATGCCAGATTCAGACAAGAACTTGGCAAAAGCCTTCAAGATCATGGTCAAGGTGATTGAGCCCAGCTGTCTAGCATTGTGTCTATATCCACTCCCCCCGCCCACTGATGATGCAGGGTGCATGGAACCTGGGTGCTTCAGGAAAAGAAGCCTTAGAAAAGGCAAGTATGGATACCCCAGTGGACTTATGCCAAATTATTGCACCTACCTGGATTAGCACATAGCATTTATCACTTGAATTCTGATTTGCAGATCCCTAAAGAAGCCAGGCATGATTGCTCTCTAGCTCCCAAGAATAGAGTCAACTATTTTATGAGAGGCATCAGTTGCAATTGAATCGCTCACCAAAGTTGCAAAATATTTAGGCTTGAGCCTATTCTTAGGACTAACTGCTCATTTGAGCTCCCTTTAAGAGCTCAAACCAAAAGGAGAGTTGTTAAGCTAAAAACTGCATTACAAACTGATTAGCTCTTTAATACAGCCCAAACATGATTATTGCCAAAGTTTAGGTCTCCTCCATGCTTCCACACCAATTCACCAAGCATTTCCCATTCTCATCGACCTCTCTTGGATTTTGAATTGATTTGTGATTCATGAAGCTCTAGCCTCTCACTCTCTCCTCTTTCCCACACCCTATCAAGGCTCAAGGCTCAAGCCTCTCCCATCCCCTTTCTCTCACTCTTGCTCTTTCAACTTTAAAGTTTACCCCAACCCTCTTCCTCTCTTTCAAGTTTCAACTTCCAAGTTTCAAGAGTCAAGGCTCAAGCATCTCACTATCCCTCTCTTTCTCACTCGCCCCCGGCCCTCTCCATTCGTCATTGGCACCATGACTCATGAGAAGCACGAGGCCTTCAATTTGCATGCAATCCGGGTAGAGAAGGACACAAAGAAGTCCAACTCCCACCATTGGACGTGCAAATATTGCACAAAGCGCTATACAAGTGGTGCAACCCTGCTTCTCCAACATCTTTCCAAGACAATGTCGTGACGCTATGCATCCACCACTTCAAATCTGAGGGCGGAGTTTTTCGCCAAGAATTTGAACACATTAGTCAATGTCATTAGGAATTTATTTTTCGTTGTGTATGTCTTTAAATTTGCATTTTGCATGACGCATGAGCACATGTATTAGGCTAGGCATATTCTCTTCAGTGCATTCATAAATTTTGTATGGAAGCATCGTTTGAATGATTGCATTGCATGGATTTTAATATGCATTTTTCAAACCACATGAATGATTGGGCACGAATTTCTCTTCCAAAGCATATTCTTCATAGGGCATATTACATGGAAAAACAAGTTCATATGAAGGGAATATCCGTTTTGAAAACTCAAGGATCAAAGGAAAAGATCATAAGTTTAAAATCATCAATGAGTATTTCTTGAAGGGAGATAACAGTGTTGTTCCTTCAGAAATAGCTGAGCGTGTACAGTAGCTTGTTGATGAGTGTTTTCAAAACCATCACGCTATGGTTATTATTGTGAAACGAAGCTTGGCTTTGGACTTTTCCCATGCGACTTGCTATTCAAATGTTGCCAGTGCAAATGATATGTCTCTTCATATGTGAAATTGGCTCAACATTTAGCAACCTACAAAAGCTATAAGGGCACATGAGAACTTTTTGGAGTCATCATTGGAAGAGTTAGCGTATCAATTGAAAATTGTTTTTGAAAAGGAAGGTGACTTATTAATGAATCAAGTTGCAAACCGTCTTGTAGGGTTTTTGTCCCCGGAAGATTTGTTTACCTTTGCGCTTGCATTGAGAGGGGACAAAGCCAGCAAGTTTCATAAACCTCATATAAACCCTCACAAAATCTCTATTTTAGTCTATGGTAGCTACAAACAGTCTACATTGTTGAAGCTACTAACAAGGAGACATGGTGGATCATAAGACCAAATTGTAAGAAGTTTCCAAAGCCATGATAAGACTACTTCGCAGGTGGCTTAGCAACACCCGGTCCTAAAAAGACCAAGCTGCTGACAACCAAGGGGCTGACACATTTCCATGTCTGAGAAAGCATATCTTTCACATGTATGTTGCAACAATGTGGGGACCTATACATCTTTGCATGTCCATAGAGATTCTTTGCAACCAACATGGAGGCTGTCTCATTTCTGGCCACTGGATATCAATTCTGTTAGAAGATATCATTCAACCCAGATTGATATTGAGGATAAGGATAAAGACAAAGATTACATGACAGATAATGAGGAAGATGATGATTTGTTAAAGGCTTTCAAGGTTGCAAATTTCGAGTATAGGGAAGAGGTGGCGATAACTCGTAGGTACCAGCGTTGATTGCGAGCCTGTGCCTTGGAGCAAGACATCCTGAATTTCAGCCATGGTGATCTTACAGAATCGGAGAGAGGGGGATCAATATGAGCGGTGGCCAAAAACAACGAATCCAATTAGCTCGGGCAGTCTACAATGATGACAACGAATCCAATTAGCTCGGGCAGTCTACAATGATGCTGATATCTACCTATTCGACGATTCTTTCAGCGCTGTGGATGCACAAATAGCTGCCACTCTGTTCCATGATTGCGTCATAGGAGCTCTAAAGGACAAGATGGTTTTGCTAGTCACACATTAAGTGGAGTTCTTACCAGCAATTGATTCAATTCTGGTGATGCAAGATGGAGAGATTCAACAATTTGTGGATAAATATGGTGGCATTAATCATGGCATGCAGAGTTTCAACATAGAAGATAGCATTATTACGGGAGAAGATAGTGACCTTATTTGTGACGGAATGACTATTGAATAACACGGAATGGTGGCATTTAGAAACGCTCAGTATCGGCCTGGGACGCAATATGATAGCTTGATTAATGGCTTCTAAGGCAGCATTTAAAACACAAAGTTGGCAGCACACATACGAACATGGCAGCATAATGCAAAGCAGGATAGCGTTTTTTAAATTAAAAAAATGCTGAAACAATAGCATTTAAGCTTTTAAGGCTTATGTTTTCTTTTTTTAATTTAAACGTTAAAGCTATAAAAGCTTTTTAAAAAGCAAAAGCTCAATAGCTCAGCGTGGGTATGAGTGTAATTGAAAAACTATATAAGAGAGTGCTCTTAGGGAGATATGGGCCATCGAAATCAAGTGAGAGAGGCTAGAGGTGGAGCTTGTATCCCTCGCCGTCTTCGAAGATTGCCATCGAATTTGGGAGAGAAGGCTTCAGGGCAAGCTTTAAGCCCCTCGCCTCAATTGAAGTTTCCGTCGCAAGTCATTTATGAAGATTGCCTTGAGTTGAGCTTAAAGCTTCTCGCCTACTTTTGAAGATCATCATCAAGTTTCATAAAGTAGCTTCCGAGTTGAGCTATGAGCTCCTTGCACTCTTCCAAATTCTCATCATCGATTCTACAAGAGTAGCTTGAGTTCGAGCTTGATGCTCCTCGCCTTCCTCGAAATTCTTCCCATAAAATCTGATATCCCACCTACTTCTCTTCTCTCTCAAGTTGAGAATTCATCCTTGTCTTTCCCATAACTCTTTTGATCTAATCCAAAAGTCTTATGAGCCTGTAACTTGCCTATATTTTTTAATCAAGAATTTGTTTCTTATTCAAAATTCTTCTAGATAAGTTTTATTTTGTTGAATTCTCCCATCTCAAAGCATCCCTGTGGCGAGCGACTTCACGAACCCCCCGCGCGAATTCCGTGCGACAACATGGGTGGGAGGGGGGGCGCATTACTCCATGCAAGGAAATCCCTCAAAACATCGCGGATGAGATTCTTGCCAAGATGAGAAGGGGATCCACAAGAGGAGGACCAAGTGGCGTATCGGCACCAGCTGCTATGCCTGCTAATGAGAAAACATCGAATGTGGGCATATCTTCAACCAATGCGAGAGAGGCCTCTATTATTGGTGGTGGGGGCTCCACATCTGCATCTGGCTCCGACAAAAGACAAAGAGTGGAGACTCATGCGGCACCGGAGAGACAATCCTCTCTCTCTCAAGCTCCCGGTGATGTGTGTGGCACGATTGCCTTTCTTAGAGAAAGGCAACGACTTGCGGACATTGAAATTACATGCACGGTGATTGAGTGCAATCTTGCATTCAACGTCCTAAAGCAAGAGCAATGGAAGAAGATAAAAGCCATTACCAATGTGGATCCATGTGAAGGATGGACCTATGTCACATACAACAACATGAGGACAAAAAAGATTGATGAAGAGAAGGAGAGGATTGATAGAGCCCTTGATCTTATTCAAGCCACATGGTTAAAATATGGTTGCTCCATTCTCACCGACGGATGTAATAATTGTAAGAAACGAGGCATCATCAACATACTCGTCTCACGTCCACTCGGCAGTTACTTTTTGCGGGCCGTAGATACCAGCAAAGAAGGGAAAATAATAATGGCCGCATTCATCTACCGCCACATTCGGCAAGCTATCGTTGAGATATGCATTGCCTTTTAAATTTCTTTCACTTTCTTTCATTATAATTTATGCATAACTATCTATCTCCCTATTCTCTCTAATATCTATCTCGATTCTCTCTTTCCCTCCGACCCCCATCTCTCTTCATTCTTGAATCTTGAAAGTTGAAACTTCAAAGGCTCAACTCTCTCTTTCTCTCTCTAACCTCCAAGTATTGTTACTTACTCATAATGTGGTTGTAGGTAGGCCCCTTGAATGTGGTGCAATTTGTTACTGACAATGCATCGAATTGTCAACGCATGGGCCGTTTGCTTGAGCCCGAGTTTCCCACGACTGTTTGAACTCCATATGCAAGTCATTATTTGGACTTGATCATGGAGGACATTGGGAAGCTGAAGTGGGTGAATAGGGTGGTCCGCAAAGCTACATTAGTTGTCACCTTCTTCACAATAAAGGTAAAGGTGCTTGCGATGTATCATGAGCATAGCACACTCGAGTTGAGAAAGCCTTCTTCGACTCAGTTTGCTTACATGTGGTTATTGCTGGAGAACCTTTATAAGGTGTGGTCCGCCAGACAATGGTGTCCACTCTATGGAATGAGTGGGATGAGGAGGCCAAAGCCATGCAACGCCTGTATCTTAATGAGCAATTTTATTTTTGTCAGTGGAGATCTTGACAAGGTCAACAGACTGGACCAGCTCAGAAAATTAAAATGCATTACTCGGCAAATAGCATAGAGGCATCCAAAAAGACAAGTGAGTGATCACTCTGTTTGAGAGCATATTGCACCCACGTTTAGCAAAAGAATTGAAATAGGTACTATCTGTCCAGTCTGACCTTGTATTGAGCATTTGCATTATGTTCAGGCACATAGCATCATTTATCACAATTTTTGGCTGCCACAGCATCCGATTAATTCATCAGATTCAGCCATGCCCACTCTTCACAGACACTTAACGCCATGTGCCCATGTCCTTCCTAGCAAGCAGACAAGGACAGGTCCAGAGAATCCATCCATACCTGCACTGTATAGTACAGAAGGTGGAGGTGAATGAATGGAGTAAACTAGTAAGGTGCAGTGGTCATGATACATTGCACTAGGTATACTACGACCAGCATAGTGCATCCAACATCTTCTGAAAACTTACATCTGACCAGCTAGTGCACACTGGCACATGCACATGCACGCATGCACGGAACCTCCCAGCAACGACTGCTATATATGTTGCCTTGAAAAAGGTTCTACTTGCATGATTTACACATTCAACATTGCAAATTCCCAACTGAATTTTCAGCCATTGGCCTACCTTAGCAGAAGCCATTTTGCAAGAGCAGGGAGAAGAAAATGGCAAATGTAGGTTGTAAAAACCGCATAAATTTACACCTTCAAGGCTAGTTTTAATTTACTTCATGCAGCCACTAATGCCTAAATTTCTTTGTGTACCATGTTATAAAGAAATTGAGCATCCCATCTCCTGCTGCTCTGCTGGCTCTTATGCTGCACAGCAGCATGTAAGCTGGAGAAATTTCCACCCAAGTATAAGCAGGGGAGCAGGCCAGAGAAAAAAAGAAGGAACACAAAATGAATGCTGGATGCAGGGGCAGCAAACCCACAACAAAAATAGGGAGAGAAAATCAGAAAAAGAGGAGAAGGGCTAAGGCAACACCAAGCAGCTTTACCAAAAAAATGTAACATTATCCCAATACTTGACCACATCAGAGAGATTATTTTTCTTCTGAGAGCTTCTGTTCCAAGAACACATTCTAGGGACCACTCTTTTGGGGGCATTTCAAAGACCAGCCTTTGATATTTTTATATAAGACCTTTTGGACTTTTAAATGCCTTACAAAAGACTTGCATCCTCACTAGGGGTCAGTTTTGAGATGTTTAACACAAAGTAATGGGACGAAGCAGAATTAAGGAAAGGGTGCTTCTATGTCAAAATTACCTCAGGAATGTCGAGCTTATTCAATACAACCACATGAGGCCGATTAAGATAGTCAGGGTTGTACATGAGTAATTCCTGCATATGCAAAGAAGCATATATCAAGATTACCTTACTTATACAATCCCTTAAGCAAAATAGACCTGCAATGAAATGCATTGTAATTACTTCACGAAGTATTTTATAGTCCTGCAAAGGGTCCTCTGTGGATGCATCAACCACATGCACTAGAATGCTTGTTCTTCTCAAGTGCCTCAAAAACATCCTTCCAAGTCCCTGGGAAAACAAAAGAATGGATGTCATATCAACAAATTCACGCTATTAATGACCTGGACAATCAAAATGTGATTTAAACAAACAAATGATAGGGATTCGACTTGCTTTCAGCCTCTCTTATTCAATTCCTTTGGTTCTGAAACATACACTTAGGAGGTTCCTTTAGATAGGTTGCAAGCTGATAGAAGTTCTTCAGTTCTTTATTGTAATCTACAAGAGGGTATTTCACATTGAGTGAACAGAGGTGTCAATTGCATTTTTTTCTCCTCTTCTTCATCTCCAGTAGAAAAAAGTGGTTTCATGTCCTCCATAAGGGTCACACGAGTAGTACCAGAAAGCGGATCCCCTGCTTCCCATCCCTTATCAGGGGTGACAACTACCTGACAGATTGCCAAGAGAGAATTGTGCAGTGATCTATGGTGCAAGCGAATTAATCTGAAGCATGGCTGTGCCTTTTTTCTAAGTGAGTCAGGATTTCTTGAACTTGCAACTCAACAGCTGCAATACACTGCTCAAGCTGAGTGTTAGGTAGTAGGTAATAGGTAGTAGGTAGTGAAGTTATAACTTATAATAAAACTGCACTTTCAAAGTAGCAAACATATAAACCTTATTTTCTCAAACAGATGCTCACATATGACATGAGTACAAGTTATATGGTCAGCTAAACTGAAGACAGCAAACTAGGGTGGTGCACCTAAACAATGTCTTGTTCAGAGGAGAAATATTGCCTATGTCACAATTTTGGAGAAACCAAACAAGCTGGATATACCAAACAAATGCATATCCTCAACTCTTACCTGTATACATGTGAAAACTTGAAAACTTAATTGAATGGGAGACTGCATGTGCAAAGACCAGATCAATCAACGCTTAATCTACTTTTTTGACCAACTTGGTGATAAGGTCATTACTTGGCATACATCATTAGCACTTGGTCACCAGTTATACTGCAACAGATTAACTATGAATGCTTTTCCATAGTATGTCTGATTCATGAATTATGTGGATGTAGGCTTCCATCAATATCAGTCCATAGTGTACAGAATTAAGCCAAACCAAACATGTCATATGCATGGCAACAGTCAACACAGCATCTAGCATGCAGTAGCGTTTACAGATAAATAAACAGTAGAAGACCATATAGGATACTGTGGTAAACTACAGTTGACTACTACTTAAAAACACCTGCATTTCCCAGAAGACCTAGATCTCTTAATCAGGACAACAGACATATGTTGACTCGCAATTTTACAAGGATGCTTTTGATATAGTACTGACCTTACCAAGGTGAGCACCCTTAATTAGCCCTGGCAGATCAGCCATTTTTGGACCCTTAGAGAAACCTCCATCCTTTTCAGGATCGCCAGCAAGATGTCCCAGATTTGGCATCAGTGTTGTGAACGGATATGCTGCTATTTCTGGCTTCGCCCTCGTTACAGCAGCTAAAAGGGAGGACTTTCCTGCATTTGGTAATCCCTGGCAAAATGCAAGCTATCAAAAATGCTCCCACATAAACAACTTGGAAAACAAGATATATCCAAAGTGTTTCTGACTTACATAAAATTTGATAAGAATTTTCTTTTTTGGTCCCCCCCCTAAGAAAAACCAAAAAAAAGGGGGAAACAAAGACCTCTCCTGATCATCTCTCCCTTATCCCAATATTCCAGATTGTCTCTCCCATTTCTTTCCTCTCCCTTATCCCAATCTTCCTGATCATCTCTCCCATTTCTTTTCACCCTGTGCCTCTACCATTAAAGCTCCATTTCTGGCACCTCCCTCAAATAGGGCAAAATCCCGACAATCATGGTTGGAAATAATAAATTATTAATTGAAATATGTAGATCAATATTGAGCAGAGGAAGGGTCTCAAAGCCTCTAGACAGACTGTTTTCACCATAACTTCTACACAACCAAAGGTGCAAAGTATGGTTGTCACGTACAAAAAGTATGGTATGCTATGCTACGGTACAATAAAATATAGTACTCAATGGTACCTTAAGATTTTTTAACGTACGGTACAATAAAATTATGTTGTTCTCTCCTAAAAGCTACATAATAATTTTTTCGAGAAAAAAAGATGGAAAAGTTATTTGAATATCCAACAACATAGTCCCATTCATGAGAGAATTAGATTAATATGCGAACATTTAACTCATCCGAAAGTATGGATCGAAGTATCAATTAATTTGGTACCTTGTGGTACCTTGTGGTACTAATATGTGAGGTATGGTACCTATAGTACAGTATAGTATGAACCCTTTCGTACATGGTACCAATGCAACTATGGTGCAAAGCCACAAACTTTATTGTCGCTTTGTGGATATGTGCAAAGCATTTGAGATATTGCCATAGGACCAGCTTTTGCAAAAACTACAGATGCTCGGGATCCCATCGGAGATGATATGGAGAATCATTGCAATGTATGAGAGTTGTGGGGCGAGTTAGATGCCCAAACCAGCTTTTGCAAAAACAACAGATGCTCAAGATCCCATCGGAGATGATATGGAGCATCACTGCATTGTATGAGAGTTGTGGGGCGCGTTAGATGCCCAAATAGTTTGTCAAGACTCAATGGAGATATATAGCACTAAGGTTTGCAGCAAGGCTGCCCACTCTCCCAACATTTTTAGCCTAGGCATAGATGAGATTGCTGAGTTCATAGATAGAGAAAATGGCAATAGTGCATCATTCTTTGGACTCCATCAATTTATTGCTCTACATTGACAGCATCAACCTGATATTTGACTTACACTTGGGATTACAATGCCACAGACATGCATGCATGCATTAGACAATTTTTGCACATAGAGCGAACTCTCAATAAACCTTGGAAACATCAAAGTCATGGCCCTTAACACATCCACATGGGTCATGAGAGAGACAATATCACATACATGTGGATATATGCTAGGGTTTGCAAAAGAAAACATAAGAGTGTATGACCACGATTGAAATGCGGTGAAATCGAACACTAATGCAAAAATGCAAAAATGGAAAAATGTGATATGAAGGTAATTGAATAATGAATGAAAATGTGCAAAATGCTCAAGGGGATAGCTGTCCAACAACCAATGACTCTCATGGGAGCGAGCTGAGGGATGTGTCAACGTGTGTCATGATGGCCAGCAGTTAGTGTCAACTAGAATAGCAAAAATGCAAGCTGGTGTTGATGGCGATGGGGGCTGGAGGAGCTGGTAACAACTCGCTCGAGATAAACACAGTCCATTGGGCATGGAAGTGCAGCTGAAGGATGTCCACGGCAACGCCTAGAGGTGATGAGTGTTAGGTGTAAAGTCCCTTCAGGTGTAAAGTCCCTTAATCTCCGTGTATAAACTTATACACGTGTGAACACACCCTTATTTGTACCTGAACATATAACTACATTTTATCCTTTGTGTATCGTGACAAGCTGGTACACTCATCTTGGGATTCTCTCTCTCTCACACTCAACATTGTTGCTGCCCCACTACTAACTCGCATTCTCATTGTGCACTCATCCCCACAAAATGGTATTGGAGCTGCAACTAAGGTGTGAGTGCTTCTCGAGGACTGTGCGAGTCAGTTCAGCATACACATGCGAAGAAGGAGACAGGTTGTCACCTTTGTAGACAAGCTACAGTGTCTTCAATTGGCGACAGCTCATCAACAGCTAACATAAAAAGACAGAGACCAGGCGGCAATCAGCCTGACCAGGTGGAGACAAGCGGCAATCAGCGTGACGTGGTGGCAGTCAGCTCTGACCAATGGGACAGCAGTCGACATCCTCTGATAGGTCACATTGGTCACGCCGGCACATTTCGGGCCAAATTCGTCACTTTTATTATTTTTTTATCAAGCAACCCCCTACTCACTAACGGGGGTTCGCACGTGCAAGCATAGTTTGCAAATTTGTGCCTAGAAATTTGGGGTTTTTCCTAGATTTGGTGTTGTTCATGCACAACACTGACATTTGACCCAAAAATTGCAGAATTTGTGCATATTGTCTTTGAAATTTTTATGCCTTTTCATGTATCAGTGAATTTTTTCTCAACTAAGTCGAATTTACTAACATTGGTGCACATTTCGACCCAAGAAATTTGGGGCTTTTGCAAAATTTTGTGAAATTTTGCTAAATTTACATGTTCTATGCTCTCGGGAACATATATTAATGCAATCGGAGCAAACTGGTCAACGAAATTTTGGGGCTTTTACTGAAATTCGTGAAATTTGGTAAAATCAATGTGTGAAATGCACTTTGGGGACATTGCTAAAGCAATCTTGGTGCTATAAGTAGTGGAATTCGAGTTTATTATCTCCCACTTGTGAGATTTTGGAAAAATTGCAGAGAATTTTGGTGGTTTTTTGTGTATCAGAAGTGCTTTAGGGCACATATGTATGCAGTACACATGTTAGGCAGCTCCTATTGAGTTGATGTATTACTGAATATCCATGGTGCAATAGTCTTACTGATCATTTGCAGATCTAGGATTGTTGCAGATGTATTTTTGGTGATATTGCTTAAGTGGGAGTCACCTTGCAATGATGTATGCATGGAATGTAGGCTGAAATTTCAGTTATATTGATGAAAGTCATTCTCTATACTGTTGTACGTGTATTTGGATCAAATCTAACTCTTATTTCCTGAAATTTTGGGCTGAAATTGGCTGAATATTCAGCCTATTATTTACTGTCATAAAATACAGCATTGGTACTTGGCACTTTGCTGAACAATGGCCACTAATGCTTCTAGCAGCAATGACACTATATCCCTTCATGAAATCAAGAGTTTTGATGGCAACAGCTTTGATCTGTGGAAGGACAGGATGCAAGGCATCTTGTTTCTCAAGGACTATGATGATGCTCTCTTGGAAACCCACCCTGCAAGTATGACAGATGAGGATTGGGCTAGACTTAACAAGAAGGCCATTGTATACATTAAAATGGTTGTATCTAATGGCGTACTTATAAACATTAAGCATCTTGATACGACTTATGCCATATGGAAAAAGTTAATTGGACACTTATGAAAATACAACTCCAGTGAATCAAGTGCATCTCATGCACAAGCTTGTGAACATGGAGTTGGATGAGTCTAAGCCAGCATCTAAGCATTTCAGTGCTTTCACAAGGATTTTGAGTCACTTGCAAGACTCTAGTTTGCACCCCTTCAATGATAAACTGAAGGCTATTTTCTTGTTGATGAATTTGCCTGACAGCTGAGAGTCTTTGGTTGTTTCACTATGCAACAACCCTGCTTTGACCTTTGATGGTGTTAAGGGCTCTATTCTCAATGAGGAGATCAAAAGAAAGTCTAGTGGAGAAAGCAATGGTTCATCCTATCATCTTAGAGACACGTCAGAGAAGAGGGGTACTGTAGCAAATAAAGGCAAAAGTAAGAGTAAAAGCAAGGGCAAACAGCAAGATAATACTTGCTATCAATGTGGGCGTAAAGAGCATAAAAAGGCTGACTATCGGTACTATAAGAAAGAGCAAGAAAGAAAGAAAAAGAAGGATGACAAGAAAGATGATGACAGTTCCCCCTCAAAAGAAGTTGCAAAAGCAAATATTGCATCTAATGTGGTCATTGAAGAGCTCTTTGACACTAGAGAGATACTTATTGCAGCCTCATACAATGATGTAGATATTATGGCAGCAGCAGATGATATGCATATCACCAAAAAGGAGGTAATTGATGCTTTACTTTCAGCTCATGATGAGCTGTCCCAATCATGGATAATGGACAGCGGTGCCTCTTTTCATGTTACTTCCTCTTTGGAGTCATTTTTTAAATGCACTGCAAGTTTTCTAAGCAAGGTTTACTTGGGCAACAACTATGCATGTGAGATAGAGGGTGTAGGTACCATTCACTTGGCCCTTGAAACGGCCAAGAGCTCATTCTACAAGGTGTCAAATATGTACTTCGCATAAAGATAAGTCTATTGTTAGTTGGGTAGCTTGATGCAAGAGGATATCTTACTACCTTTGGTGGTGGATCTTGGAAGGTCCACAAGGGCTCTATGCTAATTGTTAAGGGCAGCAAAAAGAGAACTTTGTACTATTTTCATTGTAAAGCATTACGTAGCAAGTTCCTGGCTATGGCTGAAGTTCATTCACAAATGGAACTTTGGCACAAAAGACTTGGCCATATGAGCCAAAACGGCCTTCAGGTTCTCTTCTCTTTAGGGAGATTTGATGTAAAAGGCTATGGTCTCGACTTTTGTAATGATTGCATATATGAAAATCATGTGAAAACTCCTTATTACTCTAGTGTCGTTAAGAAATCCAATGCTCTTGATTTAGTGCACTTTGATGTGTGCACTATGCATGTTATTTCATATGGGGGTGCATGATACTTTATTACTTTTATTGATGATTTCAATAGAAAGTCATGGATATATGTGTTAAAGAGCAAAAAGGAAGTGTTGGATGCCTTTAAAAGGTTTCGTGCTTTTGATACCACATAGAAAGGGCTCAAGTTAAAAGCTATAAGAACAGATAATGGGAGCGAGTATGTTTCTAATGAGTTCAAAAAGTTTTGTGAGATGCATGGCATTAAGAGGGAGTTGACAACCCCTGATTATCCTACATCAAACGGTGTGGCCAAAAGATATAATCACACACTTTGTGAGAGAGTCAGATACATACTATCCACAACTGATCTCCCGCAGCAGTTCTGGGGAGAGGCTCTTAAAACTGCAGTTCATATATGCAATCACTCTCCCAATCAAGCATTGGAAAATGGCATTCCTGAAGAGGTTTGGTTTGGCAAACCTACTTCATATAACCATTTGCGTGTCTTTGGTTGTGATGCCTTTGTGCATATTCTTGTAGATCAGAGGACTAAACTAGATATGAAAGCCATCAAGGGCATCTTCATGGGATATGGAGATGAGGGAGAGATGGGTTATAGAGTTTGGCTTCCTCAAGGAAAGAAGATAGTACGCAGCCGAGGCGTAGTATTTAATGAGGCAAAGTTGCTGAAACATGCTATACAGGATGACCTTGACAAAAAGAAGGTCAAATTTCAGCATGAACAGCCCACCATTCAGCAGCCATTAGCTGAAGATTCTGTTCCTTTTGATACTGAAAATGAGCAGCAACCTATTGTGCTACCACTAGAAGATAACGGACAGCAAATAGATGCATAGGATGGAATAGGACAGCAAGAAAAACATGCTGAAAATGGGTTACAGTAACAAGAAAATGCTGAAAATCAACCACCAGGTGATGGTGTGCACATATTTGAAGATGTAGGCCCATTCCCTAACAATACAAATCATTGGGTAGGAAGATCTACACGTGTCAAAAGGCAGCCACAAAGGTTTCAGCCATCTTTGGATTGCATTTTATTGATTGATGAAGGTGAGCCTCTGACATTTAGAGAGGCACAGTCATGTGAAAACAAGAGAAAGTGGGAGTGTTAGATAACGCCTATGTTGATCGCCTGTGATAATGTCGGAGATTCAATCAAGTGCCCCCTCTGCTCGACAGCCCCAACAGCACGAGAGAGATTATTCGATTCACCACCCAGCCTCGCCTAGAAGGTTGTTGGCTTCCTCATCCTAATCCGACTGCCAGCCGTCAGCTTCAGGTGAGTCATCCTATCCTTAGACTCACTTACTCTCTAGGCTCCCCTTGACCCCGTTCGGGTGCCCAAGGCCCCCGGACGGTCATCCCTCGCGCTTGTCTCCCCATAAGTTACATTTATTAATGTAACATTTCCTTCCCCTTAAGAATCGGTTTCGTCCTCGAAAACGATACTTGGAAGGTCCAACTGTAAATTGGAAAACCTTTTCCTTAAAGTACTTACTCACTCCCAGGTTGAGCTTTCATCTGAACAATCTTTCCATTTGACTAGATATTCTTGATAAATAGTGTTCCTTGTTTATTTGTTACGAACATTTAAAATTCTTTTTGGTTCATGTGGATTAGATTGGTCATCTAATAGCTCCTCAATATTATCATTTAAGATTAGATTATCCAAATCACCCAGCTTCTTCCTTAGCTTACTTACATGAAAAACTGGATGTGTTTTACTACCAGCAGGTACTTGGAGCTTATAAGCATGTTCTCCCACCCTTTTAAGTATTGTGAAAGGACCACAATACTTGGGTGAAAGCTTTGGACATCGTCCCGTTTTCATGGTTTTAGTTTGTTCAGGCACTTTAAGATAGACCAATTCCCCTTCTTCAAAGGAGATGTCTCTTCCATGAGGATGTGCATAAGCTCTAGCTCGATTTTGAGCTTTCTTAATATTTTCTTGAGCAAATTTTAACATACTATTCATATCCTCCAAAAAATCCTTGGCTGCCTGAACCTTTTCCTTATGCAATCCCACTGCATAAGAAGCTCTGGGTTGAAACCCATACATTAGCATAAATGGACTATATCCAGTGGAAGAGTACTTGGCACTGTTATATGCAAACTCTTCTATTGGTAGATACTCTTCCCAATTAGTTTGCCTTTTACTTACATATGCCTTGAGCATATCTTCAAGGATTTGATAAACCCTTTCAGTTTGCCCATCAGTTTGCGGATGCTCCGCCGTACTGATGCTAAGTTTAGTATCCAACTTCCTAAATACAACCCGCCAAAATTGACTATCAAATTTTCTATCCCGATCAGAAACTATATTTGCTGGAAGGTCATACAATCGGTATATGTTCTCTATGAACAATCTGTTAGAGATCACAGCCAGGCAGGAGATTACAGCCTGGTGCAGTCGGACTGCACAGTCAGATTGCCACGTGGCAGTCCGACCCACTGCAGGCAGTCGGCTGCATTTAATGCAGCCACTGGGCATTTCTGGCGCCCTATTTCCTGGCTGGTTCTGGCTATAAATAGCCGACATTCCCAGCAGTCTTACACACTTCTCTGCTCGCAGATTACAGACCGGTGACACACGCAGATTCCGTCTCTGTTCGCAGATTTCAGACAGGAGACAGTGCAGACTGCAGCGGACTTCGAGGTGAACAGCAGGTTGCATCGTCGAGGTGGAGACACGCAATCCAGCGCACTGCGCCCGTGTATATATCTGCATATCTTTGTATTCAGCACACTTTATACAGCAGATCTTCATCTTCCACTGTCTCTTTCTCTCTCTTCTCTCTCTGCGTTCTCTCTCTTAGTCCTACACTTCCGCACCGCTGCACTCTGACATGGTATCAGAGCAGTGTTAGAGGGCTGACTGAGCGCAGAATCAACCTGAAGAGGAGTTTCCATCGCGACACAAATTTGCGTTTTTTGCGTTTAAGGGCAGACAGGAGGGCTGCGCCTTGGAACAAGGCTGAAACGAGTGTGGGCGCGCAGAAAAGGAGTCCAGGTGGTGGATTTGCTGCTGTTTACTACTGTTTGACGCGGAGGAAGTTTGAGTTTTCAGCCTACAAGTGCAGATTTTGCTTTTTCATCGCCTCCGGCGGATGAAGAAGGTTCAGGACGCGGAAGAGCCTTAGCAGGCTGAGTTTTCCCAGTCAGAGGGGGCTGCTTTTGCGTTTGTGAAGGCATTACAGGTGAAGATGTCTACAGAGATTGACTTGGAGTTCCAGGCGATTATGGACCGGAAGGTGCCTGTCTTACCGGCTCTTCCTGCAGATTAGAAGCTCGACGGCGACAACTACCGCATTTGGCGCATCATGATGTTGGCCATCCTTGAGTCCTATGATTTGGCGGAGCTGGTCCAGGAGGAGATCGACCGGCCCTCGGTAAGAGATGAGTCCAAACTCTCTTCCGATGCTCGTGCGGAGCTGGCCAAGGCCCAGTCTCATTGGGACAAACTGAATGCTAGGATTCGTTTCTTTCTCTTTCTATCATGTACTACAGCCGTGATTGCTCACATCGAGCACTTGAGGGTGGCTCGGGAGATATGGCTGGAGCTTGATCAGATGTACAATCGGATGACCCTTATGAAGCGGGTTTCTTTGGAGGTACAGATGCGGACCTTGTCCGTAAATAAGTCTTCTTCGCTGCGGGAGCACATTAACAAGCTAAGGCAGCTTCAGATGCAGGTTCAGAATGCGGGAAAGCCGATTTCCTCCGAAGACATGGCGATCACACTATTGTCCCAGTTGCCGCCACGATTCGGTACATTTTACTCTGCCCTTATTGCTTCGGGGCGAGAGTCTACTCTTCGGTGGGAAGAGTTGGTTCCTATGGTCTTGGACCAAGAGGAACAGTTAAAGGGACAGACTACTTCCAAGTCGGAGGCGCTGATAGGTCAAGCCTCTCAGAAGAAGGGGAAGGACCAAAAGAAGAAGAAGGGGGATAACAAGTCCAAGAAGGACAAGGAGAAGGAGAAGGACAAAGACTCCACATGCCATATTTGTGGAAAGACTGGCCATTGGAAGAAGGATTGCCCTGACAAAGACAAGAAGGACACCAAGGATTCTGGAGCGGTGGCTGCACCCTCATCAGCTGCATTTCTTCATTTAGCTGTCATTGAGGACGCTTCATCGAATGCTTCTGATGCTGCGATGACGCCTCCCCAGGCTCGAGAGTGGATCGTGGATAGTGGTGTCTCACGGCACATGACTCCTTCATCAGATGGTGTTGCCCAATTGCAACCCTCGCGTGGGCAGATTCTCATTGGAGATAGCTCTTCCGTATCTATTGCAGGTCGGGGTAAGATGCAGCTTATTCCCGATGGACGAGGTGGTACCCATACCTCAGAGGTTTTGCATGTACCAGGCTTAGGGTACCATCTCCTTTCAGTTCATAAGATTTGCTCCCTTGGCCTTTTGGTGGAGTTTGACAGTACTACGGTGCGAGTCCTTGATCGTGGATCGAGGAAGGTTCTATCATCCGGATATGAGGAGAACGGCATTTACAAACTGAAGTCTTCCACCGCCCTCTCTACTCTTCTTCTTACCTCTCAGTCACAGTCAGAGTTATGGCATGCTCGGTTTGGTCACCTGAACTATGATTATCTTCGGAGGGCGTCACGTGGACAGCTTGTTCGAGGGTTGCCGGATATAGTGGTGAGCCAGCAGCCATGTGTCTCCTGCATTCGGGGGAAATAGCATAGGGATGCCATTCCCCACACAGCTTCGCGGCGGTCTACTTCACCGATGGAGCTTGTATCTACGGATCTATGTGGCCCTATGAGGAATGAGTCCTTGCATGGGAGCTTTCATGCTGATCGTGGATGACTACAGCAGGATGACATGGGCCTACTTTTTGGCATTAAAGTCAGAAGCTTTCTCACACTTCAAGGATTGGCTTCTCTTTGAGGAGAACCGATCGGGCCGGAAGTTGAAGACCTTGCGATCCGACAAGGGCGGTGAATTTGTTTCTAATGAGTTTGCTCGGTTTTGTGCAGATAAAGAAATTCACCAGAAGTTTGCCAATACCAACACTCCTCAAGAAAATGGCATTCTTGAACGCAAGAACCGCAGTGTGATCGAGATGGCGCGCACCATGATGGAGCACCGACAAACCCCTCAGGTTTTGTGAGCCGAGGCTGTGGCTACTGCAGTCCACATCCTTAATCGATCCCCTACTTCGGCCGTGGAAGGGATGACCCCGTTTGAGGCTTATTTTGGGATGAAGCCAGATGTTTCTTACTTTCGGGTCTTTGGGTGTAATGCCTATGTTCACATTCCCAAGGCTCACCGTGATAAATTTGAAGCAGCTTCCCGAAAACAGGTATTTGTTGGCTACAGCTCCCAGTCCCAAGGCTACCGACTGTATGATCCCGTCAAGCGGGATGTGTACACTAGCCGAGATGTGCGGTTTGTGGAGGTTCCAGCTACATCAACGGGTGAGGAGCATCCCGTTCTTGGAGATCCAGGGGAGAGTTGGGCTCCTTCTACAGTTCCACTGGAGCCCGTGCCTTTTGATTATGATTCTGGTTCTGACACAGAGTCTACGGCACCACCGGTCACCTCAGAGGAGTTACCACCGGTGGATATTCCAGAGTCTTTTGCTGATGGAGAGAGACGATGGGAGGTTCGGCCTCCTCCTCGCTGGGCCCGTGACACACTCCGTGATTCAGGGATCGAGGGGGTTTCTGAGGAGTGGGGACAGCAGGATGGTCCGCGGCGGTCACAGCAGCACCAGGCACATTCTACGGAGCTTGTTTGCTCTAACTATTGTTTGATGACCCGTGTTATGCAGGATCGAGAGCCCACCTCCGTGAAGGAGGCTTTACAGTCCGCACCATGGAAGAAAGCTATGGAAGCCGAGTTGGAGGCTATTGAGAGGAATGGCACTTGGTCACTCATGCCCCGCCCCCCGAATAAGAAGGTGATTGGCGTCAAGTGGGTCTTCAAGACCAAATACCTTAGCGACGGTTCTTTGGATAAGCACAAGGCTCGCCTTGTTGCTAAAGGTTTTGCACAGCGCCCAGGGATTGACTGTCATGATACTTTTGCCCCCATAGCTCGTATGGCGACCATTAGAGCTGTTCTTGCTTTGGCTGGTCATAGGAGATGGCCTGTTTACCAGTTGGATGTGAAGTCGGCCTTCCTCAATGGTGATTTGAAGGAGGAGATCTATGTTGCGCAGCCTCCTGGCTTTGGATCTTCAGATGGGAAAGTCTACAGGTTGAAGAAGGCCTTGTATCGCCTCAAGCAAGCTCCGCGTGCATGGAACGAGAAGATTGATTCGTTTCTCCAATCTCAGTTGGGATATCGGCGTTCCAAGGCCGATCCGCAGCTTTATGTTCACACTTCCGCGGATGGTTGTGTGCTTTGTGTTTTATATGTTGATGATTTGATTGTCACAGGTGATGATGCACAGCAGGTCCAAGAGACGAAGTCAGCTTTACATCGGACGTTCGAGATGACGGACTTGGGTCTACTCCATTTCTTTTTGGGCCATGAGATTTATTAGTCTCAGAGGGGGATCTTCATCTCTCAACAGAGATATGTACAGGAGCTCTTGGTGTCTTTTGAGATGGAGGAGTGTCGGGCCCTTTCTACTCCTATGGATCCGAACTGGAAGACCACTTCCCATTCCTTCTCCTTTGCCGGATGCTTCCCGCTATCGTCAGTTGATTGGGTCCTTGATTTGGCTTCTCAACACTAGGGTTGATCTATGTTTTGCTGTTGGGCTCTTGGCAGGGTTCATGAGTGAACCTCAGACGGTGCATTGGCAGGCTGCTCAGAGGATACTTCGGTATTTGAGGGGGACGTCTGATTTAGGGATTCATTACCCCGTAGGGACAAATGGTTCAGATCTTGTACTTGCAGGTTGGAGCGACTCGGATTGGGCCGGTGATGTGAACCACAGGCGGTCTACTACAGGTTACTGTTTTACCTTGGGTGCAGGTGTTATCTCATGGAGTAGCAAGAAGCAGCCCACGGTAGCCCTTTCGTCTACTGAGGCGGAGTATCGGGCCGCGTCTTCCACCACCTGTGAGGCTGTGTGGCTTCGGAGATTATTGGAGGAGCTTGGGTGCCCCCAAACTCGTCCTACTTTGCTGCAATGTGACAATGAGAGTTGCATTGCCTTGGCACGGAACCCTGTTTTTCATGCCCGGACGAAGCACATAGAGATCCAGTACCACTTCATCCGAGAGAAGCTTCTGGATGAGACCATCACTGTGGAGTATTGCAAGACGGACGACAATCTTGCGGATTTGTTTACGAAGGCACTTCCCCAGGCTCTACTTCGGAGACATTCCAGATCCCTCAGGCTTCTGCCCTGCCCCGGCTCTGAGAGGGGGTGTTAGAGATCACAGCCAGGCAGGAGATTACAGCCTGGTGCAGTCGGACTGTATGCAGTCGGACTGCCACATGGCAGTCCGACCCACTGCAGGCAGTCGGCTGCATTTAATGCAGCCAACTGGGCATTTCTGGCGCCCTATTTCCTGGCTGGTTCTGGCTATAAATAGCCGACATTCCCAGCAGTCTTACACACTTCTCTGCTCGCAGATTACAAACCGGTGACACGCGCAGATTCCGTCTCTGTTCGCAGATTTCAGACAGGAGACAGTGCAGACTGCAGCGGACTTTGAGGTGAACAGCAGGTTGCATCGTCGAGGTGGAGACACGCAGTCCAGCGCACTGCACCCGTGTATATATCTGCATATCTTTGTATTCAGCACACTTTATACAGCAGATCTTCATCTTCCACTGTCTCTTTTTCTCTCTTCTCTCTCTGCGTTCTCTCTCTCAGTCCTACGCTTCCGCACCGCTGCACTCTAACACAATCTAGCCAATTCTGGTGTTTTAACATCAGTTGAAGTTGGAATAAACCTAGCCATTTTGGTTAACCTATCCACAATCACCCACACAGAGTCGTGCCCCCTCTGTGTTCTGGGTAACGCGACAATAAAGTCCATGGAGATACTCTTCCATTTTCCCGAAGGAATCTCTAATGAGTGGAAAAGTCCTCCCATCTTCAATCTTTCAGCTTTATTAACCTTGCATTTATTACATTTGACCACATGGTCAAGGACATCCTTATTCATTCCAAGCCAATAAAACTGTCTTTTAATAAGACTATAAGTCTTATTAACTCCTAGATGTCCCGCACTAGGGGTATCATGACACTCAAAGAGTATCTAGCGCCTTATTTCTTCATCTTTCGGGACACATACCCTACCCTTGTAGAGTAAATAACCATTATCAATGGTAAAATTCTTCCACTTGAATCCCATTTGAGCAACCCCTGATGCTCCATTCCCTTGTTAAACATCCTCAAATATTCCTTCCTCAGTGGAGGCTCTTCCATTTGGATCCCCATTTTTTGTTGCTTCCCATATGTTGGAATATGCCGGATCAACCTGGCATTTCCCTTTTAAGGATTCAAGTAAATCGGAAGTGAACTGAGTAAAACTCAATTCATTTATGATGGGCATTCTGCTGAGTACATCAGCCACTATATTGTACTTTTCCTTTCTATACCTTATTTCATAGTCGAACTCTTGGAGGAGTTCGGCCCATCTGGCTTTACACCCTTGTAGATCCAGTTGGTCATTAAGCCACTTAATGCTTTCATGATCCGACAAGATCAAAAGTTTGACACCGTACAGATAGTGCCTCCATTTCTTCATTGCATATACTATTGCATACAGCTCCCTGTCATAAACAAAATAATTCCGTTTTGCACGGTCTAATTTATTGCTTTCAAAAGTAACTGGTTGACCTTATTGTAATAAGACCGCGCCTACTGCCTTATCACTGACATCAACTTCAACCACGAATGGTTTATTGGGATCCACAATTAATAGTACTGGAGCTGTAGCAATAGCTACCTTAAGTTTTTGAAAACTTTCATTTTGGTCTGTTTCCCAATTAAAGCTCTTCCCTTTCCCTTTAAGTTGGTCGTCATTGGAACAGCTATCTTGGCATAATCTCAAATGAATCTATGATAAAATCGAGATAAACCTAGAAAGATCTGCAGCTCTTCTAGGGTCCTTGGAGATGGCCATTCAATAATTACCCTTCCTTTTTCTGAATCCATCTTGATTCTCTCTTTCGAGATAATATGCCCCAAGTATTTGACCTCTTGTGCGAAGAATTCACATTTAGTTTTCTTCGCATAAAGGGAATGTGTTCTTAACAATTGGAATACTAATCGTAAGTGTTCCAAATGTTCTTCTCTTGATTTACTAAAGATCAAGATATCATCCAAGAAGACTACTACAAAGTATCCTAGATAGGGCCGTAACACACTATTCATCAGCTTCATAAAAGTAGCTATTGCATTAGTGAGGCCAAAAGGCATTACCAAAAAATCATAATGCCCATATCTAGTACGAAATGTTGTCTTAAAAACATCCTGTGCCTTAATTCTTACTTGGTGATAGCCTGATCTTAAGTCTATTTTTGTGAAGAATTTTGACCCTTGTAATTAATCAAAAAGATCCTCCATTTTGGACATAGGAAATTTATTCTTCACCGTTATCTTATTAAGTGCTCTATAATCAACACAAAGTCGCATAGAACCATCTTTTTTCTTCACCAATAAAATTGGCGAAGCCCAAGGTGAATTACTGGGTTGTATAAACCCTTTATCAAGGTAATCTTTAATTTGTCTTTCAACTTCTTAGTCCTGTGTTTTACTTAGTTTATAAGGTGATTTAGAAATAGGGTGTGTATCCTTATCTATGTCAATTGGGTGATTTACATCATCCCTATCTTGTGGAAGGCCACTTGGTAAATCAAAAGGAAACACATCTTTAAATTCATGTAACAAACCACTTAATTCATTACTTACATTCAACTCACAAACATAAGAAAATTGTTGCTTTATATTACAGAAAGTAAAAGTGTTCTATACAAGAAGGGACCATAACATATATACCTCACAAGCTTCCTTCTTTATCAGCTTCTGAACTTCAATGGAACACAACAAAGGGTTATCAGATACTTCATGTTCACCTTGAATCACAAAAGTCTTACCATCCCTTTCAAATTCCAGTGTATTATGATGATAGCTACGTTTTAAGGATGGTTCCAATCCCCATAGCCACTCCCTCCCTAAAGCAATATCGGCTCTTTCCATATTCATAATTTGAAAATCAAGTTTATCTTTATATCCTTGGATCTCAATTTCCAAATTGGATACCATTGTATCCCATATTTTATTATCCTGACCTTGCATCATACGAACAACATATTGATGCCCACTCTTTTGTTGGGGAAGTTTCAATTTATTGACAAGTATATAATTTATGAAATTGTGGGTGGCAGAGTCATCAATCATGACTCCAACCCTCTTTCCAGCTATCAATCCATGCACATTGTCCATAGAAGTTGACATACAACACCTGTGTTGTACATCCTTGTGCAAGACCTCTAAAGATTTATACTTTTCATGCCCCTTTAATTCCAAGGTCTGCACTACATGGATTTGTTTCTCTTTTCCCTTGCCCTTGTCCTTATCTTTTCCTTTATCTTCCCCCTTTTTCCTTTGAGGGAAATTCCAAGCAGCATGATTAGGGGATAGGCAATTGAAACGCAGCCTTTCTTTTTTAGCTTTATCAAAGTCATCTTGGCTTAAATTTGGCCTTACATATTGTTTCTTTTCAAAGGGTTGTTTCTTGCCCTTGAGAAATAGCATTTTCCTTTTCAATTTGCCTACAAATTTTGAGGCTTCAAATTCCTTAGTCTTGGGCTACATATTAGTGAGACTAGTGAGTGCACCTGGACGCATATTATCTTCATTGATTAATACAAATTTAATTGCCTCTTCAAGTGTCTTGGGTGAACTCCTTTTCACTTTCTTTTTACAGGCCTTATCCAGTCCCCTTATGAATCCTCTTGTCTTTTGAAATTCATCTATTCCTTCCAATTTGAGGATTATCTCACGATACTCCTCGAGATATGTCAACAAAGGTCTTCCCCTTTGTCTGACATAATCCCAATCTTCCCAATTTCTTTCCATTTCATTTTCAAAAAGGAATTCTTTTAAAAAGATTGATTCAAATTGAGCCCAAGTTTCAGGTATTTTATTTGTCTCCTTTAAAGTTCTCCACCATTTATATGCCTTTGGCCCCAAGGTTAAACTAGCCTCCAGCGCTTGGAGATGTAGTGGAGTATTCTTAAGTTTGTGCAAATCCTCCCATTTTTGGAGAAAATTAAAAATAGTGTCTTTATTTCTATCTTTTTCCTCCGCGTGAAACTAAGGGGGTTTCATATCTTTTAACACTGGGTTATCCCTTAGTTTTTGGTGGGGTTCCCTAGGATCTCGCATAATCACATCTAGATCTTTCGATGAAGATGGAATGTCTGAGGTTTCTACCTTATTTTTATTCCTTTCTAATAATAAGGCTAATTGAGATTTTATTTCTGTGAGTGCTTGAGTTAGCAACTCCATTTGAACCCCCTGTGCTTGCACACGAGCAGTTAAATCATCAAATTGTTCTCGTGTAGCAAAAAATTCTTCCCATTGTTCTTCTTGAATTTCCGTTTCATGGGGATCCACCATAGAATGGTCCCTGGAACTAGAATCTTCGGTTACCCCCTTTTTTCTCTTTGCCCTCCATTAATACACTGGAATTAGAAAGAAAATATAAGAAATTTGCGTACAAGATGAGGTACTTTCCTGATTATAGTGATAGGGCAGCTGTCGGTGTCGGTCGCATAAGAGTAAGACTTGTTGAGTAGAAACACAGGATGAAGATGGGATTAAACACTCCCCCTGCCAGATCACGTATGAACTAGATGTGACCACTATTGTCACTTTAAGGCGGGATTTTTCCCGACACGTCTTACACTGTCCCTCTTCCTTGCTAGCGACGCCTGGCAGGTTCGAATCCTGCCGTCCTCCGTCCCTCTTCCCTGCTGGCAACGTGTAACCGGCATGTTCACTGGAAAGGGTGGTAGTGTACAACCAAAATACATAAATGCTTTCACCCAATTTAACAGTCGCCCACTTTACCTGAACTTAAAGACACAGAATCAAGAAGAAAAACAGGAAGCTAAAATGCTCCCGTTGCAACACAAACACCCTGTTGGCCCCTAAGTTAGGCGCCCCTTGCGGTATTTCTTTATTTTTAAAAAGAGAGAGAGTACAATGGGCTGTCTTTCACCTATTCTGGGTGAAATTTGACAGCATAACAGTACAATTACTGACCCAATACAAGTGGACCAGGAGGGGAAACTCTGCCCAAGTCTGAAACTTCTGGTTGGGGTGCAGATTTGACCATTTCAGACTGCTGTAATTACTGGTTCAGACCTGTTTACAACTCATACTGTTCCCTGTACTGTTCAGCCCACAGTAACTACTGGTTCAGACCTGTTCTGAAACCTATTTTCAGTTCATACTGATCGCTGCACTGTCCTGCATCATCTATGCCAAGTGCCCCTTGATTCTGACATCAATTGGGCTCTAAAATACCCTCTGAACAGTCCAGAATCAGTTCTGGATTAGTGCTGTTTCAGGCACTTGCTTGGGGAGGTTACCACCCTCACCTGTCCCTGCTGGGAACTGCAAACATCTGCTCCTGTTCCTGCAGAAAAGAGGCTCTTGCCTCATGCAAAAACAACATATTCCACACAGCTGTACCTGAATCAGAAGAAAGGCCCTTGATTCTGCAGCATAACCATACTGTCAGGGGGAGAGGGAGAGAGAGTAGGAAGCAAACTCAGCCCTCTGTGCATCATAGACAAGGTAGACCAGCTCTCAAGAGCTCTCCATCTACAGCAATCCATCTCCCTTTCACAAAATGAGCCCCCCATGCATTGAAACTCGTTTTTGTGCTACCCTCTCTCTCTCTTTTGGGAATTTATGCCCAAATTGTGACACATGGCATACATGTAACAATTTTCCTGTTTAAACATTTCGGTCTAAATTTCTCCATCCTCGGTTCAAAATTTGACCTCGGCACAGACCAAAGGATTAATCCTTGTACAAAAACAAAGATAATGACGCGAACAGATTCTGAGGTCCAAAAATAGTAACTCCCTAAATTTTAGGAGTTGCTTCCATTGCATCCCCACTAGTCTTCTGACCATCTTTGCAGACTATGGCTACATCCAGATTTGCAATGTAGCTCAACTGAAAGTGAATTTCCACTGATGACCCCACATGGACTAATCTCTTGAAGATTTGTCCATCTTCACTTTGGACTAGTCTCTTCCAGGCTAGTTCTTCAACACACTTGTCCATATACACTTTCACAAGTCTCTTCCAGGCTTGTCAATCTACAGTGCCATCAGTCTCTTCCAGACTTATACTGGACCTTAACTGTCCAGTCTTGACTCACTAGACATTCCTATCCATTTCACATATTGACCATGCAACTCAGGCGTTTAGATTTCAAGAGGGATCCTTCCAAAAATCTCGAAATCGCAAACGTCCTCGTTTGCATGAATGTCATACATGCTTCCAGCTAACCCAGTGAACTTACACTTGGCAGCACATGTATAACACATACATGCTATCAGTCAACATTGTGAACTGAACACACTGTTAACACATGTATGTTCTAACTGTGAAACATGGCAGACTATCATCATGTGACTCCACATCACTGTTTCCAGATATAGTGGCCGATACACCACAATGATATCCCCATGGTGGCAGATTCTCATTTGATGACTTCACATCACCCTGACTAGAGATCTAGTGGCCGGTACATCAAAATGATATCCCCACTGAGTCAATTCACAAAATACATGCCCGATCAAGTAACCATTGTTACAACATGTATTCAATTCAATAAAAGTAAAAATTGTATTCTTGCAAGCAATACTTACTTCTTTAGCACTGAGAAAACCATATGGACACAATAAGTGTTAACCTGTACAAAATCTGTTTTTGTACATAATTTCTTTCTTAAGCAATTGTCACTTTAACAATCTATTTCAGCTTAGAGATACAAGGGGTCAAGGTAGGTTGCAAGCGAAATGCTTCAAGGTAAAGTTCCAACACATTAGGTGACTCTGCAAGTTCACCTTCGTCCATCCACTTAACATCTATAGCTGGATAGTTCTTGAACTTAACCAAATACCTTCTAGCAACTTTGCCTTTCACTTTCCTTTCCTTGTGTAACAATACCTGTTCTGGAACAAGAATTTCATCAAGTTCCTCAACTTCAGGTTGTTCCTCAGCTGGCATATCTTCTGGCACATCACCCACATAAGGTCTAAGAAGACTTACACGGAAAGCATTATGAATCTTCCAATTGTCAGGCAACTTCAGCTCATAGCTGACATCACTAATCTTCTCTGTTACTTGAAAAGACCCATAGTATCGCATACTAAGCTTAGTGAAAAGACTCTCCTTGCCTTTCCGCTTCTTTAAGCGTGCCTTTTCAAACTGCAACAGTACCCAATCACCAAGTGAAAATATCAATTCACGACGGTGATGATCAACAGCTTTCTTTTGCTTTGCCTGAGTCCTTTCAAGGGCATGCTTAACTTTCTGATACATTTCCCCCATACTCTGCACATACTGATCTGCCTGAAAGATCTTATCCTTTGTATGCAAAATGGGAGGAACCTTTTTACCTCCTTCAACAATTTCAAAAGGGGCTTTGCCTGACGAATGCACAGTATTATTGTATGCATACTCGACCAAAGACAAATACTGCTCCCACTTTGACTTGTGCTCTGACACATAGCACTTAAGCAAATCCAAGACAATAGAATTTGCCTCTTCTGACTGTCCATTAGTCTGTGGATGAAATGACGATGAGAACTTAAGCGGTGTGCCCATGTTCTCAAATATGCCTCTCCAGAATAGACTTGTCATCCGTGGATCACGGTCACTGACAAAAGACTGTGGCATACCATGATACTTGAAGACATTGCACATAAACAAACGTGCCATCTGATCTAGTTTTATCTTCTTCCTGACAGGAATGAAATGAGCCTGTTTGCTAAACCTGCATATGATAGTCCATATCCCATCATTTCTTGTCTGTGTCCTTGGAAGATCAAAGATAAAATCCATAGCTATGATTTCCCATGGTTTATCTGGAATAGGCAATGGCTGTAAAAGCCCTGGTGCTTTTTGCCTGTCAAACTTGACCTTCTGGCAAATCAAACACTGCCGCACAAAAGCATCCACGTCTCTTCTCAAAGTAGGCCAATAAAAGAATGTCTCTACTGCTTTCACTGTTGCATCAATACCATGATGCCCTGCATACGGTGGAGAATGACTCTCTGTCATAACTTTCCGTCTCAATGGCATAGTCACACATAGTCTACCATGCATCAACATGAAACCATCCTTGAGAAGATAATGCTCATGATGTTGTCCATTGATAAGCTGATCAAAGATCCTTGCAAAATCTTCATCATCAGCATATTGTTCCTTCATATCATCAAGCTCATGATGATAAGGAATTGACACAGCTGAAATTTGTGGCTTCCTTGACAAAACATCAGCCACAACATTCTTTTTGCCTTCCACATGCACAATCTGAAAATGGAACATTGACAAAAAGTTTGCCCAACGCATATGCTTTTCTGACAGCTTAGTCTGAGTTAAGAAATAACGCAATGTCTGATGATCTGTCTGGACAACAAAATCTGCCCCAAGTAGGTAGTGTTTCCAACAAGAAAGTGCATGAATCACATCCAACAATTCTTTCTCATAGACTTGCATAGTCTTCTCTGGCCCTCGCAAGATTCTGCTTTCATAAGCCACTACCCGGCCCTCTTGCATTAGCACTGCACCAATGCTATTGCCACAGGCATCACACTGGACAACAAATGACTTCCTAAGATCTGGTAGAATGATCACTGGACTAGAAGTCATCTTTTCTTTAAGAAGATTAAAAGCTGAAATCTCTTTCTGTGTCCACTAGAGAGAGATTCCTTTCTTCTGTAAAGCATGTAAATGTGAAGCAATCTCTGCAAAATTGCGAATGAACCTCCTATAGTAAGAACACAAACCCAGGAAGCTTCTAACATCATGGATAGTCTTCAAATCTGGCCATGTTCTAATTGCTTCAACCTTAGCAGGATCCATTCGGACACCATCCTTTGACACTATGTGCCCCAGAAACTGGATTTCTTCCAAGAAGAACTCACTCTTCTTACCATTGATAAGCAACCTATTACTGCAAAGCTCATCAAAGACTGCTTTCAAGTGTTCTCTATGCTCCTGTTCATTCTTTGAAAAGACAATCATGTCATCAAAGAATGTACCAACAAACTGCCTATATGGACAAAAAATCCTGTCCATCATTCGATTAAACGTAGCAGGAGCATTAGTAAGTCCAAATGGCATTACCAAGAACTCATAGAGACCAAACGTGGTCCTAAATGTAGTCTTATGCACATCCTCTTGCTTAATCCTGATCTGATGGTATCCACTCTTCAAATCTATCCTGGTGAAAATTGACGCTCCTTCCAAACGGTCAAGGATGTCGTCAATCCTTGGAATGGGGAACCTGTTCTTGATGGTACTCTTGTTCAATGCTCGATAATCTATGCACATGCGCCAAGAGCCATCCTTCTTTTGCACTAAGAGCACTGGTGAGCAAAAAGGAGATGAACTTGCCTGAATCAGCCCTTTCTCTAACAGCTCATTCACCTGGCTCAATATCTCTTTCTGTTGGGCTGCACTAACCCTATACGGAGGTCTATTTGGTGGGCTACTGCCTGGCACCAAATCTATTGCATGATCCTCAGACCTCTCTGGTGGCAACTGTGATGGTGATGAGTCAGAAAAACAATCACTAAACTAAGACAAGAAAGCAGACCTGTCTCTATCTAACATAGAAAAATTTGACTCATCATTATCCTTGACATCACGTACAAAAATCAAGTACGCAAAAAGATGATTCTTTATTACAGATGTAATGGCAGAAGCCGATACAACAGGTACAGACTCTCCTTTAAGCTTCACATCAAGCACATGACTATGTTCCAAAGTCAGTGTCTTGTTAAAGGCATCCAACACACCATGCTTTCTGAACATCCATGGCATTCCCAACAAGACATCACAGCCTTCAAGTGGCATGATATAAAATTCTTCTGCATCAACATAAGACTATACATGAAGACGCAACTTTCCAAGGATGGGTGTCACAGACTCTGAGTGACCAGGACATGCCAACCCTGCCTCTGCTGTGTAGCCCATCTCATCTGCTCTGATGCCCAAAGTAGAAGACAACTCTGGTGAGATAAAGTTTGCCTTAGCTCCAGGATCAAAGAAAATGAGTACATGTTGATCCCTAACTTTACCCCAAGCTCTGCAAAGCTCATTAGCATCCGAGTGGGGCTTGTCTCCCAGCATATCTGGAACTAAACCTGCTGAAGGTTTGGGCTTCTTTCCTTTCCTGTCCTCTTTATCATCATCAGCTGGTCTCTTATTCTTGTCCGGACAATTAGACGCAATATGACCAGTCTGCTCACAGATAAAGCACTTCCTCTCAGCCATTAAAGCCTTTCTCTCTTCAAGAGACTTGCGCACAAAAGGTTTCTTCTGGTCCTTTGGCTGCTGTCCAAAGAACTTGGCTGGTTTCTTCTTGAATTGCCAAGATTTACCTGTGCTTTGAGAAATCTGAGAAACCTGTTTACCAAATGGCTTCTTTGCTGAAAATTTCTCAGGTTTGTCCTGTTTAATGCTGCCCCCAAAACCACTTGACTGTCCCAACAATAATGCATTTCCTGTAGTGGCATTCTCAATTAACTGAGTCAAAATGGTGACCTTTGTCTTTGTACAATAATTCCGGAGTTCCTTAGGCAGCCCACAGCAATATTTCTCTATCTGCTCGGTCAATGGCACAACCCTGTAAGAAGTGACTGGAAGCAAAGCCTCCCAAAACTTCTTGTTATAGTCTTCCAGATCCTTGCATTTAGATGCATCCAAATTGTGCCAAGCACCAAGCAGAAGCAAATACTTGCTTAAAGTAAATCCAAGTGGCAGGAGCCTGTCCTTGCATCAACAGTGTACTCCACCACTGACTAGCATTGTCCTTAAGAAAGGTAGCAACTTTCCGGACCTTAGAAGGCTCTGTAAAGTTCCCTCCTGCAAATGCGGCATCAAACTACTATAAGAAAGAGAGTGCCTTAGTCCTATCTTCAAACCCTCGAAAGATATCAAACTGTACGGCTGCACCCCCTTCCTTGTATGGCTTTGGCTTCTCATGAGCCATCAAGGGATCCGTTGGATATGCCTGTAACATAGGAACACTAACAGGTGGCATAGGAGTGTCGGACCACTGACTACAAGGCTTGTAGACACAATACTTGCTTGCTGGTTTTGATAACCAGCCATACCAAAAGTGCCCTGTGGCATGCCAAAACTGCCCTGAACTCCCTGAAATCCAGGCTGCATGCCTATATTGCCATACATGGGGTTTGGCATAAAACCCTGTGTACCCCCAAACACTGTTCCTGGTACATAAATCTGGTTTCCAGGTGCATAACCAGCCATACTCTGAAATACAAATCCACCTCCAAAGTACCTAGGATGTACAGAGGTCTGTGGGAAAATTTGTGGTAAAGCCTGAAAATTGTTTCCCTGTCCATTTAAGCCAACATTTGGCTGCGGTAAAGTGGCGAGCTGAACTGGCAATGCCTGTGTAACTACCGTTTCCGCCACCTGTTCCTGGACAGTCGGAACCAATCTTGGAGTCTCCATTGACTCCGCAAGCTGCCTTGGTGTTTCCACTGAATCTGCAGCATGCTTACCCTTATCCTGGACCTCTACTGGATCCGAAATCTTTGCAGATTGCCCAACTTGCTGTAAAGGAAGGGAAGGCTGCAAAAATGCCAAAAACCTTAGATTCTGCATCACTTGAGTAAACATACTCACAACAGCAACTAACTGAGTCTTGAAAATGTCTTCATCCATAGAAGAAGCCGTAAGAATTTGTGGCTCAACCATAACAGGAGGAGTAACAAATTGTGGAGGTCTAGAAGATTCTCCCACCTCATGAACAACAAGGATCTCCTGTGATGAAGACGCTTCCTCTCTGGTGTCTTCCTTTCTATCAGCCATAATGCACAATTCCGTGTCTTACACCCAAACAAACCTTGGCTCACTCTTTAGGGAAAAAGTGATTCGATCCCGGCAATGGAACCATGTAGCCAGCCTGTTCACTGGAAAGGGCGGTAGTGTACAACCAAAATACATAAATGCTTTCACCCAATTTAACAGTCGCCCACTTTACCTGAACTTAAAGACACTGAATCAAGAAGAAAAACAAGAAGCTAAAATGCTCCCGTTGCAACACAGACACCATGTTGGCCCCTAAGTTAGGCGCCCCTTGCGGTATTTCTTTATTTTTAAAAAGAGAGAGGGTACAATGGGCTGCCTTTCACCTATTTTGGGTGAAATTTGGCAGCATAACAGTACAATTACTGACCCAATACAAGTGGACCGAGAGGGGAAACTCTGCCCAAAGTCTGAAACTTCTGGTTGGAGTGCAGATTTGACCAGTTCAGACTGCTAATATTACTGGTTCAGACCTGTTCTGAAACCTGTTTACAACTCATACTGTTCCTTGTACTGTTCAGCCCACAGTAACTACTGGTTCAGACCTGTTCTGAAACCTGTTTTCAGTTCATACTGATCCCTGCACTGTCCTGCATCATCTATGCCAAGTGCCCCTTGATTCTGGCATCAATTGGGCTCTGAAACACCCTCTGAACAGTCCAGAATCAGTTCTAGATTAGTGCTGTTTCAGGCACTTGCTTGGTGAGGTTACCACCCTCACCTGTCCCTGCTGGGAACTGCAAACATCTGCTCCTGTTCCTGGAGAAAAGAGACTCTTGCCTCATGCAAAAACAGCATATTCCACACAGCTGTACCTAAATCAGAAGAAAGGCCCTTGATTCTGCAGCATAACCATACTGTCAGGGAGGGAGAGAGAGAGTAGGAAGCAAACTCAGCCCTCTGTGCATCATAGACAAGGTAGACCAGCTCTCAAGAGCTCTCCATCTACAGCAATCCATCTCCCTTTCACAAAATGAGCCCCCCATGCATTGAAACTCGTTTTTGTGCTATGCCCAAATTGTGACACATGGCATACATGTAACAATTTTCCTGTTTAAACCTTTCGGTCTAAAATTCTCCATCGGTTCAAAATTTGACCTCGGCACAGACCAGAGGATTAATCCTCGTACAAAAACGAAGATAATGACACGAACAGATTCTGAGGTCCAAAAATAGTAACTCCCTAAATTTTAGGAGTTGCTTCCATTGCATCCCCACTAGTCTTTTGACCATCTTTGCAGACTATGGCTACATCCAAATTTGCAATGTAGCTCAACTGGAAGTAAATTTCCACTGATGACCCCACAATGACTAATCTCTTGAAGATTTGTCCATCTTCACTTTGGACTAGTCTCTTTCAGGCTAGTTCTTCAACACACTTGTCCATACACACTTTCACAAGTCTCTTCCACGTTTGTCAATCTACAGTGCCATCAGTCTCTTCCAGACTTATACTGGACCTTAACTGTCCAGTCTTGACTCACTAGACATTCCTGTCCGTTTCACATACTGACCATGCAACTCAGGCGTTTAGATTTCAAGAGGGATCCTTCCAAAAAGAAAAACCAAATAAAATATGTAATAAAGAAATCAACAAAAAGGTAATAGTTGTCACAGTCTTGTGACACAACGCCCGCGTTAGCTTAGTGCGACTGCTTCGTGTTGACGTGGACAGCTCAAGATTGACGAGCACCGTTGCCGACTGGTAACGCAACAGCTCCAGATTGGCGCGCCAGATAGGAACGGGACCCGACGGCTCCAAGTAGGAACGAACCCGACGGTTCTTTTCCAAAAAAGCCCGCTACGCTTCCACTGCGACAAAGACGTAAAGCCCTTCCGACTCTTTCCAAGATACCATCGCCTAACGGCTCTGATACCAGTGTTAGATAACACCTGTGTTGATTGCCTATGATAATGTCGGAGATTCAGTTAAGTGCCCCCTCTGCTCAACAGTCCCAACAGCACGAGAGAGATTGTTCGATTCACCACCTAGCCTCGCTTAGAAGGTTGTTGGCTTCCTCATCCTGATCCGACTGCCAGTCGTCAGCTTCAAGTGAGTCATACTATCCTTAGACTCACTTACTCTCTAGGCTCCCCTTGACCCCGTTTAGGTGTTTAAGGCCCCGGGACGGTCATCCCTCGCGCTTGTCTCCGCATAAGTTACATTTATTAATGTAACAAGGAGCTTGCTATGCAGGAAGAGATGAAGTCTCTGTATGCAAAAAACACATACGAGCTTGTACCTTTGCCCAAGGATAGGAAAGCTATCCCTAACAAATGTGTTTACAAGGTGAAATGTATTAATGGGAAGCCCAAGTACAAGGCATGTTTGGTTGCTAAGGGCTATACACAGAAGGAAAGCATAGACTTCCAGGAGGTTTTTTCACCAGTGGTAAAGATGACTACGCTCTGTGTTTTGCTTGCTCTCACTGTATCCTTGGATTTAGAGTTGGATCAAATGGATGTGAAGACTGCTTTTCGTCATGGTGACCTGGATGAAGAGCTGTACATGAAACAACCCGAAGGTTTTGCTATTCCAAGGAAAGAGCATTTGGTTTATAAGCAAAAATGCAGCTTATATGGGCTGAAACAAGACCCTAGACAGTGGTATGAAAAGTTTGATACCTTTATGCTCAGCCATGGATTTAAACGTAGTCATGTAGATCATTGCTTATACACTAAAAACGAAGATGATGGAAGCCTTATTGTGCTGGTCTTATACATGGATGGCATGCTAATTGCAAGAAAGCATACGAGTACTTTGAATGCTCTTAAAAGGCAGCTGAGTTCAGCCTTCTCAATGAAAGATTTAGGGGCAGCTGAACACATTTTGGACATGCACATTAAATGAGATAGAGTGCAACACTTGTTGTTTCTCTCACAAGATAAGTACATTAGCAAAGTACTTGGTGGCAGGTTTAATATGGCTGATGCTAAGCCTCTTGGTGTGCCTTTACCGTCACATACAAAGCTTAGCAAAACTAATTGCCCAACAGATGATGCAGCTGCTAGTGCTATGAAGGGCATACCTTATGCATCAGCTTCTGGATCTTTAATGTATACCATGGTTGCAACTCACCTTGACATTGCTCATGCAATGGGAGTTGTTTGTAGATTCATGTCAACCCTCGCAAATCACAATGGGAAGCAATGAAATGTATCTTCAGATACTTAAAAGGTACACAAGAGAAGTGTATATATTATGGAAAGAGTACACTAGAGTTGCAGGAATTCTGTGATTCGGACATGGTAGGAGATCTTGACACTAGGAAATCTACCAATGGATATGTCTTTACTTGACTGGTGGGGGTATCTGTTGGTGTTCAAGGTTGCAAATAATTGTGGCACTGAGTACTACAGAGGCTGAATATAATTCAAGCATTGAAGCTTCTAAGGAAGCTATTTGGCTCGGCCATTTGGTCAAGGATTTTGGTCTCTCTTCAGATACTCCAGTGTTTGGTTGTGATAGCCAAAGTGCAATATGTCTGGCTAAGAATGCCATGTTTCATGCACGTACCAAACACATAGATGTTCGGTACCACTTCATTCGACAAGTCTTGAATGATGGTATTGTCACACTGACTAAGGTCAAAACCCAAGATAACCCTGTAGATGTTTTCACTAAGAGTCTTGCAAAGGCTCGACATGAGCATTGCATCCAATTAGTGGGAGTTGGCTACCTTAAAGGTACCACTTCAGGCCTTTAAGTGGGAAGTTGTTGGGTATAAAGTCCCTTAATCTTCGTGTATAAACTTATACAGGTGTGAACACACCCTAATTTGTTCCCTAACATATAAATACATTTTATTCTTTGTGTACCGTGACAAGCTAGTATACTCACCTTGGGATTCTCTCACTCTCACACTCGGCATTGTTGCTGCCCCACTACTAACTCGTCATTGTGCACTCATCCCCACAATAAGGAATGAGTAGGCCATACCCAGAGGAGGAGGTTATAGTGAGGTGATGATGAGTTAGGGATAGACCGGGATACAAGGAATGCAATTGATCTAGCACACTCTATTTGTAGATGAGGAACCAACCAAAAATAGGGGAATTTCCTTATTGGACACTGAAACATTTTGAGTGCATTTGAGTTTCGGGGTTGTTTAATAAGCTAGTGAAGATTTAATGTGTAATGCACCTTCTTTCGCTATGCACCCACTCTCAAGTCCAAAACTAGAACCGAAAAGGGACTGCAAGTGTAACTTACCCCATGTGTACCCCAAAGCAGTTAGAGCATCAATCAATAAGTGCATGTCAACTACCCAAGAACCTACCAAGATTACAAAGGCCATAGTTATCTTTTCTCAGGAGTACAAAAGGCCATCCCAAAGAGGCTAAGGCATCGGAAAAAGGATTTTCATTGGCTGCCTAGGGACCTATCAAGACTGACAAAGGTGTTCCTTAACCACTTTGAACTTTTTAAAACTATATATAATAGCACCCATGGGAAAAAGAGAGATAGTTAGTTCACAAATCACAAAACAGAGAGGATGCACAAAGTCACCTGCAAGGGTGTCAATGACAAAGGAATGGTGAAGAAGGATATGCATATATGGTTGTAATGGAACCATAGGTGGAGACTACTCAAGATCCAATATGAGCAAGGTGATCATGGATGCTCAACACAAAGAGATAGAGTAATGCTACATAATGAGAATGCACATGCAACAAAGTACCACTTGCACAATGTCCCTCATGGGGAAATTTGTTTGCTTGCCTAAGTGCCCTTTTACAAAGATGATGATGATGATCATGTTGTGGAAGGAAAGGTGCAACTAGAGAGTTGATGTTGACGACGAGAAGAAAATTCCTAAACTTGAAGTTACCAAATTAAGGGTAGAAATCCCCTCTCAACATGGATGTTGATGTCAGAGTGCAGCGACGCGGAAGCGCAAGAGAGAGAGTGAGCACAGAGAGAAGAGAGAGAGAAGAAAATAGTGAAACGCAAAAAATCTGCAGTGTAGTATGTTGTATAGGAGTGCAGAAATATACACGGGTGCAGAGAAAATATCTGTGTATGTCTACGCCTTGAGGACCTCAATCTCCGTCAGTCCCCTGTGCTGTCAGTCTCAGCAGGCTCTCTGTCAGATCTCAAGATCCAAGATGAACAAGTGCTGGACTGGAACTGCTATAAATAGCAGGAAATAACACGAAAAAATAGGCAGAATCAGGTCGGCTGAATGCAGTCAACTGCACAAAAAACCTGGCCGGCTGATGTTGTGCCACGTGGCAACTGTCCAACTGCTGCTGATGTGGCTCCTCCTGCTGTCCGTACTGACCGCTGTCCAAGGAATGACTCTCTAACAGATGATGCCGAAGGAGGAGCAAGATCTAATGTTAGACTTTGTATGGTGCCAAGAACCAAGATAAAATGCCAGACTTGACACCCCTTACAATGTGGTTAAGGAAGCACAGAGTGCTTGGCAGCTTTGGGATAAGATCAAGAACCTCTATGACAAGCAAAGTCCTGCAAGTCAAATGTATTGGCTGAAACAGCTTATGGATCTTCGCATGAAAAAGAATGTGACCATGTCAACTCATCTGAGCCAGTTTCATGCTATTCTTAAGAACTTAGTTTCGCAAGGCATTGATTTCAAAGAGGATGTCACTCCATTGTTCTTGCTTTTCACACAACATGCTTATACTCAATCTCAAGAGAGGGCCCCCATGCTATCCAAGCGGTGCCATTGGCAAGTCTAAAGCCCGCAGAGCCGCCATGAATGACAAGTCTACATCAAACATCATGGAAGAAGATCCTTCAGGACAATATCCATGCATGTGTTCAGGTCATGCATCCTCCATCTATTGAGGTTCACTCATAGTTGGTGCATCAAAAGGAGGCACAAATTGAGAGACCATGGTGTCAATAGAAGACAATAATGTAAAGAATGAAGAGGGTTAGAGGGAGTACATGAGATTGTTTCAGAAAGGAATACATGGGCACAAGATGTTTGCGAGATGAGAGATGAGAGTTGAGTGTTTAGTGACTACTAGAATAGCAATATACAATCGACATTTAATGCAAGTTCTTTTTTCTACAAAGCAAGGGGATGGCTTAGAGGGCCTACTTTGAGGGCAGCATTCAAGAGAAGTAGACAACTTTTAAAATATGAACACCCCACTCATTTTCTTTTAAAAAAAGAGCGGGTGGATTACAAGCAAGTAACCTACAAATTCCCACATGACAATTGTACCGTCATAAAAATGATTGTAACTCATGGTCTTATAGGTCATTTTGGCCTTTTGAAGGTGTTAATATATCATTTCACACACACACACACACACACACACACACACACACATGGACACCCATCTCTCCCACAACATAGGGGCTACTATCAAACACATTCGCACCTCTCATAGGCTACAAATGGACAAATATCCTAGTAGGGGATAGGACTTGCCAACATTGTGACTGAGAGCCTAAGATGGACAAACACTACATATGCAGATGTACAACATACTATGACATAGGAGGACAATACCACTATCTCTTCCGCATAGTTGCCTTTGTATGACGTGGTACTGTTCGTACCACCATACGATCCGTACACTATGTATTCGTACAGATTCGCACGATATTTGTGGCCTATTTGGGCCACCTCGCCTATGCGTCCCACGTCCCGCGTTTCCTGCGCCCCCACCTTTACTCCTACGCGTTCCACCTACCTGCGTGGCACTTTTTGAGGGGGTGGGAAGCATTGGATACCTCATCCCACCCCCTTTTCCAACCATGCCCCCCCCAAGCCCTCTTTGGATTCCTTCCAGCTGGCAGTCCTCTCTTTGACTGTTGACCCCTCTTTGACTATTTGAACTTTGACCCTTCTCTCATCTACAAAAGGTGCTCCTCTCCTCCATGCTTCCACACCAATTCAGCAAGCACTTACCATTCTCATCTTCTTCTCTTGGATCTTGATTCTTGAATAGACTTGTGATTTGTCATTCTCGAATCTCATCTCCCATCCCCTCTTTCCCGCACCCTATCAAAGCATTTGCCATTCTCAAATCTCATCTCCCATCCCCTCTATCCTACACCCTATCAAAGCATTTGCCATTCTCATTTCCCATCCCCTCTCTCTCACTCTTGCTCTTTCAACTTTACCCCAACCCTTAGGCCTCTTAAGTCTCCTTCCCTTTCAACTTTCAAGACTCAAGTGTCAAGAGTCGAGACTAAAGCATCTCTCTCTCTCTCTCTCTCTCTCTCTCTCTCTCTCTCTCTCTCTCTCTCTGGCCTCTTTATCCATCATCGGCACCAACACTCCTGAGAAGCATGAGGCCTTCAATTTGCATGCGATTCATGTGGAGAGGGACACAAAGAAGTCCAACTCCCACCATTGGACATGCAAGTATTGCGGGAAACGCTATACAAGTGGTGCAACTTGGCTTCTCCAACATCTTTCCAAGACGGGGAGGCAAGTTGCTCCATGCAAGGAGATCCCTCAAAACATCGCGGAAAATATTCTTGCCAAGATGAGAGAGGGATCCACAAGAGGAGGAGGAAGTGGCTTATCAACACCAACTCTTATGCCTACTAACGAGAAAGCATCAAATGTGGGCGTATCTTCAATCAATGCAGGAGAGGCCTCTACCATTAGTGGTGGGGGCTCCACATCCGCATCCGGCTTTGGTAAAAGACAAAGAGTGAAGGCTCATGCAATGTCGGAGAGACAATCCTCTCTTTCTCAAGCTCCCGGTCATGCGCGTGGATCAATTGCCTTTCTTAGAGAAAGGCAACGACTTGCAGACATTGAAATTGCATGCACGGTAATTGAGTGCAATCTTGCATTCAATGTCCTAAAGCAAGAGCAATGGAAGAAGATGGTAAAAGCCATTGCCAATGTGGGTCCATGTGAAGGATGGACCGGTACATACAATGACATGAGGACGAAAAAGATTGATGAAGAGAAGGAGAGGATTGATAGAGCCCTTGATCCTATTCGAGCCGCATGGATAAAATATGGTTGCTCCATTCTCACCGACGGATGGAGTGATCGTAAGAAACACGGCATCATTAACATACTCATCTCATGTCCACTCGGCACTTACTTTTTGCGGGCCGTAGATACCGGCAAGAGGGGGAGGAAAATGACGGGCACATTCATCTACCGCCACATTTGACAAGCTATCATTGAGATATACATTGCCTTTTAAATTTGTTTCACTTTCTTTCATTATGATAATTGATTTATGCATAACTATCTATCTCCCTATTCTAATTTCTCTCTAGTATCTATCTCGATTCTCTCTTTCCCCCCCAGGCCACAAGGCCCCCAACCCCCATCTCTCTTTATTCTTGAATCTTGAAAGTTGAAACTTGAAACTTGAAAGGCTCAAGTTTCAACTCTCTCTAACCTCCAAGTATTGTTAGTATATTACTTGTAACTTGTAAATTGTGGTTGTAGGTGGGACCCTCAAATGTGGTGCAAGTTGTTACCGACAATGCATCGAATTATCGGCACATGGGCCATTTGCTTGAGACCGAGTTTCCTACGATTGTATAGACTCCATGTACAAGTCATTGTTTGGACTTGCTCAAGGTAAAGGTGCTTGCGATGTATCATGAGCATAGCACACTGTAGTTGAAGAAGCCTTCTTCAACTCGCTTTGCTTACATGTGGTTATTGTTGGAGCGCCTTTATGAGGTACGATCTGCCTTGTGCGACAGATGTGTCCACTCTATGGAATGAGTGGGATGAGCATGAGACAGAGGAGCCAAAGCTATACAATGCTTATGCCTTAATGAGCAGTTTTGGCAAAAAGTCTGTGTCATTGTCATTGTTGTGACTCCCTTTTATAGGGTGTTACGTATGAGTAATTGCGAGGGGTCCACCATGGGCCTTCTCATTCACTTCTTTAGAGCGGCATTGGTGGAGGCACATGCTTGTACAATGATCACAAAGACACAGCGTGCACATGTTTTAGAGATAGCAAAGAGGAGATGGGCATGGATGCATAAGCCCATCCATGGTTTTGTCGCATTGATACATCCGGCCTACAAGTCGCCGACGGTCATGGATGATAGAGAGTTCCCTTTGGACCAGCTTTTCTTATTTGACTCGTGCGGTCCCTGTGGATGACCACAATGCAGTGTTGGAGGAGCTAGGATGCTATGAAGATCAGAGAGGGCATATGGCTTTTGCTTCTCCCACTTGTTGGAGGAGAAAGTCACTTGTGAAGCCTTTATTTTGGTTGCAAAACTTTGGATACACATTGGAGATCCTTCAACCCTTAGCCATGAGGGTCCTTGCCCACGATTGCTCTTCGGGTGCAAGTGAGAGAAACTGGAGTGTCTATTCTCTCATTCACACAAAGATTCACAATTGGCTTAGCACATGATAGTTAGAGCGGCTAGTCTATTGCCGCACTAACTTATGTATAATGAGGGCTATGATGAGCATGGGTAGTCCGAAGCAGGTAAGTTTAAACACTTAACCATAACATTTAAAATTTATTGTTTTAAATTTTGAACTTTGAAGTTTATATTTTACAATTTAGACTTAGCATTTACAATGATCAATCTTAGGTGCATCATTGCATTGTGTAGGTGAATGTTGATACATTCAAGTTAACGAGCGACACTCTTCCGAGTAAACATCGGGATGTGGACGAGGAGGAGGATATGATTTTTGCAGAGCTCTACAAAGAGCTTATAGCAGCAGATACTCGTGACACTCGCAGTCAGCATGCTCATGAGCGAGGAGTTCAAGTAGGTGGTAGCAAAAGCACGGTCATTCGACGCCCTCCATCATCGAGGAGGAGTGGTTCGAGTGGCTTGCAAACATATGTAAGGCGAGACTCTAGTAGCTCACATCCTGTGCCTCATGATGACATCCCCCCTTGCCTACACAGCCGCCACCTAGGGAGCCATTATTTGATGATGAGGGTAACCTCATCAGTGAGGATAAGTATGAGTGTGTCTCATCATCTAATGTTGAGGAGTCACTTTAAACTCTCTTGATGAGCACTCAAATGGTTTTGATAATGATGATGATGATAATGATGATGATGATAGTGATGCCTCATCATAGATTCATAGGTATCTCGCTTTTTTGTATCAGATATACAAGATTATAGTTGACGAAGGCCATTGCATCCTTGACGAAGGCCCAGTAAATAGCTGTGCAACGCTTTACTTCCACCCAATTCGAACATGCTTGCTTGAGCAGACATTGGAAATCTACTATTGGATGCCAGGAAACAATATGCACCAACAATTTATCTTTGCTGATGGAGAAGAAAATCTCATGCGAAGGGAGAGTGAAGCACAACCTCATAGAAGCCACGCGGATCAGTAAAAATTTCCTCCACACCATCAATCTAAAGAAGAGATGTCAACCACTGACAGATCCTGGTCAAGACGGGAATCCGGCCAGTGAAGAAAAGAATGACACCTTGCTTATGAAAGGTAGAAAAGGAGTGAAGAACCTCTTGCGTATTCACATGTGTGTCCAAGATCTCTCCCTCTGCGCACGCAAGAATAGCTTGATGATTATGCTCGACATACTCCTCCAAAAGAGAGTTAGCAAACTTTAACAATAGTTTTCCAATTTGGCTCTTGCAAATCCTACGAGGGAGAAGCCACCTTAGCATATGAACATGGTGAAGAATCACCCCCTATCGAGGGCCTCAGGGGCAACAGAAAATTCTTCGTGCTTGCTGTGTTTGATAGAAGGCTGAACGTCATGGGTTGACAAAGCCATCTCTTCAGTGCAGGGGACCATATATTCTTCCACTGTGCCCTCTTCCATATCCATGGTTGGATCTCCATCCGTGGGCGGTAAGTCAGTGCAGTCCATGAGTAGGCATCAGCAGGTCTTGAACAGAAGAAACACAGCAGGGCCCTCCAAAGAGCAGGGCCACAAGGCACAGCACAGGTCGGAAGCACAAGTCAGGCAGCATAGGCCTGGTATAGGGCAGGGCAGCAAAACTGGGTGTCGTGGCAGAGAAAGTGAGCTGGTCTGCAGGACAGGCAGTTCTCTCTTTTTTTTTGTCGTGAAGATGATTGAATTAAATGGCATATTTACATCAGACCATCAGGTCAGCTAAGAAAAACAGAACAAACACAAATCAAGCCAAAAACACACAAATATCACACAGAAAGGACAGCCAGAGTGGGGCGAACAATATCCAACAAAGGAGCAGCAATGTCAGGAAGAACCAGGTCAGCTGAAACCATAGAGGAGATATGCCATAACAATAAACCAAGAACATGGACCACATGACGATGGATACCGAGGCAAAATCAAAAATGAAGGAATTCCGAGTACGCCAAATATGCCACAAAGCTGTCCATCTAAGGAAATGGAAAAGGCAGGAATGATCTGACCTCTCTCTCTTTTTTTTTCGTAAAAATCTGACCTCTCTCTCTCTCTCTCTCTCTCTCTCTCTCTCTCTCTCTCTCTTTCTTTTTTTTTCGTAAAAGGTAATTATATTAATTACGAAAAAAATACAAGGTTACTTGATTACAAGATACATGACGACAATCTAAGCCATCATGAGAAGAGGTTCTAAGTACTACAAGTTACAAGGTCAAGGCCACGGCACGGAGGAAATTGCCATATGCCAGGGACGTAAGTCCTCCCTAGAGAGCAAATCAGAATGCTGGAGAAGATCTAGCTGCCAATACAAGAGGCCCTTAAGCCTCACAATATGTCGCTGAACATTACAGGCGGAGTCAAAAAGAAAAGCATTCCGAATGGTCCAGTTATGCCAACAGCCCCAATATCGAAGAAAGTGAAACATGAGCTTCATATGGGGCTGTGCCGGAGTGTGGTATTTGGGCTGCCCAAAAACCCAATCAAAGGGACGCAGGGGGAAACCAACCACTCCTTGCCAAACAGCCGATAAAAATAACCAGACTTTCTTAGCGATGGGGCAAGAAATAAATCGGTGGCGGGCGGATTCCACAGTTGTGGTGCAAAAGAAACAGTTGCCATTGGAGATTCGTCGCTTGGAAAGAGCTGAAGCAAGCGGAAGACCACCAATCATCACTCTCCAAAGAAAGACTTTATATTTGAAGGGTGTCTTGTTCAACCAGCCCTCCATCACAGTTGCCCTCCACCATGACCGGGATTTACGCAATCCCCATAAAGCATTCACTTTAGTAATTAGCCATTGATAATCTTTAATCAGAAGATGGTACACTTGGTTAGCAGAAGCTTTGCTTAAATGGAGCTGGCCTTGTAGGTCCCAATCCTGCCAGGGATGATCCGAAGCAAGGGCAGGAAAGGGTTGTCTGCACTGGAGCTCCCTCAAAAGCTGTTCCCATAAAGGCCTATATCCACGAGGGATCCTGAAAAGCCTCCTAGCTGTACGAAATGATATAAGCACATTGCGACTGGCAAGGGTGGCATCCGCAACTGAAGACAAGCCCAAACGTGCCATCCGGTTAAATTGTGGTCTAAGCTCATGTTTACCTTCCCATGAAAGTAAACGCGAGACTGCCAGCAATTCCAATTGGAAAGAGTTAGTAGCTAAGCGATCCTCCGCTGGATGCCACTGAGCCTTCTGGAGGACCACTTTCCAGGAACATACCAAATGAGTAAGCAGTGATGAAGACGAACTGGAGAACCGCGAATCAGCATTAAGAACATGCCACCAAGAACTCCGGATTTGGGTATTACCATGCAAAAGCCCATGGGCCTCAAGGAAATAACGGGCTATATCCACCCATGGATGATGATCCGAGCACATGGCGCGGAAAAGAGACCAACGGAGTGCCTGCATGTGAATTTGGGCATCGAAAAGAGCTCCGCCACCCATGCGTTTGGGGGTGCACGCATGTGACCAAGAGATCCAGGAAATACCTGTGTGCAATGAATCCTTCTTCCATAGCATGAAACGAATAGACTGAGTAAGAGCATTCAGAATCGTAGTAGTCCAGGGCAACAATGGCAAGAAATATGTGAGCATTGGCAACATAATTGTCTGGGCTACTTTGAGGCGAACAAGGAAGGGCCAGGCCTGAGACTTCCAATACATAAACTTGGCCACCATTTTCTGAGAAATCCACTGCAGAAGCTGCTTTGGGGGAACCTCTACACCCAAAGGGTACCCAAGATGCTTGACAATGGAGCCACGAGGAACAACCAGACCTTGCCAGTCTAGGGACTGCAAATCCGACTCCGTGCAGCTAAGAATGGCTGATTTGAGCGCATTGATACGAAGGCCGGACGCCTGACCAAAGAGACCCCAAACATCCAATGCTTTTCGAAGGTTATCCTTATCCGCACGCAAAATCATAAAGCTATCATCCGCCAGGGATTGGCTAATGAAGTGCTGTCCTGTAGGAAGCGACAGTCCGGCCAACTGAGAAGAGGCTGCCATATGAGATAACATGGAAAGAACTGGATGTGTCGCAAGGGCAAAGAATAGAGGACTCAAAGGGCACCCCTGTCTGACAGAGCGGGCAAGGACAAATGGCTCAGTAACACCTCCGTTCAGCATGACTCGCGAAGACGCCGCAGTGCTAATGGTGTAGATTAGACGAGACATCCGAGCACCAAAGCCCATAGTAGACATAAGTTCAGCAACGAAAGACCAGTCCAGATAGTCAAAAGCCTTTTCCAGGTCCAGTTGAATCAGTACTACCTCCTGATGAGAATGCTTTGCATAATCTATTGCCAGTTGAGCATTCAATACATTGTGCAGAATATTGCGGCCCTTAATAAAACCATACTGGAGAGGGTGCACAATGGCAGGGAAATGCTTATGGAGCCGATTCGCCATTACTTTGGAAAAGATTTTGTACATTGAACCCATCAAAGAAATTGGGCGCCACTGTGACAACTTAGATGGCGAAGGAACTTTTGGAAGCAGCTTAATAAGTCCCCCTTTCCATGAGGAAGGCATGATCCCCGTTTCCCACACCTGCTGAAACAAAGCCTGCAATGGTTTCGCCAGTTGGGTAGCAAAAGCCTCAAAGAACTCATTAGTGAGACCATCCCAGCCCGGACTTTTATCCTTGGGCAAGTGTAACAAGACATCCATAACCTCTGCCTCACAAATATCTGACTCCATAGTAGCTTGCATGTCCTGCGGAAGCTGATTGCGGACCAGGCCATAAAAAACCGAACGGGCCTGAGTAATTTGGGGTGAAGGTGGAGTAGTAGAACCGAGAAGGTCGCGGAAATAATTCCTGCACATATGCACAATAGTCTGCGGATCCAGGATAAGGTGGCCTTCTGCATCCTCGAGTCTGGTCATATTCTCGCGAGCAGGAGAGGCGTGGAGAGCTCGAAAGAACTTATGGGTCTGACACGCACTATCTTGCAAAGTCTCCGTCAGATGTTCCAGTTTGGCCTGCTGATATGATCTCAACTGGAATTCTTTAATAAGATCAGCCACCCGCATGGCCAGTGCAAGCACAAATGCATCATCCGGAGTGTCCACCAGCAGCGAACGGACCAAAACCAGCAGGTTCTCGGCGGCCTGTCGACGCCGCCGACAAAGAGATGCATGATAGATCCCATACTGCCGAGCAACCCGCTACACATTAGAGAGCAATCGTTCAAATGACGCAGTGCCCTGAGAGGAGAAGTCCAAGAGGAATCTGTCAATCAATTGCTGCATATAGCCCTGAAAGATGGCATGCTTCAAGTAAGACGAATTGAAACGCAAAGGGAGTTTCCCCAGAAATTGCTTGAAAGGTGCAATGGGTTGGGCAAGCAGCTCAAGCTGCAGAGGGAAATGGTCCGACAAGGCATATTGCTGCAACACTTTTATTTCGAGCATCTCGGGAAGAAAATCATCATTCTGCATGATATATATACGGTCCAACCGCGACCATGTTGTTGCATACTGGGCAGAATGGAAAGTAAACCCTGTAGAAGACGAATGTAGCCAAGACCAGAGATCTTGCTTAAGAACAGCAAGAGCCAACTCATGCCACATACGACTTTCCGGCGCATCCATTACTGAATGCTCCGATGTGGACTGGGAAGAATCAACACACATATTGAAATCCCCCATGAAGAAGCCCCGTCTGCCAAGTGACAAGGAGGTCTGCAAAGTCTGCCAAAGCTCCCGACGAGATGACCCATGAACATCATTTTTAACAAGAACAGGCTAATATTTGGCATGTACAATCATGAGCACACCCAAATAATGCATGGCCTGTGTCCCTGCATAGAACAAACGAAAGCCATGGCAATCCACAACTTTGCCAGCTTCATCGTGACTCTTGTGCTCAACAGCGCACAAGACATCCCACTGGTTCTCATACAATACAGTCCACATGGTATGTTGCTTGTGTCGAGAACAAATGCCTCGCACATTCCAGGTGGCTATTTTCATGTGTATTCAAAACAAAATCAGGTACGAGGCACAGCTTGCCGCGATTTGACTTTGTCGGCGAGAATATCCAGGACTCCCTCGTCCAAGAAATCTGCCAATACCGCAAAAGAGTTCTGAGGACCAGATTTGGAAGTAGACGGCATATCTGCTGGCTTGGGGTTGGAACGAGGATAACGACGGTCTCACGGGGTAATGACGTTGCCTCTGGTATCAAAAGCCAGCTTAGCAGGTGGACCCTTTGGACGATTCGAATACATTTTCCTGGCGGGCTGAGGACGGGGGGCCAAGGCAGCCATAGCAGGAGTAGAGCGCTCAGAAGACAACATTTCCTTCCTGCGCATATATGTACGCATGGAATCTTGTGAAGTAGTAGGCACAGTATTCTCCATGCCCGCAACAACCCTGTTGCCGTTTTTTGCACGTACTTCAACCCAATCAGTGGCACGGGAATCCAGATCCGAAACCTGTTGTTTACCTTTGGCCAGAACTTGAGGCGGATGGAGAGTATCCAGCGACGGAGCATCACACACCATATCATCCATGGGCGGCGCAACATGGCCAACATCTGAAGTGTGTTGCTGCTCCGGGCATTCGGCCATAAAATGCCCCAACTGTCCACAGGAAAAGCAATGTCCCGCAAAATTGCCCCATTTTAAACGAAAGTGTAACGGATGCATGCCAGAGCAATTGAGGCGTAACCAGGCAGGCCTTTTCCTTGCAGTATCCCATAACATACACAATCGGTTGCGATTCACAGCCCTGAGACTGGGAGGGACCAGAACAGTTCCGACAGCGGCCATCGCATCCTTCAATAGTGGCCAATAAACAGCCGGACAATTTTCCACTTCTACCCACACAGGGCATTCACGTTGCAACAGGCGCTGAAAATCTGCCATTGGGCGCCAGGGAACCACTTGAACCAACCGGCGATCAAAAAACAAAGGCAGTTTAGACAGGAGAGCAGCACGGTGCGTCTCAGATTTCAGCAGGACCTCAAAAAAACCCCGGGGCCCAACAAAAATCTCTTCAACACATTCCCCTTGTAGCAGACTATGCAGCCACTGGCGAATACGGGAAAGCAACGGGATTCGGCCAGTGAAGAAGAGTATCACAGCGCGATCATAAAACACGGAAAAGGAGCGTAGGACAGTTTTTGGGTCGACGGTGGCTTCCAGAACATCATCAGGTGCAGAGTCGGAAAAAACTTCCTAATTATGTTGAACATAATCGCCAAGCAGAGTGTTGGCAAATTCCAGCAAGTGCTCCCAGTCAACATCCTGAGAGTCCACTGAATCTGAAGAAACCTGAGCATAGGAACGATCCTGCTGAACACCTATCTCTTCCGAAGTATGTTTGGTACGTTTACCCGCAGGCTGGATGTCAGGACCAGGAGGCATCTCTTCGGTGCACGGAACCATATCCTCAAGTTCCTCTGCATCGGAATCCGGGCCCAGTGCTGCCACCGTTTGGTCGATGAAATCCAGATCCAAACCAGCCATCGTGGATCACGATCTGAGGGCGACGGAGGACTGACGCACAGTGGGCAGGCGGCGGGGCAGACGATGGGGCAGGCGCTGGGGCAGCAAGGTCCACAGGGCCCAGGTCCAACGGCGACGGCAGGAGCCCTGACACACAGGGCGGACAGGCGACGAGCAAGAGTGGAGCCCGCAGATCTGACGGGCGACAGCAGGGCAAAGCACGCAGCTGGCGGGCCTCTTAGATGCAGGCGACGGGCCTGCAGGAGAAGGCGATGGGACTGCAGATGACGGCGAGAGGAACAGGCAACGGGGCTACACGCTATGGCTCTAGGGCGCAGGCGACTCCTCTCTGTCGCGCTCTCTCTCTCTCACGGGCACGCGCAGAGGCAGACAGGCGAGGACGAGCACCTGCGGTCGCAGACGAGCAGAGGCGACGCGACTGACGTGGCTCAGGCAGACGACGGGGGCGACCGGTACGGGCGTGTCAGGCGACGGGGGAGACTGTTACGTGCGTGTCAGACGACGGCGGCGACGGACCAGACAGGTGCTGAGAGGATGGGCCGACAACAGGGGTTTCCTCCCGCTCCCGCCATCGCTCTCTCTCTCTCTCTCTCTCTCTCTCTCTCTCTCTCTCTCTCCACAAAAAAAAAAAAGATTGTTGAACTACAAACCACCTAACAGCAAGAGACCATCTACCAAGATGCAAAAACCATCCATATCACTAAAAAACTATAACCAAGTGGTCACACAAGCTGAGCTCATTTGAACATTGCTTGACAAACACTCACAATATCGTATGTATTTTACAAAGGCTACCCTTCCAATGATACCAATAGGGAAGGATTGGCCCCACGAAACCTATCCAACAAGTCATTCCGACTCATAACCACTTGTCACAACTGACTTTGCACCAAAGTTTACTCAAACAAAGCACAATCTTGTTGATTCTGTGGTCCTGAATCAAAGTCAGAATACAGCTTCTACCTATGTATAGAGCACTAACCAACTGAGGGTGGATCTCTTAGATTACCTTTCCAAGAACCATCCATTTGATTCAACCTTTTTTTATGCCTATCATAAGAAGATCTGTCTTAGGTCCCTCTATTTCTACCCTATTATACTATCAGCAAATGGCTCATTGCTATGATACCTATCTTTCCCTTTATCAAACCAATTCAGCAGCAATTATTTTCCTCAAATTTCCATATTTACCTATTGTTCTTTCATCGAAGATCGAGTATTTTCCCCTTCTCCACCATGCTATATATTGTTGCTCCATGTTATTTTCTCTTGCCACATGCTTACTTCCTTTCACATAAAAGTCATGACTTTGTATAGTTCTAACAATTTTGTCCATGGTCTTAGTTTCAAATTTCTTTTGTTACAAACAGATAAATATCTAACATCATGAAACCCAATAGACTGGAAAAAATTGCAACACACAGAGCTACCTATTATAGTGTCTTTTGTTTTGACTAAATAATAAGAACATAAGTTCACGTGTTGCTGACATGATGATCAAAATCAATAGAATTTTCAGAAAAGATTGAACATAACCAAACAGCATACCACTAGGCCCACATCTGCCACAACTCGTAGAGTAAGCTCCAAGGTTATCTCCTCCCCAGGAGCACCTAGAACTAGTGCCTATGGGAACACAAGAATAAACAAAGCTAGTCATGATCAAGGCTAACATTTTACCAATTTCAAGAAAATAAAATATCTAGATAGAAAGTATCAAATAAACACAAGAAAAATAGCAAAACATGAACATTCTCGAAAACAAATGGCGAGGAAGTCGTGATAACTGGTGCATACAGCTCAATTTGTTTAACCATATGAACAATATATGATAAACTTTCACTGTTTCAATAATATTCTGAGGTGCTTAAAACTGAGATTTCTGTTGTGACGACAAGTGATTGGTGTTGCAAAATGTCACCACCTATGACGTAACCCACAGACTAGTGATTTTGATCTCGAATTGCACAATAAAAAGTATTTTCAAGCATCAATCTTACATAGATGTGGTACAATTCTGAGGAAAGAAATGACTGCATAGCCTACACTTATCAGAATTGAATTATCGTATGAACACCCAACTAATTATGGGATCTATGAGATCACACAACTAAGATATGGAATCTATGTGACACGCATTATTGTTATGAAATTGGCAAATGTTGGAGGTACTTCACAATTCAGAAGGAACAATATATTTTGTAGAGATTTGACATAAGCCTTACACCGAAACACGGTTCCAGCAAAACACAATCCTTTCCAAAGTCATCCAGTAGATACTTTGGACCAGAAATTGACAACATACAAGAAGTTTCTCACATGCTAACACATTGGTAATGCATCATGCCTTTCATTTAAGTCTTGATCCTTATATGGGACCAGAAACAAAGTAGCCCACTATTGAAAGAAGCTGCATATTTTTGAAAGGTGTATTCCCCGTGATTGTTACTTCAATCAGATTATAGCTACAGTTAAAATCAATATACCAAATATGTAGCATTCTAATTGAAGCATATCACATTGCAGGGAGCACTACTTCTCTAATTTGTGTGTCAAGTTTGTGTATTGCATTGTCACTTGAAGCATAGTCCAACATGTACATGGAGACTTGGGGCTGCCCACAAATGTTGTGTGGCACTCGGTAGAGTAGAGTATTCTTTTGCAAGCACTAGAAAGCCTTATAGAAGAAAAGTCCAGCAAATTCATATGCAAATTTCAATATGGAGACTACCAAGAACAAATAAGAAAGAGGAAGTCAACATCAAAGAGATCCAAATGGCATTAATGAAGTTAATCTTGGACTTTTTCATTATCATCATCATTGAATGGAGACTTGCATCATATGGGCGAGCCATCGAACACATCACCGTGTCCATGATCACAAATATAAGCAATCAATGATCACACTCTTCTCCTATCTCTTCTTCCTCACCCTCCTCATCATCAAGCAATGCAAACAACAAAAGAAGGCATATCTTTGTCTCAACTTTAGAAATAGATCAGACCTATATGTACAATGGTTCTGAGAAACTTTGACCTTCTTTGAACAATCTTTCTCTCACCTTGAGAAAAAGTCCAAATTTTTGTATGATGGTTCTGAAAAAATTTTATATTAGCAATCCCTATGGAGGGTCAGTGCACTCTAGATCCTGAGCTAGAAGACTCCATGTCGCTTCAACCTACCTCCTTAGATCTCAACTCCATGAATCATCATTTGTTACATAATACAATGCCTCTTCTACCTACAAGTGGCAACATTACTGCAAAAAGAAGCTTGAAAGGAATAATCATTATGGAAAGAACATTTTCATAACATATGAATTTCCAAAGCCATACACCTTCATGGCCTATACACCATGGGTCAAAATTCCCTCACCATTTGGATAGGTACTCTTAGATCATCACACCAAATATGGGGCAGGCAAGACATCACTCCAAGTCTCCAAGGACACCAAAATCCTATGTTAGCATGTGTCATGAGGACATGTATTTTTGAAACCTCACTTAACATGTGGATTAATTTTTAATGACATGATTAAGCAAATGTTGCACATGTGAGGTGCAACTAGGGTTAAAGTAAATTTACAAGCCCGAGACCCAAAGAAATCACGGAATGTCAAAGGCAAAAGTTGCTATAAGTTATGCCGCACAGGTACTTTGTGGTATCTGGTGTTAGTTGTTGGCCTAGGTCATCCATTTGGCCATAAGTGTCAGTTGGTGACACTAGAGAAGTGGCGTTTATAGTACCTAACGCCAATCTGATGGTCAAAGATGGCGCAAAGACACTTGGGAATGGAAGTTGCCTAGCCAATTTAATTATTGGCCAATCAGATTTTTTTCAGGGCACCGAAATAATTGTTAGATTAATTTTCAGTATTTAAAGGCTGAAAATTAATATTTAATTATGAAAAATGCTAGAAAAACCATTTGGAAAGGCTATCACTTATCAAAAATGGCCATGCAAGACTAAAAAACGTCTTTAGAAACTGGAGAGGCATTTTTTATAAATTCAATCTACAAGAGAGAGAGAGGGGAGGTTGCTGGTCTGATTTGCAGCCACCACTAGAGGACCTTTTGAAGTTGCCAAGGGCAAGAGAAGACCAATCAACAGCATCTACAAGCTGTTAAGACAAGGCAGCAGCAGTAATGCAAATCTAAAAATACAAATTTACCTACTAATCTTGGACAATGCACACCCTATTGGCCCCAAAATTGGCGCCCCTTTCGGTATTTCTTTAGCTTTATTGAAGAAGAAGTTAATTTACAATGGGATTCTCCCAATCCCTTTCGGTATTCCAACTCCCCTTGCTATGATAAATCACCAGCAAGTCTTTAATCTAATTTTCCCCTTGATTCGGGCAATCAATTGGCCTTCATCTGCTTTGATGGAGATGGAAAATGCCCCAAATTCAATTATTTGCTGATTCCTCCACTTGACTAGGCTAAAAACAGCTTCAGCCTTGTTTAATCCAAGTCTTGGAGCTTCCAATTTCTGGCACGCTTCCCGAGGCTGTTGCTAAACCCTAATTTTTACTACAGATTAGAATTTATAGCAGAGAAATCTGAAATTTCTCAGCCTCCAGGGGTCCAAATGCTAAGCTCTTTGGAGCAAGGCAATGAAATGGCTGGGAGATGAGAGGAAAAGCTGTAGAGAGAGAAAATTCAAAGTTTTGTCGCAAATAATGATTGAAAATCAATCAAATGCAGCTGCTGCCCCGCCACAACAGCTTGTAGATGCAAAGAACTGAAGAAAATCATCAAAATCAGTCTGGCTGCCATAGCATATGCACATATCTGCAGTGCCCTTCAGGTACCTCATAATACCCTTCACGGCATCCCAATGCTTCTTGCCAGGTGTAGCCATATAGCATGCCACAACACCAACTGCAAAGGCAATATCTAGACGAGTGGCTATCATGGCATACATAAGACGTTTGCTACTGTAATTAAGTTGTAATCATGGATTTACCACCCATCCACGCAAGGAAGGCTGGTTACAGCATGCATATACCACCACCATACCACATCCACGTATATGCAATCGGCTTTCCAACAAATGTGAAAGCCAAGTACTATAGATACATGACCACTAAAGCACAAAAAACCTAGCCGCCAATGGTTGGATCAATCAAGGACCAATTGACATGCTTGTCATGTTGCTTTGTTATGCCCCACAATGTAAGGATGGTCACAACCCCAAAGAAACTAAGATTGAGACAAAGAAGTTTGCATGAGCTCTTTGAGGGTGAAGCAACTATAGTAAGAGCAACATAAGGCTTAAAGTAGGCCAACTTGAAACCTCATCCTTTCACAAATTGCTAGTCTTTTTGAAATGTTGTATTGTTAGAAGCAGCTCCAAAATCTTTTTGTCTATCCATTTCCCATTCCCAACTCGTGGTAGTTGTAACTTTTTATTCACTTTGAGAAGATAAAATATGCATAATGTTTTCTAGCTCATATTGTAATCTTCCAAAATGAGATACTCTATCTTGTAAATCTTCATTTCCTCCTCAACTTCTCTAAGAAGAAGTTCGGGATGAAAAAGGATTCACATATTGGTCTTCTTGGTCCCACTTTAGCATGTTTTATCCAAGAAGTTTTGTTCCAAACTTGGTCAAAAGATCATTTTACATACATACAACACTTTCTTGAAGGATAGAGCATTGGGAATCTCCTACCAACCCTTTCCCTATGTCATACAACTTGCAAGCTACTCTAAGGTTAGTACCTCCTCTTGCTCTAAGGAAGGGATTCTTGGAAGATATCACTTAAAAGTGCCTCAACTTGCAAAGTTGGTGTGGTTTGGGAAAGCTTTCATGCAAGTTTCTAGCCTACAAAGTTCTCAAGCATGGCGATTATGATATAGCATTGTGAGAAATGACTAAAAGCCTATGTGCACTAGCCTTTGATATCCAAACTCTATCAATCTATTTTTTCTAGGATCACATGGTTGATTTGTTGGTTATTTTTTGTTTTTTTTTTGTGTGTGTGTGTGTGTGTGTGTGTACTCATAAGCAACTATGAACATGGATATTGCATTAGTGACACTACAAGAAATGGAAAGAGTCTTGCAATGTTTAATTGCCAAAGATTAGAGTTGGACAATGTGGACAGCATTAATAAAACTACTAAGTTCTTCCATGGTCCAAGTGGAAATATATGGTGATCTAATACATATCTAACAATACCCCTTTTTAAATCAATACAACTCAATATGCTTGCCCCTTGTAACCTATCCATAAGACCATCAATTCGAGGGATCGGAAATCAATTCTTTATCATGGTTTCATTCAAAGCACGATAGTCAATGCATATACCCAATGATCCATCCTTTTCTTAAACCAAAAGCACGAAAGAACAAAAGGGAGATGAGTTGGGCTGAATCAGCCCTTTTCCTATAGCTCATTCACCTAATTCATTATCTCCTCTTGCTAGGCTGCACTTACCCTATAGGGTGGCTTATTACAAGGGCTACTTCCAGAAATAAGATCTATGCCATGACCTTCCAGCCTTTCAAATGGTAGCCGCCCCACAAGTGACTAAGCGAAGCTTCCCAATAAGCAGTGTGACAAACTCTACATGGCCCTTGCATGCCATACCAACTTCCCCCATGGGTCCATCTCATCCTCTCTAATGCCTAGGCAGCCCATACCAACTTCTCCCATGGGTCCATCCAACTTCTCCCATGGGTCCATCTCATCCTCTCTAATGCCTAGACAGCCCATACCAACTTCTCCCATGGGTCCATCTCATCCTTCATGATGCCTAGACAGGGTGCCGTGTCCGTGGAGATAAATTTGACTCATGCCCCATTATCAAAAAAAATTAATGTTGAGCTTTAGTTTTGCGCAATGCTCTCCATAACTCAATCGCATCATCATGAAGTTAATCATTAACAACATCATGCACCAAACCAACAGATGTCTTGGGCTTCTTTCCCTTGGGATCCCCCCACTTTCTAGTTTTTCAACTTGCTACCTATTGGAACAATCCTTAACCATGTGACTCTCCTATTCACAAACAAAGCATTTATTTGCAGCCCTTAATTCCCTACGTTATGCCACTATTTTCCAGCCCTTTCCTTGCTCTTATGGCCTGTTTTCAGCCTGATTTTCAGATCTGCCCCTTCTCTCAACCCTATTTGGTTTCCCATTTGTGTCTTGGACACTTGAATCTTTCCTATGCAGCAATGCATCAGCTGTACTAGTTGTTTCTATGAGCTAAGACATGCTAGATACAGTGGATTTAATGCCAAAATCCCCGATTCCTTTAGGCAAACCACATACATACAATTCCACTTGCAAATGAAGTGAAACTTGACAATAAGAAGTCACTAGCAGCAAGGCATCCTAAAACTTCTTATTATCATAGAAACCAGGAACGGCTGTTTCGGCGCATAGGAACAGATTAACGCATTCCAGAAGGTCCGAGCCCAAGAAACGCCGGCGAAACGTTCCAGCCCATTCCATGTCCCGTTCCGGGCCGTTCCTTGTCCATTCCAGGGCCGTTCCCTCTTTGGAACATCCGTTCCTGCAATGGAAATAAGAAAAAAAAATGTCGTTTGTTTGCTGGCGCCCATTTAGGGTCGCGATTTGTTGCCCGACGACTTCCGCCTCTCCTCTCCCGCCTGTTGCGCCTACTTCGCCTACTACTCCCGCTTGCCCTGCGTATCCCGCCTAGCTCCCGTACTGCTCCCGCCAAGTCCCGCCTGTCCTGCCAGCTCCCACCTGTGCCGTCAGCTCCCGCCTGTCCCATCTACCTCCCCTGCTGCTCCCGCCTGCCCCGCCTACCTCGCTTGCTTGCTCCCGCCTGCTTGGCCCCCCCGATTCCCACCCACGATCAAAGGTGAGGAATCTCGCATCAAGCACCGACCAAAGTGTTTCTCTACTCAGTACTGATTTTTGTTCAGTAGGACCATTATCTCCCCCAAATTTGGGGCATTTTGGATCAATTGTCGGCAGTTGCCCCAAAATTTGGTGCTTTCTCAAGGATTGGGGCCCAAATTTGGCTGCAATGTCCCCAAATTTGGGGCATTGGGATCCATCATCCCAAGATCTAAAAGAGCCTCCAAATTTGGGGCATTTTGAATCAATCATTGCCCCAAATTTGGGAGCTGAAAATGCGCCAAATTTTTGGGCATTTTCAGCAAGGGAACGCAGGCTAGAATGCCTCAAATTTGTGGCATTTTGAATCAACCATTGCCCCAAATTTGGAAGCTGAAAATACGCCAAATTTTGGGGCATTTCCGGCAAGGGAATACAGGCTAGAATGCCCCAAATTTGTGGCATTTTCAGTAAAAGGAATGCAGGCTGAAGTAGCACCAAAGTTTTGGCGTTTTTAGCAAACATTTAACACATGCATGTTGAAATTTTGGTGCAAATTTCTGCAATTTCATTGAACTTTACTAATTACTTGTCACTTTTATATAGATAGCAACATTGACATCTATGGGATCTTCATCATCCTCAACAGGTACTTCGTCAACAACTGGACGAAGACGAAGCACTACTTGGTCATGGTGGGATGAGGTAGATTTGGGTGCCACTGAGAGGTGGAAGTGCTCACCCTTGGAAATGCAAACTTTGCACTTATGCTCGCACTAGTGGGGTTGATAAAGTGAGAGCCCATCTTCTACATGAGTGAGGGGAAAGAGGTGTGTTTTTGCACTAATGTATCAATTGAGAAAAGGCAGGAGTTACTTGACCACATAGCCACTTCTATGGGGAATTCACATGCCAGGAGGACGCCAAATATAGCAGTGGATCCAACAACATGGACTCCAAGGCCAACAGCGCATGGTGCTTCATGCAGAAGACCACCAGGATTAGTGGCTACGCAGCCTTCTTGTGGGCCAACAGTGGCAATAGGTCGTGGTGTTAGACAAAGTTCATTGCACACTTCATGGAAACCAAAGAAAAAAGAGGAAACAGAAGCAACAGTGACACGCTTTTTTTACCATGACCATATTGCATTCAAATCAGCCAGGTCACCTTATTTTTTATATATGGTGACAAAGATTGCAAAGTATGGACTCACATATAAGCCCCCTTCATCAGAAACTATCAAGACTACATTGCTTCAGAAGGAGAAAGCAGCCATAGAGATTGCAACAACAAATATTCGCAATCAATGGGCAAGAAATGGAGTGACATTGATAGCAGATGGATGGAGTGACACATGCCATAGGTCCATACATGGTGTTGTCGCATATTCTCGTGGGGATGTATACTTCATTGGTAGTCATGATGCTTCAGAGACTCAAAAGAGTGCAGATGTATTGGCATCCAAGTGGTGAGAGGCAGTGCAGGCTGTTGGGGTAGAAAATGTTAGTGCAGTTTGTGGCAAATGGTGAACCTACAAACAGGGCAACAAGAAACATTTTAATGGCAATGCATCCACATATCACCTTTAGTCCATGCATGGCGCATTGCTTGAATAACTTGTTGAAGGATATTGTGGGATTGCATCTCTTGTTGCAAAAGGCAACAAGATTATCACATTTATATGTAATCATCGGTACTTGCATGCTAAGTTTCGCAAGAGAAGTGACGAAGAACTTCTCAAATACTCGGATACACGATTTACATATAACTTTCTTATGTTTGGTCGATTGCACTATTAGAAAGGTGCAATTAGGGAGCTATTTGCTAGTGATAAGTATGAAAATTGGACTGGGGCAGTCACTGCTACTGCTGTGTTATGTAATGCATATGTCTCTGATAGAGATTTTTGGGATGAAGTGAATCGCACCAACCAAATGGTTGATCCTATTATGCACATGTTGAGGCTTGCAGATGGCATGGATCCATGCATTGGGAAGATCTATGAAGGTATGGATCGCATGATTGAGAGGTTGGAGAGTTTGGAACCAAATGCAGACAGGTATGAGCAGATCAAGGAGTTATGCATCAGCAGATGGAATGAGTATGACTCTCCTATGCATGCTGCAGCATATGTGCTTGATCCTGAGTTATAAGGAAAGATGCAAGAAAAAGACCTTAAGGTGGTCAAGGCTTGGAACACATTGCTTGCAAGGCTTTATCCTAGCCGTGAAATGCAACACAAAATTAAAAATCAGCTCTCTATGTATCGGCAAACATTAGGGATGTTTGGTACAAATGATGCACTAGAGGACGGGACAAACATTGGGGGTGCTTTATGGTGGGAGGACTACAGGGCAGAAGCTCCATAGTTGCAAAGTTTGGCTATTCGTATTCTTAGCCAAGCAATTAGCTCTTCTTGTTTAGAGCAACTATGGAGCTCATTCAATCGCATTCACTCAAAGAAGAGAAATCATCTTAGTACAATGAAGACGAATGACCTAGTTTATGTGAGGTCCAATCTTCGCTTGCTAGCTCGTACATCAGTTGCAAAGGCTGATTCTTTTATACATTGGGAAAAAGATGACGATGATGATGATGGTGATGGTGATGGTGAGGATGTTGTTCAGCAAGATGAGCATTCAGGCACAATGGAGCCATCTTCCATAAATCACAGCACTTAGCGGCTAGCCTTTTAGAACTTTAGAGTATTGACTTGGAAATTGGAGCTCTTGTAACTTGGATCTTTAGACTTTAAAGTTTAGTGCATATTTTGTGTCTTTGCAATGCGCACTTGCTGGACTTATGCAACATTGTTGATTACAATGTTGAATCATGAATGCGACAATCCATTGCTGATTACAATGTTTTGAATCTTTATTATTGTTGAAACTTGATTATTATGTCTCTAATTTCATGAATTATGGTTAATATGATAACTCTCTCTAGATTCTAACTTCTAACTCTCTCTCTCTTTCTCTCTCTCTCTCTCTCTCTCTCTCTCTCTCTCTCTCTCTCTCTCTCTCTCTCTCTCTCTCTCTCTCTCTCTCTCTCTCTCTCTCTCTCTCTCTCTCTCTCTCTCTCTCTCTATATATATATATATATATATATATAATATATATATATGCCGTTCCCGTTCCCTAACTTTGGGCAATTCCCCCGTTTCGAGGGGTCCCGTTCCCGTTCCTGTTCCCCGTAACTATACTTATTATACTGTTTCAAATTCTCGCATTGTGTTACATCAAGCTTATTCTAAGCTCTCATAATGTCCACCTTGGAGGTGCTAGTCAACCAATTTGAAGTAAGCATTTGCTTAAATTATACCCATGTTGGCAATACTCTATCTTGCATCGAGTGTGTGGACCACCAATGTGCATCCCGAATAGGCTCTATCAAATTGTTGAATAAGGGTCAAAGCTTTCAACCTCTCTTGTGCCCCATCGAAGGCCTCAAACTTCACCTCTTTTTCACCCTCATCATGATCCTTTGCTAACCCTTTGGGAGTCAAGTTGCCATACATTGGCTACTGTAAAAAGGGTGCATTTGCCAAATTTATATCATGACCAGCACCATAAGCATTTGCATGACCAACACTCATTCCTTAAGCCCCAAAAGCATCAGGGGCTATAGATGCATTACTATACATACCACTTTGTGCCCCAAGGATCATGCCAATGCTACCATACATGGGGTTATGCATACTACCAACCATACACAAATACATTGGGCTTTGCATTACATGCATTAGTTGCTATATACCATACGGAGTTGTGCCATAGATCCTCATATGCAATCGTTGACCCACCATGGCAACCAAAGTATCTTGGTTGCCCCATACTTACATGCATACCTGGCTGTGCAAAACCCACAAGATTGGCACTACTAAGTTAGCCCTACATTTGTGCATCCAATCCCACTAGTGTCAAGTGCTTTTGCTCATCGTCAATCTTTGTTGCATCTTTAGACTGTGATTGCTGCCCTTTGAAAGCCTTTTGTTAGGTTAATTCCAATGCCTTTAAACATGGCATCCTCTTCTTGCCCTTGCTACCCTTTCTATGAGAGTTATAAAATCTCTCAAACTATGGATCTTTAGCCGATCGAGCAAAGATGTCAATTGTTGCCTTCAACCAAGCCTTACATTGGTGATCATTTTCTTCACCTCCTTGCTGGTCATTAGTGTCTTGTGGCCTAGAAGTACCCACTTCTTGGTCAAGAACCACATTTTCTCATTGCTGTCCATGCTGTAAGCCTATTCCAAGATTAGGCATTGCACTTTCCCCTTCGTTATGTGCATTTCAGAATGAGATGCGTCGTCACTTGTTGATCCAGTCTCACTATAAGAAGACATTCTTGCTGTAAATGCTCAGTTGAGCACAGTTTCAGCACTAAAGCAAAGCGTTTGACCTTCAATCAGGTGCTTCGAGCCCACCAAGTTAGGGGAATCGATGGTATCCTAACAATGGAACCATGAAACCAGCCTTTCTCCTTCAAGAGGGTGGTAATAACCTGACTCATCGATAATTACAACAAGCAATTAAAGTAAATAAGCTGAAATACACAATTTACCACGGACAATGGACAGCATGTTGGCCCCAAAAACTGGTGGTCCTCATAGTGTTTCTTTGTCTTGTATTGCAAATGGATGGAGTACACTAAGATTCTCTCATCTCCTTCGCTAATCTAAGTTGTACTTGTTAGATTGTCTATTTTAGTCTAACAGTCTCTCATCTCCTAATTGTGAGCTCCAGCAAGGTCTAACGGAGACATAGGAGCTCTAACTATGTTTTTATTAGGTTTATCAAACAGTTTAGGATCTATGCAGCCTTTGTCAATTAGTTTCTAGCCCCTACCACCTTTCAACTGCCCCAAGAGTGCCACATCTGCCTGATTGCTGCCACCATAGTTACCAGGAACGGGGAACGGGAACGGGAACGGGACCCCCTGGAACGGGGGGAACGCCCAAAGCGAGGGAACGGGAACGGAGGGAACGGTGTGTGTATATATATATATATATATATATATATATATATATATATATATATACAGAGAGAGAGAGAGAGAGAGAGAGAGAGAGAGAGAGAAAGAGAGTCAAGACTCAACACTAGTCTTAGAATCTAGAGAGACAGATCATATCAACCATAAATTATAATTCATGAAATTAGACTCTAGAGACATAATAATCAAGTTTCAACTTTCAACAATAATAAAGATTCAAAACATTGTAACCAGCAATGGATTGTCGCATTCATAATTCAACATTGTAATCAACAATGTTGCGTAAGTCCAACTGGCAACAAGTGTGCATTGCAAAAACACAAAACATGCACTAAACAGTAAACTTTAAAGCCTAAATAGTAAAGATCCAAGTTACAAGAGCTCCAATTTCCAAGTCAATACTTCCAAAAGGCTAGCTACTAAGTGCTCTGATTCATGGAAGATGGCTCCACTGTGCCTGAATGCTTATCCTGCTGAACAACATCCTGCCCATCATCATCATCATCGTCATCTTTTTCCCAACATATAAAAGAATCAGCCTTTGCAACTGATGTACGAGCTAGCAAGCGAAGATTGGAGCTCACATAAACTAGGTCATTCATCTTCATTGTACCAAGACGATTTCTCTTCTTTCAGTGAATGTGATTGAATGAGCTCCATAGTTGCTCTAAACAAGAAGAGCTAATTGTTTGGCTAAGAATACGAATAGCCAAACTCTGCAACTCTGGAGCTTCTGCCCCGTAGTCCTCCCACCATAAAGCAGCCCCAATATTTGTCCTGTCCTCTAGTGCATCCTCTGTACCAAACATCCCTAATGTTTGTCGATATACAGAGAGCTGATTTTTAATTTTGCGTTACATTTCATGGCTAGGATAAAGCCTTGCAAGCAATGTGTTCCAAGCCTTGACCATCTCAAGGTCTCTTTCTTGCATCTTTCCTTGAAACTCAGGATCAAGCACATATGCTGCAGCATGCATAGGAGAGTCATACTCATTCCATCTGCTGATGCATAACTCCTTGATCTGCTCATACCTATCTGCATTTGGTTCCAAACTCTCCAACCTCTCAATCATGCGATCCATACCTTCATAGATCTTCCCAATGCATGGATCCATGCCATCTGCAAGCCTCAACATGTGCATAATAGGATCAACCATTTGGTTGGTGCGATTAACCTCATCCCAAAAATCTCTATCAGAAACATATGCATTACATAACACAGCAGTAGCAGTGGCAGCCCCAGTCCCATTTTCATACTCATCACTAGCAAATAGCTCCCTAATTGCACCTTTGCAATAGTGCAATCGACCAAGCATAAGAAAGTTATATGCAAATCGTGTATCCGAGTATTTAAGAAGTTCTTTGTCACTTCTCTTGCAAAACTCAGCATGCAAGTACTGATGATTACATACAAATGTGATAATCTTGTTGCCTTTCACAACAAGAGATGCAACCCATGGCAAGTCCCCAATATCCTTCAACAAGTTATTCAAGCAATGCGCCATGCATGGACTAAAGGTGATATGTGGATACATCGCCATTAAAATGTTTCCTGCTGCCCTGTTTGTAGGTTCACCATCTGCCACAAACTGCACTACATTTTCTGCCCCAACAGCCTGCACTGCCAAGCACCACTCGGATGCCAATACATCTGCACTCTTTCCAGTCTCCGAAGCATCATGACTACCAATGAAGTATGCATCTCCACGAGAATATACAACAACACCATGTATGGACCTATGGCGTGTGTCACTCCATCCATGTGCTATCAATGTCACTCCATTTCTTGCCCATTGATTGCGAATATTTGCTGTTGCAATCTCTATGGCTACTTTCTCCTTTTGAAGCAATGTAGTCCTGATAGTTTCTGATGAAGGGGGCTTATATGTGGGTCCATACTCTGCAATCTTTGTCACCATATTTAAAAAATAAGGTGACCTGGCTGATTTGAATGCAATTTGGTCATGGTAAAAAAAGCGTGCCACTGCTGCATCTGTTTTCTCTTTTTTCTTTGGTTCCCATGAAGTGTGCAATGAACTCTGTTTAGCACCATGACCTGTTGCCATTGATGGCCCACGAGAAGACTGCATAGCCACTAATCCTGGTGGTCTTCTGCATGAAGCACCATGCCCTGCTAGTCTTGGAGTCCATGTTGTTGGATCCACTGCTATATTTGGCGTCCTCCTGGCATGTGAATTCCCCATAGATGTGGCTATGCGGTCAAGTAACTCCTGCCTTTTCTCAATTGATACATTGGTGCAAAAACACACCTCTTTCCCCTCCTCATGTAGAAGATGGGCTCTCACTTTATCAGCCCCACTAGTGAGAGCATAAGGGCAAAGTTTGCATTTCCAAGGGCGAGCCCCTCCACCTCTCAATGGCACCCCTGCATCTACCTCATCCCACCATGACCAAGTAGTGCTTCGACTTCGTCCAGTTGTTGACGAAGTACCTGCTGAGGATGATGAAGATCCCATAGATGTCAATGCTGCCATCTATATAAAAGTGACAAATAATCAGTAAAGTTCAATAAAATTGCAGAAATTTGCAGCCAAAATTTCAACATGTGTGTGTTAAATTTTTAGCAATGCTAAAAACGCCAAAACTTTGGTGCTACTTCAGCCTGCATTCCTTTTACTGAAAATGCCACAAATTTGGGGCATTCTAGCCTGCATTCCCTTGCTGAAAATGCCCCAAAATTTGGACTATTTTCAACTCCCAAACTTGGGGTAATGACAAACTCAAAATGCCCCAATTTTGGGGCATTCCAGCCTGCAATTCCTTGCTGAAAATGCCCAAAAATTTGGCGCATTTTCAGCTCCCAAATTTGGGACAATGACAAATTTGAGAATCGAGATAATGATCCTCGAGACTTCACCTGATCGCGGGGAGGAGTCACGCCAGGTAAGAGAGGCGGGCCAGGCAGGCGGGAGAGGTAGACGAGTCCCAAGAGCAGGTGGGAGTAGGGCTTAGGCAGTGGGGGCAGGCGGGGCAAGCAAGATAGTCGGCGGGACAGTCGGAAGGGCAGGCGGAGTAGGCGAAGTGGGCGGGGACAGTCGGCAGAGCAGGCGGAGCAAGCGGAGTGGGCAGGGACAGTTGGCAGGCGGAGTGGGCGGACCAGGTACTCGGCGGGAGTGCAGCGTGCCAGCAGCGCAGGCGAGCGGGAGCAATCGACGTAGGCGAAACGGGCGACAGCGCGGGCAGTTCGAGACGGGCAACAGTGCAGGCAACAGACGGGCGAAACAGGCGACAGCACGAAACGACTACAATAAAAAAACTTAAAAGTTAAAAATTTAAAAATTTAAAAAACTCTTGAGCTGGAACGGCCGTTCCAGACAGGACACGGCCAAGGAACGGATTGGAACGGGAGGGAACGGGCCAGGAAACGGGCTGGAACATTTCGCCAGCGTTTCCTTGGCTCGAACCCCTCGGAACGCGTTAATGCGTTCCTATGTGCCGGAACGGGCGTTCCCTGTCTCTATGGCTGCCACACCAGCATTTTCACACTATTTAGCTGCTGCATACTGCATTTAATGCAGGTCGGCCACATTTTTTGGGCCCCAAACGGCTGCTTGGCCAATTTTGATGACTTTCAGCTATTTAAAGCTGATTTAGAGACTAGACAAATCACTTCTTTTGCCCCAAAGGTGCTCTGTCAACTGCTACTGTTGGAATAAAGGGCCCTCGTGCCTTTTATATGTGCTCGGGTGTGAACGCACCCTTAGCACACGTGTACTTTCATATATATATATATATATATATATATATATATATATATAAACACCTAAAGAGGTACACTCGTCATTATACCCACAAGTCATGCTCACTCTCACTCTCCACTCTATACACACACACACACACGTGTGTGTGTGTGTGTGTGTGTGTGTGTGTGTGTGTGTGTGTGTGTGTGTGCGTGTGCGCTACTAGCAAGCACTGTGTGTCTCGATCCTCGCACCAGGGAGCTCAACAAACTGGTATTAGAGCAGCAAGGAGTGCACGCTTCTCGAGATGAAGCAGACAACAGGTGTTGCAAGAGTCCCAGGTTGGCTCAACGAGTAGCAATCGACAGGTGCAGGAGAAGTGCAGGCAAGCGTCGGCAGACGGTGGTCAGCTGGACAAAGGCCAGTTACCATCACGTGACAGTCGACTAGAGAGTAGGCTGCATGACGGGCTGGTGACTGGCTGCAGGGCACGTGATGGGGCTGGAGGCAATGGTGCTGTGTGACGGGGCGCTGGTGCGCGACGGGCAACTGCACAATGAACAGCGGGGCGCTGATGGCGGGACCACGACGTGCGACGGATGGGAGGCTTCAATAGGTCGTCACGTCACGAACCTAACGGGTCAACAGACCCACATCAGGTCACGCAGAAAAAAAAAATTCTTTCAAAAAAATCAGCTTCTACCCCTCTTTCTTGACGGGGTTTCACGCGTGGAAGCACAGAGTGTAGATTTGTGCAATCTTGGCCCAAAAATTTGGGGCTTTTCCCAAATTTGGGGATTGTGATGCAAAACAAGACCATTTGTTTCATAAATTGCAGGAATTTCTGACATTTTGCCTCCGACATTTGGGGCTTTTCATGTATATGCAAGAATTGGGCTGAAATTTACCCAATTTCTCAACATTGATGCACATTGGACCCCGTGCAATTTGGGGCTTTTGCTGTTTGGGCAAAATTTGTGCACCATTTGATCACTTTATATACATGCGAGTTTAATTCCATGCAATTTGGACACCTAGCACTTTGAAAAATTTGGGGGTTTTGCCGAAATTGCTCTATTTTGGCAAAATTGGCATGTTCTATGCATATCAAAGACAGTGCAGACGTATGGTTGATGCTTTGAGCACAAATTTTGGGGCTTTTGACCAGTTATTTCAAGGGAAAATGCATCACATTGCATGAGAAGTCCCAAATTTTGTGCATGTACAACAAAAATTGCAGCTAAAATTTGGGACTTCTCATGCAATGTGATGTATTTTCCCTTGAAACAGCTGTAATCAGTTGTGGAGTGCTGTAGCACAAGGTTTAGTGCTTCTTAAAATTTATCTGCAGATCTGAAATTTCTGCTTTTACGTGATCATTGATTGCTGGTCGGTACTTGTTTGTACCTTGGTCACTTGTGTGACAGTTTGGGCCTGCGTTTGTTGAATTTTTTTTTGGGTCGCATTTGGGCTGAAAATCATGGCTGGCAGCAGTGATAGCAGTAATCTCATGCACATTAAGAAGCTTGAAGGAGCACATAACATTGCAGCCTCGCAAAACAGTGCTACAATATCTTGTTGCAAAAGAAGCAAGCAAAGCCGATTAAGAATAAAGAGGCAAAGCCCGCAGATATGGAACGGGAAGATTGGGATGAGTTAAATGAGGTTGCACGCTCAACCATCCAGCTATCGATTTCTGATGCCTTACTGTTGAACATTCAAGGTTTGGATTCTGCATATGCTATTTAGACTCGACTAAAAGAATTGTGTGCACAAAAGAGCGCCACAAGAAGGGTTGCACTCGTACATCGAACAGACAGGTTCGTACCATACGAACCATACGGTTTCGTACGAGATTTTAGACGTGTTTTGGCCACGTATCCTGCGGGACAAGGCGAGTTATCCAGAGAGTTTCCGGGTGAAATGGGCTGGGGAAAAAGGCGCAAACTGGGCACGGTTGATCATTTGCGACATACACACACTCTTGCAAGTCTCTCCTCAGCCCTCCCTCTTGTCTCCAAGACTCCAAGGCTGCATCAAGCTCCCATCCCCTCCAAGCTCCCTCTTCCTCTCTCCTCTTCCCCTCTTCTCTTGAGTCTTCTTCCCATTCTCTCCCTTTTGAAAGTTCATTCTTCTTCCAACTTTCCAAGTTTCCCCGATCCCCTCCCTCTTCAAGGCTCAAGCATCATCTCACTCTCTCCTCTTCCCCCCATCCCCTCCCTCTTCAAGCATCACCGCCGATCGGAGTGACAAGTCTCGACTCCCTCCTCTTCATCGAGCCTCTGGCCTTGCCTCAGCACCATGACACGCGAGAAGCATGAGGCCTTCAACTTGCACGCCATCCATGTGGAGAGGAACACGAAGAAGTCCAACTCCCACAATTGGATATGCAAGTATTGCAAGAAGAGCTACACAAGTGGTGCGACCCGGCTTCTCCAACATCTTTCCAAGACGGGGGGGCAAGTCGCTCCGTGCAAGTCAATCCCTCAACACATTGCAGACGAGATTCTCACCAAGATGAGAGGGGGATCCACTAGAGAAGGAGGTGGTGGATCGGCGGCGGCGGCATCTAGACCTATGCCTACTTATGAGGAAGCCTCAAATGTAGGCCTATCTTTGACCGATGCGGGTGAGGTCTCCACCATTGGCGGTGCCGACTCCACATCCGCTTCAGGCTCAGGCATTGGCAAAAGGAAAAGGTTAGAGGCCCATGCGGTACCGGAGAGGCAATCCTCTCTCTCTCTCAAGCTCCCGGTCATACACGTGGATCGGTTGCCTTTCTTAGAGAAAGGCAACGACAAGCCGATGTTGAGATTGCACGCATGGTGATCGAGTGCAATCTTGCATTCAACATCCTAAAGCATGAGCAATGGAAGAAGATGGTGAGAACCATCACCAATGTGAGCCCATGTGAAGGATGGAGCGGCGTCTCATATAATGATATGAGGACGAAGAAAATTGATGAAGAGAAGGAGAGGATTGATAAAGCCCTTGATCCTATTCAGGCCACATGGACAAAATACGGTTACTCCATTCTCACCGATGGATGGAGTGACCGTAAGAAACGGGATATCATCAACATACTCGTTTCATGTCCACTTGGCACATATTTTTTGTGGGCCGTAGACACCGGCAAGAGGGGAAGAAAAACGACTAGCCCATTCATCTACCGCCACATTCGGCAAGCTATCATTGAGGTACACATTGTCTTTTTAAAGTTGCTTTCATTATTCATGAATCATAATTAGAATTTTCAAGTCATGATTCATCTCTCCCCAAAGCTTTTATAATTTGTGCCATGTATGATGTGCTTGTAGGTGGGCCCATTGAATATGGTGCAAGTTGTGACCGACAATGCATCCAATTGTTGGCGCATGGGCCGTTTGCTTGAGGCCGAGTTTCCTTCGATCGTGTGGACTCCATGTGCAAGCATTGTTTGAACTTGCTCATGAAGGACATCGGGAAGCTAAAATGGGTGAAGAGGGTGATACACAAGGCTACATCTGTTGTCACCTTCTTCACGGTGAAGGTGAAGGTGCTTGCGATGTATCGCGAGCATAGTAAACTTAAGTTGAAGAAGCCTTCTTCAACTCGGTTTGCTTATATATGGTTATTGTTGGAGCGGCTTTATGAGGTGCGATCCGCCCTACGCCAAACAGTGGTGTCCACTCTATGGAATGAGTGGGATGAGCATGAGACAGAGGAGTCGAAAGCCATGCAGCAACTACGCCTTGATGAGAAGTTTTGGCAGAAAGTCCGTGCCATTGTGATTGCCGTGACTCCCTTTTATAGGGTGTTGTGCATGACTGATTGCGAGGGGTCCACCATGGGCCTTCTCGTTCACTTCTTTAGAGCAGCATTGGTGGAGGTACGGGCCTGCATGATGATCATAGATTCTCAGCGTGCACACATCATAGAGATAGCAGAGAGGAGATGGGCATGGATACATAGGCCCATCCATGGTTTTGCAGCATTGGTGCATCCGGCCTACAAGTCGCCAGCAATCATGGATGACAGAGAGCTCCGGTCAAATCAGCTTGCATATTTGACTCATGTGGTCCCCATAGATGACCACAACACAGTCCTAGAGGAGCTTGGATGCTATGCAGATCAGAGAGGACATGTGGCATTTTCTTCTCCCACTTGTTGAAGAAGGGAGTTACTAGTAAAGCCTCTATTTTGGTGGCAAAATTTTGGATATGCGCTCGAGACTCTTCAGCCCTTGCCCATGAGAGTCCTTGCACAAGATTGCTCTTCGGGTGCATGTGAGAGAAACTGGAGTGCCTATTCTCTCATTCACACGAAGATTCGCAATCGTCTTAGCACAGGACAGTTAGAGCGGCTAGTCTATTGCCACACTAACTTGCACATGATGAAGGCCATGATGAGTATGGGTAGTCCAAAGCAAGTAAACACCTAACCATAAAGTGATAAGTCAATAAATTTGTTGGTTTCAACTTGTTACTTTATAGTATTATACTCAACAATTTAGTATTTATAATCTATTATCTTATGTGCATTGTGTAGGTGAATGTTGATACATTCAAGTTGACGGGCGACACTCTTGCGAGTGTACATCGGGAGGTCGATGAGGAGGAGCAAATCTTTGCAGAGCTCTATAGAGAGCTCATAGCAGCAGACACTCCTGACACTCGTAGTCAGCGTGCTTGTGGGTGAGGAGTTCGAGTTGCCAGCAAGGGCATGGTCATTCGGCACCCTCCGAGATCGAGGAGGGGTGGTTCAGGTGGTTTGCAGACATATATGAGACGGGTCTCTAGTAGCTCTCGTCCAGTCCCTGATGATGGCATTCCCTCCTTGCCTACAGTCAGACCGTCATTGCCTAGGGAGCCATCATTTGATGATAATGATGGTAACCTTATCAGTGAGGATGAGTATGAGAGTGCCTCATCATTCGATGACGAGGAGTCATCTTCAAACTCTCTTGATGAGCACTCTGATAATGATGATGATAGTGATGCCTCATGAGTCATCCTAGCCTCTAGGCCTCAGCTCTCTCGAGTCTCACCTTTTTGTATCTACTTAGAACTATCACTAATGATTGCATCCAGTTTCACTCATTGATGATTGTATGATGTATCCAGTACACTGTACAGTTGTCTGCATGTTTGTTGCTCGCATGTGACTGCGAGAGCTTTTTACCTCATGTATTCAGCATATTTTGTAATGGCACTGCTAGTTTCACTTTAAACATGTGTTCTATTATTTATAGTTTTAAAAAAAATGAAGTTAAATTTTTTTTCGTACTAATATCGTACCATACCTTATAAAATCTTAAGGTACCATTTAGTACCGTATTTTATCGTACTGTACCGTATCGTACCTTTCGTACCTGACAACTATGGCCGCAAGCAAAGTGTATTGGCTGAAAAAGCTTATGGATTTGCGTATAAAAGAGGGTACAACAATGTCTACTCCCTTGAGTGAGTTTAACTCCATTTTCATCCAACTGGTTGCCTTGAAGTTCTTGATTGATGAAGAATTTAAGGCTACAATCTTGCTTTGCACTCTGCCAGAGAGATGGGATACATTCAGGACTGCTGTCCACAATTCTAATGCGATCCTTTTGTATCCTGATGTAGAGAGTGCTCTACTTATGGAAGAAATGAATCGGCAGAACAATGCATCCAATAAGTCTTCCAATGCTTTGCATACTAGGGGCAGATCATAGCAGAAAGGCAAATCTGATAGCAAGGGACGCAGTAAATCATGTGACAAGGATGTTGAATGACATCATTGTGGCAAGAGGGGTCACTTTAAACGTGACTACTACAAATGGAAGAAAGAGAAAGTAAAGGGCAAGAAGACAGATGATAGCAAGGAAGCAAAGAAAGAGAGTCAGTCTAAGAAAAGCAGTGTCAAAATTGAAGAAGTGAATGTAGTCACTCATGACAGTGACAATGGGAATGACATACTCTGTCTCTTCACACTTTAGTGCACATGCTTGCAAATACAGATAAAGGCATGCATACTTGGATTTTAGATTCAGGTGCTTCCTTTCATGTCACCCCTCACCATGAGTGGTTCTCTGACTATACAGGGGGTCAACATGGTATTGTCCATCTTGGGGACACTTATGCAAGTGACATTGCAGGTATTGGCAGTGTGCAGTTGCAGTTTCAGCATGGTTCTATCTTCACACTTCAGCATGTACGACATGTACCTTGCCTCAAGAAGAGCTTGATTAGCGTAGGGCAGCTAGATAACGATGGATTACATACCACCTTTGGAGATGGAAAATGGAAGATCCGTAAGGGATCTAGAGTGATTGCCAGAGGTTGTAAAAGTGATACCTTGTATCCCCTCCATGTATCTAGTGTGAGTGATCATGTTGTTGCCATGACCGAGCAGCCAAGTGTTTCTTTGTGGCATGGCCAGTTGGAACAGATGAGTCAAATTGGAATGAAAGTACTTTCTCGTTTAGGTTACTTGCCTTGTCTTCGTTATGCTGATTTTGAGCATTGCGATCATTGTGTTTATGGTAAACATGCACAGACGTCTCATAAAAAGTCTCTTTCGCTGAAATCTTCTCCTCTAGAATTAGTACATTCCGATGTATGTCAGATGTCAGAGTTATCCTTAGGGGGAAAGAAATATTTTGTCACCTTTGTTTATGATGCTACACAGAAGGTATGGGTTTACCCTATTCGTAGCAAGGACGAAGTGCTTGACAAGTTTAAAAATTTCTTGGCATTGGTTGAAAATCAGACTGATAAGACACTTAAGTATCTTCGCTCTGACAACGGTGGGGAATATGTGTCCAAGGCCTTTCAGCCATTTTGTGACAATAAAGAGGGAGCTTACTGCCCCTCATAATCCACCCCAAAATGGAGTTGCAGAGCGTATGAATTGGACCATACAGGACAAGGTCCGTACGATGTTGTTTCATGCTGCATTACCCCATGGTTTTTGGGCACAGGCTGTGACATCCGTATACTTGATTAATCGATCACCAAAAAGGTCTTGGGAGGGAAGTTTCCCAAGAAGGATGGTCGGACAAGCCACCTTTGTATGCACACTTGAAAGTGTTTGGTTGCGAAGCATTTGTGCATATTCGTAAAGAAAAACGCAGCAAACTTCAACCAAAGTCTTGTAAATGCATTTTGCTAGGATATGGTGACGAGGGTAAAATGGGGTGTAGATTACGGGATCCCGAGAAAAGGAAAGTAGCACGCAGCAATGATGTTATCTTCTGGGAAATCGCATGCATAAAGCCTGAAAGACTCGAGAGGTCCATAGGGTTGTATTCCGAGAAGAAATACCTTTTGGACAGCAAAATGTGCCCGCTGTACAGCAGCAAATACCTACTGTAAATGAACCTACAAATGTAGAAAATAATGCTGGAAATGATCAGTCAACTATTGCCCATAATGATGAGCCACTAGATGTGTAGAAACAGCCAGGACAGGAAGCTGTTAAAGCTGATTTGCAGACTGAAATGCCAAGACAGCAAGCTGAAAATGCTCAACAGCCAGCAAACAATGATCATTGGATTAGGAGATCATCTAGGGCTACTAGACAACCTGATAGGTTTATTCATGGTGCAAACAATGTGGCTGATTATGTCATGTTGACAGACTGTGGTAAACCATCTTGCTTCAAGGAAGCAATGGACAGACAGGACAACAAGAAATGGTATAAAGCCATGTTATCAGAGACGGGATCTCTTGAGAAAAATGGCACTTGGGACTTAGTGCAATTGCCTAAAGGGCAGAAAACCCTTCCATGCAAATGGGTTTACAAGATGAAGGTCACTTCCGATTCCTCACCAAAGTACAAAGCAAGATTGGTTGCGAAGGGATACAAGCAAGAACATGGAGTTGACTTTGATGAGATCTTCTCTCCTATAGTCAGGACGACTACATTGACAATCATTTTAGGCTTGGTTATAGCTGAAGATATGGAGCTCATACAGATGGATATAAAGACTGCATTCTTACATGGTGATCTGCATGAAGACATATATATGCAACAGCCTGAAGGGTTTGTGGCAAAAGGGAAAGAGAAGATGGTATGTAAACTCAAAAGGAGTTTGTATGGGAGGACCAAGAGAATGGTATCATAAGTTTGATACATTCATGCAGTCTCAAGGCTTTCATAGAAGTCAAGTGGATCACTGCTTGTACACTAAAAAGGCAGCAAATGGCAGCCTGATTATCTTGGTTTTGTATGTTGATGACATGCTGATTGCTGGCAGGGATACTCATGCCTTGGACTCACTGAAGTAAAGTCTTCATGGCAGCTTTGACATGAAGGATCTTGGTGATGCAAATCACATTCTTGGCATGCGAATACTCAGAGATAGGTCAAAAGGATCACTCTATCTATCTCAGCAGGAGTATATCTCCAAAGTTTTGTAGCGTTTTAATATGGAGGGGAGGAAAACAATTGGGGTTCCATTGCCTCCATATATGAAACTCAATACAGAGGACAGCCCTACATCTAATGATGAGAAGGCTGAAATGGCCAAGATACCATATGCTTCAGCTGTTGGCAGTTTGATGTATGCTATGGTTGCTACATGTCCTAACATTCCCTTTGCAGTGGGAGTGGTTAGCAAATACATGACAAACCTTGGTAAAAAGCATTGGAAAGCAATGAAAGATATTATGAGATACCTCAAAGGCACAAAGGATTTGTGCATCTACTTTGGAAAGCAGAAGGCATCTATCGTTGGCTTTACGGATGCAAACTATGCCGGTCGTGCGGATTGCAGAAAGTCCACTTTTGGATATGTGTTTACCTTCACAAGAGGAGAAGTCTCTTGGATCTCCACGCTACAAAAGTGTTGCATTGTCTACTACAGAGGCAGAGTATGTGGCTACCACTGAGGCATGCAAGGAGGCTTTATGGCTTTCACATCTCGTGGAAGAGCTTGGCATTACAGAATTACCTGTTCTCCATTGTGATAGTTAGAGTGCTATCATGCTAGCACAGAATCCCGTCTTTTATGCAAAGACGAAGTACATATAGGTGAAGTACCACTTCATTAGAGATGTACTTGACAGGAAGAGCATTGAGCTTGTCAAAGTGCATACAGATGATAATCCTGTAGACCTTCTCACAAAGGGTCTTCCAGCAAAGCGGTTTGCTCATCGCCGACAGATGATGGGAGTTGAATAGATATATGTATTTCAGCTTTGTACATACCTAGACTTAGTTGATTCTTTTCTCCTCTTAAGACACATTGCCTTTAGGTAGGAGGTTGTTGGAAATAAAGGGCCCTCGTGCCTTTTATTTGTGCTCGGGTGTGGACACACCCTTAGCACACTTGTACTTTCATATATATATCTATCTAAAAACCTAAAGAGGTACACTCGTCATTGTACCCACAAATCGTGCTCACTCACACACACACACACACACACACACACTCTCTCTCTCTCTCTCTCTCTCTCTCTCTCTCTCTCTCTCTCTCTTTGTGTGCGCTGCTAGCAAGCACTGCGTGTCTCAATCCTCGTGCCAAGGAGCTCAACAGCTACAACCTCCTCCTCTAGCACGAACAGCAGGCTACATACTCTCCATCTCCATCGCCGTCTCCGTTACCATCTCTGTCACCATCACCGTTGGTATTGTTGTCATCATTAATCAGCCTGATCGCGTGCCCTCACTAACGCCTTAGGCTGCTTGCAGGGACTCATCAATCCTCTCCTTTGTATTCAGCATTCTTCTTCAATCAGTGCAGATTTCTTTCCTTCATCTCTTGATGTCTCTCTCTCTCTTTCTCTCCGTCTTCATGATTCTCTTGTATTGCGCAATTTCACATGGTATCATCGCCAAAGTGAGGATATAGAGGTGCTCCATTGAGAGAAGAACCCTAGGCTGAAACACAAATTTTCAGCCATCTGCTCCTTGCTGGAAACACAGATTTTCTGCACACCACTAATCCATATGACACACAAAGGTCATCTACAATCTTTCCTTTATGGAGGTATAACTGATTTCCACTATTCAGGACCATCTGCAGCAAAACGCAGATTTTTATGGGTGTTTGTAGGTGTTGATGTCTTATCACCACTTCAATGACTTCGATGACTTTGACAAGGACATTTCTCATCACTCCTCTAGCAGGCGGCATGATCATCATGAAGAACATAGATCTCAAAGCCCTCTTGTTCGGTCTCACTGTTAGGATCACCATTCTCCTTCTCCTCACTCCTCTCTCCATGTTTCCCATAGAGCCCATTCTATTGGCTTTCAATTGCCCCACATGGCACCACCATTTTAGATACATGTTCTCCCTTGTTTACCCAAAGAGGACCAGCCAAATGCTTCTAAATATTTGCTATTGTCGTGTAAGGTGAAATGCATCCTTGACACCTTCGATCTTTGGGAGAAGTTTATGAGTTTTAGGAAACTAATGGATTGTTATACTATAAGGATCTACTTTACATCCCTCCAAGAAAGCCAAGACTCCACGTACTCCAACAACGCCATGACACCCTACCAATAGAACACTTGGAGTTAATAAGACCTTCAAGCTTATTTCAAGAGATTTTTTGTGGCCCCAGATATGGAAAGAAGTTAAGGATTATATGAAATCATATGATACCTACAACAGGGCCAAGGTACCTTGTCACAAACCACATGGCCTCCTGCAACCCTTGCCCATTCCAGCACAACCTTGGTCTTCTCTATCCATGGATTTCATAATAGATCTTCCCAAAAATTGGACAAATATAACTCTATTCTTGTTGTGGTAGATAGGTTCACAAAAATGATACATTTCATCCCTACCACCAAGACCATGACAAGCGCAACTACTACTAGACTCTTCCTCAGATACATTTTTAGATTACATGGACTCCTAGACGACATCATCAACGATCAGGGTTCCCAATTCATATCTAGTTTTTGAAAGAGCCTTTGCGACCTCCTTGGATCCCAAGTTATCCACAGCCAATCATCTGCAAACTGATGATTAAACAAAACGAGTAAATCAAGTCTTGGAACAATATCTCCGCTGCACCATCAACTACCATCAGAATGATTGGTTTGAGCTTTTCCCCTTTATAGAGTTTGCATATAATAATGGTATCCATGCATCTACCAAGCAAACTCCTTTCTTTGCAAACTATGGCCAGCATCCAAGGATAGATGTACATCTCTCCAATCAAGTAAAGAACCCTGCTGCCCAAGATAAAGCTCAACACCTAGTAGATATACATCAAGAACTCAAGCAACAAATCCAGAATGCTCAGAATCAGTACAAGCACTATGCAGAGCAACATCGTCTCCAACATCCAGGATACAAAGTCGGTGATAAAGTATAGTTACTTAGGCTTAACCTCCATACAACAAGACCCTCCACCAAGCTAGACCACCAGAGATTTGGGCCCTTCACTATCATAGCCCATATCAACCTAGTTGCTTATCAACTCCAACTCCCCAACACCATGAAGATCCATCCAATCTTCCATCTTTCCCTGCTCGAGCCATACCATAGCTCACCACTAAGGAGGGAGAGATCTAATCCCCCACCACTTGTCCAGATTGAAGATCATGAAGAATTTGAGGTCAAGCATGTCTTAGACTTCAGGATCTTCTGAGGTCGATTGAAATACGATGTTCACCGGAAAGGATATGACACCAATGATCGCACTTGGAAACCTACAGAATATCTCCAAAGAGCACCTCTCAAAGTTAAAGAATTTCACAAGAGGAATCCAAAGAAACTTGGATCAAACCACCGAGCCACTCCTCATGGAACTCGTCGCTAGAGGAGGGGGTGATGTCACGGACGTCGTGATCAAGTGTACGGATTAATTCTTGTTCATATCATATGAATCCACACCCCATGCAAATGCACCCTTAACAGGATATCCTCAAGCCAACCATGCGGACCTAACCTTGCCATGTCATCATAGAACCTTCTAGAAGATATGCCATGTCATCGCTTGCATCATCGATGATGTCATCATGAAACATTCTAGAAGATCTTTAACCGCCCTCCACCTGTAAAAAAAAGGGGCTTGCCATAGAGCTCCTCAATCTTGCCAATGCCAATCTTGGGAGCTCAAGGAGTCCAGACCTCCAAGTAAGTAACTTGAAGTTCCAGTTCTAGTTATTGTCTAGTCATGGTATCTAGTCTTGCCTTCTCTTCCATTATACTCCTGTTGTCTTGACACCTTGTAATCTCGTACTACCAGATCTTGTCTAGTACTATCTTGTATCTTGTTCATCCCTATCAAGGGAGATCTTGTAATTCTAATGTCTTGTATCCATATATACGGTCCCGGGTTGTGGGATCCTTCATATCCTATCAAGTCCTGTTACCTATACCTACGGTCCCGAGTTGTGGGATTTTCCGTAACTTTTTAAGTTATCATTGTACCTTGTGCCCCTACGTGGAATTATCTTGAAATCATAATTCTTGTAACAAATCTTGCATGTATTCTAGTCTCTTGAGCATAGTCTAGTGTTCCCATAACAGGGGGCTACTCTTTCTAGATAGAGTGACTCAAATTAGGCAAGTGATGTGGATTCAAGACAATCCCCTACATGTTATGCTTTTTCCCTTGGATCGGGCGCTATCTCATGAAGCAATAAGAAGTGGCCTATCATGACACTTTTTCTACCGAGATTGAGTATCACGCCCTTTGTTCCGCAGCTATGGAGGCAATTTGGCTCCACTGGGCGTTGGTAGAGATTGGCTTTGCGTAGACAGGTCCCACTCAACTAGATATAGATAACCAAAGCGCCTTGGCTCTAGAGCCAAGAAACCCATGTTTCATGCTCACACGAAGCACAGAGGTTTTGTTTCATTATGTACAAAAGTAGATCTTGGTTTCCGAGTTAGCAATGGTCTACTATCCTACTGCCGATAATGTGGTTGATCTCTTTATGAAACCTTTGCCCAAGGCTTCTATGCTTCATCATATGCAATTGTTGGGTCTTCAAACTCTCCCAGGATCCAAGGGGGGTGTTAGCCTACCAATCTTAGTCTGTAAGTCTATCATCTCTTGGTTGTGAGCTCTCTCAAAGTCTGATGGAGACATAGGAGCTCTAACTGTTTTTTTCTTAGGTTTGTCAAGCAATTTAGGGTTTGTGCAGCCTTTGTCAATCAATTTTCAGCCCTTGTCACCTTCTGACCGCCCCAAGAGTGCCATGTCAGCTTGATTGCTGCCACATCAGCATTTTCACACTATTCAACCGCTGCTGACTGCATTTAATGCAAGTCAGCCAAATTTTTTTGGCCCCAAACAGCTGGTCGGTCAGTTTTGATGATTTGCAGCTATTTATAGCTGATTTGGACATGGGGCAGATCACTTCTTCTTTTGCCCAACAAGTTCTCCGTTAGGTGGCTGTGGTCTCCTTCTTCTCTAGCATGGACAGTAGGCTGCATACTCTCCGCCTCTATCACAATCTTCATCACCATTGGTATTGATGTCATCATTATTCAACCTGATCTAGTGACCTCACTAACACCTTGGGCTGCATGCAAGTATTGATCATAGTCCTCTCCTTTGTATTCAGCATTCTTCTTCAATCAGTGCAGATTTCTCTCCATCTCTTGTTGTGTCTCTCTCTCTCTCTTTCTCTTCGTGTTCATGATTCTCTTTCATTGCACACACTCATAGCACTTGCTGTCATTAATGGACCAACAAGCCTTCAAACCAATTTTCCCCTTGTTTTGCTTGGGGTTTGGCCTTCCATTGTGCTCCTTGGGTGACAAATTTTGCCCCAAATGTTTGTTGGCTGAATGGCCAATCTCCTAAAATTGCCCAATTTCAATGACTGAAACTCGAGTCTCTAGGCCTTCAATTTTCTAGCACACTTCTTGAGGTGGCTACCAAACCCTAATTTCTACTATAAATAAGGGTTTACAACAAAGATTCATGAAAATTTCCACCTCCAATGGCTAAATTTACTCGAAATTGTTATGGAAGAATGAGAAATAGCTAGGGGATAAGAGAGAAGTTTCTGAGTTTCATCGAGAGAATCTCTTCAAATCAGTTATTGCCCTGTTTCCAAGGGCATTTGTTGCTATTGTCGATGCCTAGGAGCCCAAAATGGGCTCTCACCAGCCCAAAATGCTGTTGCTTAACTGCCAAGCAACCTTCCCAAGCTATTGCCTACTATTGTAGCCTCTTCTAAGAAGGTCACCAGCTCTTGGAGGGTTTCCTACTGGATGAAATGGCATGTCCACTCTTGCAACAGCAACGGCAGCCTCCTCTCTCTCAGCTCCCACAAATTTGAATTAGCTCATCCTAACCTCCCACCATACTTCACTCCACTTGCATAGGCAAGCTTTGCCAAGTGACAACCTTTCTAATCTATTTTCCAACATTTCTTGCATTAATTCTGAAAATTAATTTGATAATTATTTCTTGCTCAAGAAAATAATCTCGCATGCCAACAATTAAATTGGCTCTTAGCCAAGTAATTGTGAGCACGCATTAGCCTCGAAACTCGCATTAATAAATTAAGTAATGCCAATTCCCTAGTGTCATCACTCACAGTTATGGCTAATTAAATGTTATACACCATATTTTGACACCAGATACCACCTAGTACTTGTTAGGTATAACTTATTACAACTTTTGCCTTTTGCACCAACTAATATCTTGGGGTCCTAGGTCCCACATTGTGAAATTACTAACATGCACCTCACATGTGCAAACAACATTTGTACATTTGATTAACTCTTTAATCAAATGCTAAGCAAAGCATCGAAATTTCACGTCCTTGTGATACTCCTTTCTCTCACCAACATCACCATCTTGGGGTAAAAGGGGGTGGTTACTTCTCCTTCCATTATTCAATGGTGAGAGTGAGCTACATTCTTCTCTTGATGCTTAGAGGATCTCGATCACTATTTAATCGCTCACACTTATACTTTGTATCATCATCTATTTGCTTCTAGATGATCATGAGGCAAGTGAACAATTCCCCTATGAGGGCACCATCCATGTGGCAATGTTGCATAGTATATTATTTGAGTATGACACTTTGCATTACCCCTTGTATAATATCATGCATTGGCATTGTGTTTTTGTGAACAGAGCTCTTTGGATGAGGGAAAAGCGTGTCCTTCGCCAAGTGCCCATCCAAGTATAAAAATATCTTTGCATCTTTACAAATTACCCCTTTTCCTTCATTCGAGAGTGGGTGACTTAGGATCCACCATATTCATGGCAATCTCCATGGCAGCACCTCTATGGCAACATCAAGCATATACCTCCATAAATTTTTTTGTCGCCAACACCTTGATAGGTGGTTGGAGCTAGAGAGTGTGTCCTACTCCGACGGATCCCGAAACTCAGCAAGGAAACCTCCAAAGACATCTGGCAGCAGTAAACACAACAATATGGATGCCCGAACAATGTCAAACAAACAAAGGAGAGAGAAAATAAGCAATAGAGCCTCTAGAAAAGCTGGGCGACAAGCAAGAGAGCACCAAGATGAGGTGAACACAGCAAGAAGTGTCAAATGCAGCCTTGAGATGATGTCGTCAGCAAATGGGGATGATGCCAATGCAATAAGTGCAACTTGAACGCTGCCGCCAGCTGCAAATGCAGCCTCTAGAGGGCTGGTAACAGCAGGAGACACCAACACGAGACATAGACTGCAAGATAGAGGCTGGAAATAGACACCAAATAGGTGTAGACAATGTCAAGCAACTTCAACTAAGATGTCCTCTACAAACGGGGTGTCCACAGCAAGACTAGCACCTGAGACCTGCAAAAACGAGATTTGACTGAGTGGGAGGGCAGGCTGTCTATTTGTAGAAAGTTGGGGGTCTCCAAATTTAGGGTGGTTTACATCTGGGACACTGAAACTCTCTCAAACTACTCCCGGTTTAAAAGAATAGTTAAAATGCATTAATTAACTTGAGTTTTGGGGCTGTTTAATGAAAGCTAATGATAATTTAGCTCAACACAATCCTCCCCCCCCCCCCCCGGTGTGGTACATCCTTTTGACATCCAAGATGCATTGGTTACAACCTTGGGTCATGAGTGGCTTAGTGCAAATGCACTAAGGGCAATTAGGGTTAGGGCAATCAAGTCCTATAAATAAGACTCAAGGCCCATTTCTGCACATTCATTGTGATCACTTCCCTTGGACTGTAAGCCCAATGACTATCACGTCCAAACATTGGGACAGCATGGGTTGGTGGTATGGGATGCCATCCCTTGTGGCACAAATGTGATCCCATATGCTGGCCCTATACTCAAGGGCCAGCCCGTTTGGCTTCATGCATGGGAGGTAAGTCTAATGTCCATTCCCGTATGATTTCTTTGTCGTGGGTACGGCCTGTGTTGTGCCTTGTGCTCAGGTTGGATCCTATGGGGACACTTCAAGATGCTCCAATAGAGACCAAATTGATGAGAGCCAAGATTGTGTAGTCTTACCAAAACAATACGAAAGCATGCAATGGGTGCAAGTCTAGAGAACTGGACTTTTTATAGCCCAAATTTACACACCCAGGGCCTGAGTCTACCAACTTCATGCTCACGACCAGCTGCCCAGCTGGCTAGCTGACTGGCAACCATGCGTGCTAAATCTCATCATCTCTGCATGCGTTTGTGTGTTGTCTACTAATTCTCTAACATGGCTCAATTTGGCTCTGCACCAAACATTGGTTACATCCCCTCAAACCCTTCATCCTTGTACTGCCTTGTATTCTTACAGACCTGGATTTGATAAATCATATATATGCAGTAATGGAGCACCATGCACATTAGATTAAAGACTGAAAATTTTTGGAACTGTTTCCTAAAGTGGTGTATCTCATAGCTGGTAACTGCTCATGCTTACAGAATGAGCATTCTGTTCTTTTTTACTTACTTTCTCATGACCTAAAGAAGGTGGAAATTAGAATAAGTGTAGTTGTGTCCCTGATCATTTCTCTTTTTTTTCCTTTCAGATAACCAAATCAAAAGGTGTGTTTAATGTTTACAGGAACAAGAAAGAAAGGCTGGAGTTTAGGAGCTGGTATATAGGACTCCATCTCTGAGGGATCTATGGATGTAAGGGGCATACAACTTGTAGGATCCAATAATTAAAGACAAAATTATGTTACAAACTTTCTTCCTTTCAACTGTAACCTTCATGTGCATATTGTGTAGATCAGCAAAAAAGAATTCTCCTAAAAACATGATTACTAAGATACTCAGTCAATGGGCATGCAAGTACCTTGTCATCAGGGTCTTTCATGGTTGTTACATTGGGTGAGGGCCGAAGATGTCTTTGGTTACTTTTTGGAATCTCCACCATGCTTATCTACAAAATGCAGCAGCATGTTGGATCATAACTAGAAAGTGAGCTACAGCTTTTCACACTTCCTGAGCTGGTTCTACTAAAATGCTTGAAAGTTTTTTAACATGCATGTTCTCTTCCTTCATTTTGCATGCATTTAGAGTCTTCACGATACACTGCCCTGGCCCCTTAACAATCCCCAAACACGTATGCTGTGATTAAAATCATCCTGCCTTACCCCACCTCGTCCTCCCCTGGCCACCAGAACTTCATCACCTGGGCGGACAAGATCTGCTAGAAGTTTTCCCCCTCTCTTGCGTTTTACTACCGTCCCTACATAATCAAATGGCTGTTAGTCTTTGATACTTTCAGCCTTTTTTAAGTACTCCTAATAAAGCCACAATACAAGAGTATTGATTTAGACACTGATAAACAGACTAGATGCTTTACCAGCTCAAGTAGGCTAATGTATATATATAATTTTGCAAAGCTCATAAGAAAAACTGAACCATCCTGTTGCGTTTGGACTTTAGCAATACAGCTTGATATATTAACTGGCTGTTCTTCACTTATTTAAGGAAAATCAAAGTAATCTGATCACAACTTTACCAACAGGAACAGGAATGCGCAATGATGATGCAGAAGCACCGTCTCTGATAAAAGAAGAGAGATAACCCATAGCATCTACATTGCCTCCCCTTTTGGCGAAATATCTCTTTTTCTTATGATATTCCAGTAAACTATCTTCACTTTCACTGGCATATATGATAACATCACCACCGTGTCCACCCATAGGTAAAATCAAAGACCCATCAGAATCTTTTTTCATCTTTCCTTTTTTCTTTCGATCATCTTTATCCTTCCTTGTGGGATGAGTTTTAGGTGCTGGACGTGGCAAACTAAGAACAGCCCCATGGCCTCCATCTCCAGAGCGCACTGTTATGACAACCTGATCAAAATATTTGTGGGGCTCTCTTTCTACTTTGGTAAACCTTTCTGCTCCAGGCTCTGCAAGAAGGGTCACTGCATTCTGAGTAATAACTCGCCATTTGCCTATCATCAACCAAACACAATTAGTTTAAACTCAGTCTGCATTAAGTTAAAAATGGCACAACTTTGAGGGGCAATATGCACCCAACAGAGTAGAATTTCCTGTACAGCACTCACAAAGTTCACAGACAATCAACCCCTAACATGCTTTGGAACTCACATACCAACATCTTTAATGCCACAGAAACCCTGGGAAAACCAAAAAGTCATCACATAGGCCTTATTTAAGAGGAAAGGTGAACATTTGGATTCTACACTGAAGCGGGGGAAGAAAAACAAAACAAAAGAACAAAAAAAGAAAACAACATAAGGATAGAATGGGTGATCTAGTAAGCTCCTTTTCTAGATCTCTATCTAAACGTTTTTCGAGCCAATGGAAGGAAGAGAGGGAATCAACTGCAGGAAGGCTAATAGGAGATGAATAGATGGGTTTGCATTCAACAGCCTAGCTGTGTATGGTGGTATCAAATGGCTCACTGCCACTATGCATATATAACTAAAGCCCTCTTGCCATAGTAGTCAAGATAGGCTTGCAATCTTGCAATCTAAATCACTCTTAATAGTCATTCTCGATACTCAAACTCCTGCATAACAATACCCTTCCCACTTTGCAAAAACTCCATGCCCAAATAATAGTGCAACAATCCCATGTTTGACATCGCAAAGGAAAATCTTAAATCAGCCTTGAATTCTACAATTTTTGGTGTGTTACTGTTTGGGAGCAACATAGTCTCTACATAATTGACAATGACCAACAAAATCCCCACAAAACCCCCCAAATAATAATAATAATAATAATAATAACATCGATGCAGTATTTGCTTTTAATTGGACTATTTTGAAGGCCCTTTCTAGCCAAAGAAGCACCAATTTCGGCATACCATGCCCTTGGAGCTTCCTTCAAACCGTAAAAGGCCTTTTGCAGCTGCATTCCTTATGTTTTTGCCCTTGGATAACAAAACTTGGAGGCATGCCTTGTGTTATGCATAACACTTTGCAACCAACCAAGCCTCGTAACTGAAAATGGTACCATCTAGCTTGCATGCTAAAAAATGCATTATATGATGATTAGCTCTTCATTACAGCCCTAAAACATGCTTATAACCAAAGTTAAATTAAATGTTCGTTTTCCTAGAGAGTGTTTGTGTTCCACATGTGAAACCCTAATTTGGCAGGATCCACTCATATATAAATAGATAAGCTGCCCACCACTCAGCCCCATCTCATTTGGATATTGTTGGCACCCTGCCCTCTGCTGTCCACACCCCATCCCGGTGGATATCTCAGTTAGGGTTTGCTGTCCCTCAATCAGTCACTTGCTACCAGCCACTAGCCTCAATATTCAGCCCTCCAGGCCTGTGTTTACACCTGGTAACTGTTCCTCAGCAGTTTTCAGCCTTCATCTTCAGCTTGTCAGTGCAGGCAGGCATCCACAGCCTGCCTTTGCATTTCAGCAGTTGTCGCCAGCCTGTCAGAATATCTTCTACTGCTGTGTTTTCTGTTTACAGCAGTCGCCTGCATCATCCAATCAGTCTTCAGCCTGCTGCCCACTATTCAAGGTGCTCTTGTCATGTTCAGTCCGATCCAAACTCTCCAAATCTGCATCTGCTGCTGCTGATTATATGTGGATGTTGTCTGCTGCATTCGGGGATCCATACAAAGCATGACACACTCTCCAACTCATACCCTCTACCTCATTCCTTCAAAGAAATGAGAGTTCAAGGTTCTATATTCACTCTGCACAGTGCATCTGCTGCATTGGGAAGCTTGCTGAATATCAGAGTTAACTTGTTGTGCTCTCCACTACAAGAACTCCTAGATCCCTTGATGATATACTGTTCCGCAATAAGCTTCCAAAGAAATATTTCAATATCATTCAACAAGTGACTTCACAACCGATTATGCCCACATTTATGAATTCAAGTATCGGCTACTATGCTTATGCTCAGCTATTCAATCAATTTCATAACACTCCACAATCTTTAGAGGGGGCTCTTGTTACCACTTCTACAAAGGGGTAGCAAGCTCAAAACAGTGAATCCCAAGGGAGCACCTAGTCCTCTCTCAAACCAAGGTGGTAGAACATGCCTAAGAAAAATAGGTACTGCCAACATTATCAAAAGGTTGGCCACTTCATCAGTGGGTATCGCTCAAAAGCTAGAGGCACCTAACCCAAACCCAAAAATCATATCCCCACCCCTTAATCTCAAGGTAACCTTGACAAGGGAGGCAAGGTGATGGCAACCAAAATCAAGGGCAATGGAGATCTCACAACTACACAACCACCAATCAGTCATCACAATTGACACCGCATTCTCAACTCTAGAGAACACGTCTGATTGGTTTGCAAGACCATCAATGGACTTTCATCCTCAAGTCCCCCCTCGCCTTTATAAGAACATCCAAGGTTGCGAGCTTAGTCCACATTTACGAGTTGCCCCCTAATGAGGTGATCACAAAGACCCATTCTACCCAACTAGGTAGATCTTCACCTACTTGAATTGTGGATAGTGGAGCCACACATCACATGATCCCATTCAAGACATTTTTCTCACTCAAGCCCTTGCAGCAAGGAATGTATTTGATGCCCAGCCTGGTTTAGTGATTGCTTGTGGCAAGGTACAATCTAGTAGCCTCCATATGATAGCCCATTTCCTCCCCCAACCTGTTCCATTGAAACCAGCCAATCCTTTTAGGAATGAGTGGTAAATGACCTGATTAAGTGCTAATTACAACAAGCACAAAACTCACATAAACTGAAATGCAAACTTTACCGATCATTCTTGGGGAATGGACACCTGGTTGACCCTAAAACTACTGCCCCTTGCGGTTTTTCTTTAACTTGTATTACAATTGGATAAAGTACACTGAGATTGCTACAATCTCTTTTACTTTCCAGTGCCTCTTTTGTTGTCATAAATGACCAGCAAGCCTTCTTATCAGTTTGCCCTTGATTCACCCAAGGATTGGCCTTCAATTGACCCTTGGCTGGTCGAATCTAACCCCAAAAATTGAATTGGGATAGCTGGCCTTTGGAACTCTTATGGCAATTCCTCCAATTCCAACTGCAGATTTCAAGTATTAAGCCTTCAATTTTCTAGCATGGGACCCAATGTGATTGCTAAACCCTAATTTTTGTCAGGCAGGACAAACCTATGGGACGCAGGGACGCCATCCCCCAAACGTTTTCATGACACGACGCATCACTTTTAATAGTGTCATCTATGTTACAACATGACGAGATGGGACGTTAACTGTGACAAGTAAGTTTGTGAGTGATGAGAGATGTGACAAATAAAGTGATAGGCAAGTCTTTTTTTTTTTAATAGACCACTTTTTTTATTGCTTTATGAATCGTCAACTTTAAAACATGCCTACTAAATCACTAATTAAAAAATAACAACCAATTGACTTATCTTTAGATGTGATGAATCATCAATTTAAACAACGGACCAACTTATCTCTTTTCTACTGCATTATCGACTCGCCTCAACTCACGTTGGATAGGACAAACAAAACAACAAAGTTTTGGCACTTCTTGTGATTTGGCGACTAAACAATGATTCCCAGCTACATGTCTATGAATACACCCTTACGTGCCCTAAGTATAAATACATTTTATTCTTTGTGTACCAACACATTTGTTGGTACACCCAAAATAGAATCGTACTTTCACTCTCTTTCTGTCACTCTTACTTGCCTGCTCACTCCTCGAGCTGCTGCTCACTCCTGCAGCTAAGCTCCAACAGCTGGTATCAAAGCTTACAGTACAAGATTGTCAGGCGTGCAGACAGCTGGAGTTCATGTCCAGTCGGGAGATAGCTGGAGTTCGTGTCTAGCAGGGAATCGACTGGACTTCGTGACCAGACTGGAGCGATCACACTGCTGACTGGTGTTATCCGTCTACACCATGCAATAGCATCCAGCAGGCAATAGGTGCCATGACTCATCACGAGTAGGCGGCATGACAGACCTGGGACAAACGCCATGTCCAATGGGGAGCGGCGACCCGCGCGAGCAGTCGGGCAAGCAGCGTCACACGACGTGCTGGCAGGTCAACAGACCCCCCCCCCCCTTCTCCCTTCTCAATTTTTTCAAAGAAATCCAAAATTTCTTTAATTTCAAAATTACCCCTTTTTTTGCCTTAACAGGGATTCACGCATGGTAGCACAGATTACAGATCTATGTAAATTTGAGCCTGAAAATTCGGAGCTTTTCCTAAATTTGATTCCGTTTGTGCCTGACAATGACATTCGTGTTAGAAATTGCAAACATTGTACATGTTGACCTCAATCAAATTGGAGATTTTGCCAAATTTGTCGAAACTTCGCTCTTTCAAGTAAAATTTATTGACATTGGACCTCGAAAAATTAGGGCTTTTCATATCTTGATGAAATTTTGCTCAGTTGAGTCAGATTGGCTGACATTTATGCACTATTGGACCTGGAATTTTGGGGTTTTTTGCAAAATTTGGTAAATTTATGTATAAACAACAGGGATTTATTACTATTTGGGGAAGAACAGCAACGTATTTGCTGGTTCAGCTTGTGCTTCTGCAGTTCAGTGCATTTACTCTTGTGTTCGTGATAAAAATGACTACAACTTCTTCCAATTCAGACATTAAGAGTTTGATGGAAATCAAACAGTTTGATGGTCAAGGCTTTGACCTTTGGAAAGACTGTATGCAGGGCATATTGTTCTTAAAGGATTGTGAGGATGCTTTGCAAGAAGATAAACCCGCACAAATGTCTGATGCAGATTGGGCCAAAGTTAACAAAAGGGCTGTGGCTTACATAAAGATGGATGTCACTGATGACATTTTGACAAACATTAAGGATTTAGATATTGGTTATGCAATATGAAAGAAGCTAAAAACAACCTATGAGATCACCACACCTATTAATCAGGTGCATTTAATGCGCAAGCTAGTGAATATGCGATTGGATGAGTCTAAGTCTACAACTGAGCACTTGAGTGCATATACTAGCATTTTAAATTAGCTCAAGGATGCAAATTTGGATTTTGATGATAAGTTGAGAGCGATCTTTCTGATCATGACACTACCTGATTCTTAGGAGACCTTGGTGGTTTCTCTCAGCAATAACCCCAATCTCTCATATGATGGTGTGAGGGGTTCAATCTTAAATGAAAAAATTAGACGTATGTCTAGTAGGGAAGGTAGCAACTCAACCTATAATGTAAGAGACAAGGCTGAAAAGAAAAATGCAAATGTTGGACAAAGAAACAGAAGCAAGAGCAAAGGAAAGGAAAAGAGTGACATTACTTGCTACTATCACTGTGGTCGGAAGGGCCACAAGAAGCCTAATTGCAAGTATTACAAGAAGGAACAAGAGAGAAAGAAAAATGCAATAGACAAAAAGAAACAAGAGGATAAGAGAGATGCATTTGGGGCAGCCAAAGGCAAGGAAAAGGCCAATGTGGCCTCCAATGTAGTCATAGAGGAGCTCTCAGATACAGAGGCTGATGTATTATGTATAGTTGATTATGATGCCCGTGAATGTCACATACAGGATATGCAGATTACCAAGGCTGATGTGATTGATGCACTTTTGTCAATTGATGATGGTGTCACTCAAACTTGGATTGCAAACTCTGGTGCTTCTTTCCATGTAACTCTTTGCTTGAAGTATTTTGCTATGTTCAATGCAGGGAAAAATGTACCTTGGAAATAACCATGCTTGCAGCATTGATGGGATTGGCACTATACACTTGTCTTTAGATAATGGGCAAGAGCTTGTGTTGAAAAATGTCAAATATGTGCCTGACATCAAGAAAAGTTTACTATCTATTGGTCAGCTTGACTTGCATGGTTACACTACACTGTTTGGTGGTGGTTTGTAAAAATTAAAAAAGGGTTCCATGCTGATTGCAAAAGGAACCAAGAAGGGCACTTCGTATTGTTTTCACCGTAAAGCTTTGAATAGCAAGTTTCTTGCAATTGCTATAATTGGTTGTCATTTGGAGTTGTGGCATAAGAGACTAGGCCATATGAGCCAAAAATGACTTGATGTCCTTACCTCTTTGAAGAGGGTTGATGAAAAAGGCTCTAAACTTGATTTTTGTAATGACTATCAGTTTGGAAAGCAAATGAAAGTTTCCTTTTACTCTGTTGTCTCTCGTAAGTCCAATGTCTTGGACTTAGTGCATTCTAATGTATATAGTATGCCCGTGAAATCGTTGGATGTTGCTGCATATTTTGTCTCTTTTATTGATGATTGTTCCAAGAAGATTTGGGTTTATCTATTGAAAAAGAAAAGTAAAGTGTTTGATGTTTTTAAAACTTTTCATGCATTTATGACCAGTCAGATAGGTAGAAAGCTAAAATGCTTGAGAACTGATAATGGGGGTGAGTTCACATCTACTAAGATTAAGTCATTTTGTGACTTGCATGGAATTAAGAGGGAGTTTACAGCTCCTTACATCCCTTCTTCAAATGGGGTGGCTGAAAGATATAATAGGACTTTATGTGAAAGAGTGCGGTGCATGCTGTCCACTGCTAATCTCCCTCATGAATTTTAGGGAGAGACACTTCAAACTGCATTTCACATTTGCAACCACTCTCCAAACAGGTCCGTAAATAATGGCATCCTTGAGGAGGTTTGGTATGGCAAATCGGTCTCATATGACCATTTACGGATATTCAATTGTGATGCCTTCATGCATGTTAGAGATGAGCTAAGGAACAAACTTGACCCGAAATCCACCAAAGGCATTTTCATGGGCTATGGTGATGAGGGTGAATTTGGCTACAGAGTGTGGCTACCTCAGTCTAAGAAAATTATTCGCAATTGAAATGTTGTGTTTAATGAAGCAAAATTGTTGAAAGGTACTTTAGCCTTCTTTGAAGACATGAAAAAGGTCAAATTTCAAAATTTACAGCTACCTATTACTTCAGATGATGAGCCTCATGGTGCTGTACCACAGATTGAAACTGATGATCAGCCGGTTATTTTTGAGCCAAATGATGATGGACAGCAAATAGAAGCACAAGGAAGTCATGGATAGCAAGATAGACTTGTTGATTATGAAAATGCAGGTGCTGGTAATGAAAATGAAGGTGCTGTACAGCATGAACAGCATGCTGAAAATAGCTTACAGCAGCCAATAAATGTTGAAAATAACAGACCTCCAGATGTAGACCCCATTCTTGAAAATGTAGATCATTGGGTACGCAAGTCTACAAGTTTAAGAAGGCAACCATATAGGTATGACCCCTCTTTGCACTATGTGATTCTTACATATGAGGGTGAGCTTCTTACATATAAAGAGGCCATATCATGAAAATTCAACATAAGTGGGAGCTAGCTAGGCAGGAAGAGATAAAATCTCTGTATGCCAATGATACTTGGGATCTTGTGCCATTGCCCAAAGGAAGAAAGCCTCTTCCAAACAAATGGGTTTACAAAGTGAAGACAGTTGATGGGAAACCCAAGTACAAGGCAAGACCAGTTGCCAAAAGGTATGCACAGAAGAAAGGGATTGACTTCCAAGAGGTCTTCTCACCTGTTGTGAAGATGACCACTCTACGTGTGCTTTTTGCTCTCATTGTTGTATTGGACTTAGAGCTATACCAAATGGATGTAAAAACAACTTTTCTGCATGGTGACACTGATGAGGAAATCTACATGAAATAGCCTGAGGACTTTGTAGTTCCTGGAAAAGAGCAGATGATGTGTAAACTAAAACGCAGCTTGTATGGGCTGACGCAAGCACCACGGCAGTGGTACAAAAAGTTTGACACTTTTATGCTCTCTCATGGGTTTACACGCAGCCATTCAAATCATTGTTTGTACATGAAAAAGGATACAGATGGCAGCCCCATCATACTTGTTTTGTATGCGGATGATATGTTGCTAGCTGGGAAAAGAAAGATTAGCTTGGATGCTCTCAAAGATCAACTGAAATCAGCTTTCTCCATGAAAGATTTGGGGAATGTAGAGCATATATTGGGCATGAGGATTCGCAAGGATAGAACGCAGAAATTGTTGTTTTTATCTCAAGAAAAGTACATTGAAAAGGTACTGGACAGATTTAGCATGGCTGAAGCTAAGCTTTTGGGGTACCCTTACCTCGATACCTTAATCTTAGTAAAGCCAACAGCCCAAAAGATGACATGGAAGCCAATGCTATATGAAGGGAGTCCCTTATGCATCAACTTGTGGCTCTCTTATGTATGCTATGGTTGCTACTCGTCCAAACATTGCTCATACAGTGGGAGTTGTTAGCAAGTTTATGTCAAATCCTAGCAAAACACATTGGGAGGCTGTCAAGTGTATTCTTCGATACCTAAAGGGTACACAAAGAATGTGTATTTGCTATGGGCAAGGTGCACTAAGTCTGCAGGGTTATTGTGATGCAGACATGGCAGGTGACTTGGACACTCGTAGGTCCACTAGCGGGTATGTCTTTACAATTGCTAGTGGGGCCGTTTCTTGGTGTTCCAAGTTGCAGAACATCGTAGCACTGAGTACTACTGAAGCTGAATACATATCAGCTCTACTGAAGCTTCTAAGGAAGCTATATGGCTGAGCAGACTTGCAGAGGATCTCGGCATGTCTATGGGTATTGCAATGTTAGGATGTGATAGCCAGAGTGTTGTGTATCTGGCTAAGAATGCCATGTATCATTCACGCACAGAGCATATAGATGTGCAGTATCACTTTATCAGACAGATTCTGGAAGATGGTCTAATTACATTGACCAAGATCAAAACACAGGACAACCCTGCAAATGTTCTCACTAAAAGTCTAAGCAAAGCTCAGTATGAGCATTGCATACGACTAGTAGGAGTTGGTACTTCGGACCTTTAAGTGAAAGGTTGTTGGGATAAAGGCCCTTTATTCACCTCTCTGTATAGTACACGTGTATTACTTAGCTGTACATGTGAATGCACCCTTATGTGCCCTAAGTATAAATACATTTTATTCTTTGTGTACCAACAAATATAGAGGTTCACTTCGGACCTTTAAATGGGAGGTTGTTGGGATAAAGGCCCTTTATTCACCTCCATATATAGTACATGTGTATTATTTAGTTGTATGTGTGAATGCACCCTTACGTGCCCTAAGTATAAATACATTTTATTCTTTGTGTACCAACACATTTGTTGGTACACCCAAAATCGAATCATACTTTCACTCTGTCACTCTTACTTGCCTGCTCACTCCTCGAGCTGCTGCTCACTCCTGCAGCTAAGCTCCAACACATGTGAGCCTTGTCCAACATCAACCATTGCATTTCCTTCTTCACCATGTGAATGTCCATACTAAGGGGCATCATCACTGCTTGATTCCATTTCACTATATGATGACATCTTGCTGTAATTACTCAGCTAAGGAAAAAAATCAGCACTAGCACAAAGCTTTGTGCTCACAATCAAGTGCTTCAAGCCCACCGAATCAAAGGATTGAGTGGTATCTTGGCAATGAAACCATGAAACCAGCCTTTCTTCTCAGAGAGTGTGGTAAAACCTGATCAAGCACTTAATTATAGAAATTAAGAAATGAACATAAACTTAAATGCATACTTTACCATAACATCCTTAGACATTGGACACCCTGTTGGCCCCAAAATCAGTGCCCCTTGTGGTATTTCTTTAATTTGTATTGCTATTGGATGGAGTACAACTAAGATTGTATTGCTACTGTATTGCTATTGGATGGAGTACAACATGTGCTTCTTGCAAAATTGACTACTCCTGACTAGTTGCATTATCCGCTTCTTGCATATCAATAAGTTCAAACATAGGCTGAAGAGAGGCATTTGGCACATGAACATCGATTGAGGGAGTTAGCTATGTGAAGCTATAGAAGGCTCTTTTGAGCATCATTAACCATCATTATCTCTCACAATTTCAATTCCCACCCATTACACAAATTTTGTTCTAGGCTTTTTGAGATGTGGAAGACCCTTTTGAGTATACTTAAACATACCTTTTTAGAGTGAACTTTAAGCAAGACAAGGACACCCAAGATGAAGATCATAACCTTGAACCTTACCACTATAGCATTGCAATCTTACAGCACAGGGACTCCTCAAAGTTGCTCCAAGAATACCTACAAAGCAAGCAAGACACACCCCTAGACCCTACTGGTAAGCATTGAGCTCGTGCCTAATGGTGAGACCTTGCAAGGGACCCAATTGCCCTAGAGATGCATCAACAAAGCACAACCTATACATCTTTGACAACCCTCTCAAGGTATTGCTACAAGATTACTTCCAGAGCAGCTTTCAGTGCTTAGACCATGTTTGATCCCTCAAATCTTGGATACTTTGATAGTACATAGACAAAGAGGCACCAAGACTTGTGAGTAAAGAGTATTGACTACCAAGAACAGGGCACATGCACCTTGCATTAAGCCACTCTCAAAGCATTGCCAGGAATACCTCACATCAATACTACATAGATAGCACTGATCAAGAGACTCTTAACCAAGCAAGCAAGGTAGAATAAGCTAAAGGCTAAATCAGCACACAAGTAGACCAAGCTGAATTGAAGTAACCTTGATCTAGAAAGAGTTAAAGAAAACTTCATTTAACTAGGAAGTGCCTTAGACCTTGCAAGACCAATAGCACAAGACCTTACAAATACCTTGACCCAAGATGGCAAATACCGAGTTGAATGTTAATGAAAAAATAGAACTTTAAGAGACTCCTGGCCTTGCAAGACCTAGCCCGGATGGCCTATTCAGATATCAAATGCTATACTACAAGAAGCATTTCCTAAAGACATAAACCTACATAGTGTCCTCACCAAAGGACTGCTCCTTTGAAGAAACTCCCATCCTGACACCACATGGAGAATCTTGTAAATCGAGAGATGAATAGGATGTCTAACGATAGCATCAAGAAGCTACCTCCTACTCTCCACACCTAGCTTAGGGACCATGTAGAGACATCTAGAACAAAGACCAAGGGAAGGACAATAGAGGAGATTTTAGCCAATGTGGAAGCTACAAAAGGCTTAGAAATGGGTATCACAACAAGGGTTACCAATGGACTCTAGAGCAACAAGAAGACAAAAGGAAATTAGATAATGGCATCGATAGTATCAAGAAGTTGATGAAACCTAAGTGAAGTCTTTGAAGAGGCCATAAGAGTCATTGACCTTCTGCAAGAGAGAAACAAGAGCATGCTAACAATCCCTCTCCAGCAAATAGAGGACTTCCATATGGAAGAGGAGGCCCTCTAACCCTACTTGCACCTAACAACCAAAGACCTGAAAGACCTAGGGCCGTTCAATACCAAGGCCCTTGCACATGCATCCCTTGTGACTATGTGCCTTGAAAATGTCAAAAACTTTCTCACCTTCATATGCATGTCCCACTCCCTCATTGACAAGATCCCACTGGCTAGAAAGGGATGGCTAGAAAGGGAACTCCACTATAAAGAAATCAAATACATGTGATTGCGCCACCTAGTGGTTATCTAACATCAAATGCTAAAGGCCTAAAGAGGGGTAAGTTGAGCTGTCAAAAGAGGTAGAGAATATACAAGATATACAAGACCTTTGAGGGCTTATGGCCACCTTCAGCAGTGCTCACCTTAGAAAACGACCTCTGCATTACTTCTACACACAATGCAAGAGCACAGGCAACTGCGAGAAGAAGGACATGATATATATGAAGCAACAACTATCGACATGTCCATCAGCACAGAATACAAATCAAAGCTTTGTGGATATGCATAGAGATGCAGACATCTGCTCAAACTGAGAATGCATTGCATTTCGCCAAATAAAACTAGAAAGTGCAAATGAAAACAAGAAAATGCATCGTCCTGAACAATGGAAACTTGAAAGAGTCTCGCCGCTCCTGCAATTACAAAGTTTTGCACAGCTACTATCGACATGTCCATTAGCACACATTACAAATCAAACCTTTGCGGGTATCCACAGAGATGCAGATATCGGCTCAGGCTGAGAATACACTGCATTTCGCCAAATAAAAAGTACAAAGCACTGAAAAATGAAAACAAGAAAATGCATCGTCCTTAACGATGGAAACTTGAAAGAGCCTTGCCGCTTCTGCGATTACAAAATTCTGCGTGGCTGCTATGGACATGTCCGTCAGCACACGTTAATCAAAGCTGTGCAGATATGCAAAGACGTGCAGCTATCGCTCAAACTCACAATGCATTGCCTTTCGCCAAATGGCAAATGGAGAACGATAACAAGAAAAAGCACCGTCCTTAATAATGGAAACATGAAAGAGTCTTGCCGCTTCTGCGATTACAGAATTCTGCACGGCTGTGTGTACCTGGGGGAGGTAGCAGATAGGGCCGTGGGTTGCGAGTAAAGGAGAAGACTCCATAAACCTCCGACTGTGCAAAAGACAGATGATGCTGTGGTAGCAAAGAAGTAGCTGCCAGCATGTTCGTCGTGGGGGTTGCACTGATGACGAAGGTGATTAAATCACAAGAGATTGCTGAAAGTCGTCTAATGATAGTAGCGAATCGCGATCTCCCTTTATATATTTTATTACTTTTTCGGAGTGACTCACGTTGAAAATCTTTTACGGCTGGCATTTATAGAAATTATATGATACTCAAAAGGTTTTGAACTTCCCCATCATTCTAACTCAACCCACATTGCAATTTTAAAAAATTTGAGATTTTTTTAGAAAAGCCAATAAATTGTAGCAAAATGAAAAAAAAGCAATTACATCGTAGCATCGGGCATGAAAGCCTCTCATCTTCAACATTGTTGAGATTGGGCCAGCAACCCAACTAATCTTTTCCTTTTTACATAGTAGTATACTCTTTGTGCATCAAAACTATGTCACGTAAACTACATTGCCAACATTTATACCAAATCTTTTAGAGACATCAAGATGGCAACAAGATCTCTTTCTTCAGCTCAAAGCATTTCTTTCTTTGAGATAAAGACTTTGAGAGGTTGTATCACGCTTATAGTTTCCCTCTTCGCAATCTTCTTATCTACGCATTAAAAACCAAGTCTCAATCGAGAAACACCTGAAAGGCAATTGTATTTCTCTTATTCAAACGCTCCAAATATAGATATTTTTAATGTTAATCCATAAGATAGGTGGAACTCCATTGGTTTCACCTAAAAGCAACTCTTTCCAATAAAATTTCTTAAGATGCATAAGAAGCATTATCCTGCATAGCTCATTAAGAATAACCTTATTGTTTGGGTGGGAACTAAAAAGGTGGGGTATTGTTCCAATTTCTCTCTTACAACTTACACGAATCCATTTCCTCTTCCAATACTTGCCACAATAAAGATGAAAATTTGGGGGCTAAAGTGGCTAAGTGAAGCTATTCGAAGTGATAGTACAATTGGTTTGCATGCTTATGAGGCAAAAGGCTTTAAAATCCTTAGCTTTTGACCAGTTAACTTAGTATCCAGAGTCCTTAGGGGGTCAACAAATGATATGGGCCCTTTGATTTCTCTCTAGGGCTTTGATTCACTTGATTCTTTCGCAAAATTGAGATGGGCAAGATACCTCTCTTATTAGGCCATCCAAATTCTTTGGTCCCTTAACTACATATTAGCTTGGACAAACAAAGGGTTAGAGCCAGTTCAAGCCATTTTCCTGAATTGAATGACCCTCTTTCATTTGCATTCTATCTATGTCACTCCTTAAGTGTGTTATCCTTCCACCACTTGTTGTTGTACTCCCTTACATCTCTTCCACCGCTTGCTATTGTACTCCCATACATCTCTTCACCTTTGGAGTCCTAGCTTGGCTAGCATTATGTACTCATTTGCATTGACTAGCAAGACCAAGATGCTGAAAGCATGTTTCACTTTTTGTTTGCTACTTGAATCAATTCAATCTTATATTTCAGCCATGCCTCCCAAACTAAATTGATTAGTGGGGAGAGTTTCTTGCCTTTGAAACTTGCATTGCTAAAAATTATGGCATATAATGAGATATTTTTCCATCTGGGACATACCTCTACCGCCTTATTGAAGTTGAGGAGGATTGCCCAGTCATCCTCAACTGTCATTTAACTGAATATGATTTGCTTCATGACTAGATTTTCTACCATATATGATGGATGTTACGAATGCTAAGGCCATCACAGTGCTTTTTCCCTCGTACATTGTAATGACCTTAAATAATTTTTAAAATGTTAATAGGGAAAAAATGGCCACTAACTATGCACATTGTCAACCTCATCATTAGCCACTTCATCATCATGACATCAATTAGCATTTTGTCATGGGATGTGTCATTAGTGCCAACGTCGCGATCATCTTTGTTAGAAAAGCTTGTAGCATGATCTCGAAAGCAACAAAGCTCAAGATCACAAAAATATCATACTCAGATAGTAAAGTGCGATGGATGATCTTGTTAGCCAATGGCTATATAAGCCTTAGAGGCTTAGGCCATTATGTATTATTGATTCTTTAGTACTGTTGAATACAAATGAGACAGACAGGTACAGAGAGAGACACTGAGACAAATAAGAGATAGTGAGAAAGAGAGAGAGAGAGAGAGAGAGAGAGAGAGAGAGAGAGAGAGAGAGAGAGAGAGAGAGTGTGTGTGTGTGTGTGTGTGTGTGTGTGTGTGTGTGTGTAAGAGAGAGAGAGAGAGAGAAGAGAGGGTTAGAGAGAGATAGAGAGATAGAGAGAAGAGAGAAGAGAGTGTAGGAAGAGAGGAGAATAGAGAGTGCGAGAGAGAGATATAATACTTGGATTATCCTTTTCTCCCAACCTAGATACTTCCTCGCTTTGGTAGACTCTCAACAACATGTTTGCCAAGTTTTACTTCAAGTCATATGGGTTTAGAGGTACTACAAGTGTCCAAGAAGGGATAGAGTAAATAATGTTTTAGAAGAAGTTTGCTTGCTATAATGACCCCAAAGTAGTGGAGAGTTGGAGCGGGACAAGACATACATGTGAACAAAGTCCCATCCACACCAACTTCTATTTGGATGCCATTGGATAGATTTAAAGTAACTTTGATTAAGTAAAATGATTGATTGATAGAATAACCAGTTGGCTATTGTTACTACTTGCAACAATGAAGGCTAAAGAGTAGTTTCTATCCATCCTTGACTATCCTTAAATTATTGCACACTTAGGAGGGAATTACAACTTACATCATCCTCAAAATATGGAAATGAATTGTCCTTTAGGAACTAATAATGACTATCCCTTAAAGGACATAACTACAAGGAGTAAGGATAGATACCTTGCTAATGCATGTAAAAGTGGTGCATGCTAAAGCATTATATCATTTAGAAGAAAGCTTATGACTGTTGAAAAGTATGAAGGGGTTTTGAAAAGTATTGCATCCTAAACACTAGGGGAACTATTATGTATTGCTTTATATGATTGCACTCTTAGGAGAAATAAGTTGTGGATTGTATCTTGTTTTGTGGGATATTCAAAGGAAATTGTTTGATTTTGATGAAAGGGTATAAGATGTGCTTGTTATTTGGAAAAGAGATGGTTTCCTAGTTGGGAATAGGTTGATTGCCTTATTTGTGGATTTTGAAAATGAGATAATGTGCCCTCATGGGCAGACTCTTGGATACACCCTAGATCTCCCGCAAGACTAGTGGACTGAGCCCTTTGCCAAGGGGCTAGATTTGTTAGCAAGGGATGCTAGAACTAGCCTTGGACATGAGAGGTCTCTCCATAGGGAGAATGGTAGGCTAGGAGGTAATAAGGGTGCCAAGGGGGCTCTGATCGTAAATCCCTTGGGTGTCAAGGACCAACCTAACCCCTATGAGCCCAAGATGGTTATCCTGAAAGGCTTAATGCAAGATAAGGGCAGATTGGTGGATTGTGTCATGCACGAGTGTTCGGATACTTTGGATACAAGTCCAAGAGTAAGGGACAAAATGTCGATACAACATTGTACCTTGAAGAAGTTGTGAATAAATACCTTGTTTAAAATGATTTCAAAAGACTCTTTGAAATAGTATTTATATTTGTGCCTAATTTAAGTTAATTAACATTGTTTAAAGAGATTAATTAATGAAGTTGGTTTCTATGTCTAACTAAATTGTACTACATTAATTAGACAACTAAAGAAAACCTTTTGAGAGAAGTAAGTGGTTAGATCCTCGATAGGTCTTTCCAATGGCTAGGTGGTCTCTGTTAGCAAAGAGTCTTCTATCATAACTCAAACATCTGATTAGGCAAGTCTACGAAGAGTCAAATGTTGACTATTCTAGCACATCGTCATTAAAATCCAACTAGTGTTGTTTTAGGGGGCCGAAGTCGAGACTTTACCCTTTGGATATAGGGGTTGATACACATTGCTCCCCCTCATTTATCACTCTCTTTGAACCAAGTGCGACAACGGTTCACTTCGGCTTGAGGGATGATAGCAATGCACTGACCTTAGAAGTTGATGCTAGATGGTCGTTAGGTGACTATAGTATTTAAATTAGGTTCTTGTTTTCATGTCAATCCTTGTGGGGTTGAGGTGGAGCTTCCCCTATGAGATAGACTCAAGTAGTTCAAGATTATGAATGTCCGATTATTCTAACGAGTTTTATGTAGCAATAGTATTGATTACTTCTTGATGGGCTACTAAAATAAGCGCTATCAATGTTTCAAGTTTAGGTAAGCACATTACGTACATATATCCCAAGCAATGCTAAGGGTTTTGAACTTGTTACTCCAAATGAAATTTTTGCATAGCATCATGAGGGGTCACTATTAAATATGTAAGTCTATCCCATGGATTCAACATAAAGGATCTTGAAATTCCCTTTCTTACACCTTTTTTTATATACAAAAGGGTGTCGTTTAATGGGGATGTTCATGGGTTGATATATGAAAATGTTTTGTTTTATTCTTGATAAATTTTCATATATGGGTTTTTCTAATTATGCCTTGAACACGCGTGATAGTAAGGGTTTACATATAATGAACCCTACAAGCATAGCATATTTAGCTAGTGTAAACAATTTTTGGAGGATCTCCAATATGACAAAAAGTAGATGCATGTAGGGATGATAATGTGCTCGAGGACTAGAGCTCTTGAGGCCATGCCTTTTTGATAACCATGCCACCTTTCTGGCTTCTTATTTAACTTGTTCATGATCCACTTGCCACCTCTATTTTAAGGGTAATCCCAAATCCCTTTGGATCCTAAATACAAGAAAAAATTTCCCTTCATATAGCATTTGGCAACCACTTTCTAATAGCCACTTTGGGGGATCCTTTATTGTTATCTCCATTCTTATTTTATTGTGATTTATTCTAAAATATAAAGCTAAGAAAAATATATCTAGATAGCTCCAAAAAAGACTAAAGAGACTCTTCATCACTTTTGATTGTGACATTCGTGTCTACAAGAGGTTAAGTAACATGTGTTTGTTAGTCTTTGGTAGTGTAACTCCTCAGAGTTTGCCGTGTTGGAATTGGTTTTCCATGAGGTTGCCTAACATATCCATCACCATGGCATAGAGCAAAGGATCTAGAGGACAGCCTTGCCAAATGGAGCATTTGAGCTTATAAGGTTTTGTCAACTCTCCATTGATGGCCATTCTTGTGGTGGCATTTCTAAGGAGAATTGAGGCCTACTTGATGAAGTGTCCACCTAGTCCTACATCATCTAACAATTGGAGGATGAATTCCCATCCTATACAATCATAGGCCTTATTGAGTCAATCTTCAAAAAACAAAGCCTTCGTTTTGGTGCATTATGCATAGTCCATACCTTCCAAGTGTTTTATTATTGCATAGGATATGTATTTGCCTTTGAAATTGTATTTCTGCTCCTTTTGGACCAAGCATCTAGGTAGAGGAGAGTCTTCTCAACTAGAGTTGTAGCATATATTGGTACCTTCTCTTCTTTTTGTGAATTAATTTGACCACCACTTCATTCATAGAGAGTCGGAGAGCTCTTGAAGACATAGCTTCCTCTATACAAAGTTAAAGGTTTAGCTAGGACTTCTTTATATACTTGGAACTCGTTGGGAAGTTCATCTAATTTGGGTGGCTTGCCCTTGGTTAACATGTCTATCACATCAACAAATTCAAGCTCTACCACTTCAAGAGTTCAAGAATTCAGCTAGATTAGGAGGAATTACTTTTTACAACATCTAGTAATGAGCATTTTAGCTTCATTTTTTTTCTCTAGGCAATATGCTCTATTGCCTGGCTAAATATATTTGAAAAGATACTATGAGTAATACACAAATTCTCTTATTGGCTTTGAGACAAAATCCATGAATCTTTTTAAGTAGCAATTTTGGTGTCTTCGTTTTCCTACCCACCTATCCCTAAAGTAATGTGGATATATTTTGCTTCTAGAAACTCCTCCCACCTAAGTTTTTCCTTAGCCTGCACAAGCTCCATTTGGAGAGATTCCTCTTCTCCCTTGATCCTAGCTTCTAGAAAATGACCTTTTGATATGCCTCATGCCTTCTTTTTCTTATTATTTCAATCATTACAATCTTTAGGTTCCCTTAAAGATTTTTGAGATTGCTTAATGGTAGCAAACCATGCTTGGAGAGTGAAAAGGTGGATGTTCTCCAAAATTTCTTAATTTTCTCTTGGATGTAATTGAATTTGAACAAGGATTTGTCAATGTGGAAGCAATTACCCTTAAGGCTAGAGGACCTACTAGAAAGGGTAAGCATAATTAAACCATATGATATTATGAAACATCTTGACCTTGATATTGATGCACATTGCCTACAAGCTAGCAAAGATGTAAGATCGATCTAGCCTATCCAACATCTTTTGGTAATTGGATGAACTAAAGTTAGATTTAAGGTTGGCATCTATTAAACTACGAAACACTTTTAGGATGAGCCATTATCTTATTTCCTCACTTATAATAGCTTGGCCCTTACTTTCAAGTCAATGCTCTAGTATTTTGACCATATTATAGTCTCTAACCAAAATTTTGAGGTATTGGATAGCTTTGAGGGAGTCTCATGGGCTCACATTAGTCTAGTATTATATTCTTTCCTCACTTACAATAACTTGGCCCTTACATTCAAGTCAATGCTCTAGTATTTTGACCATATTATAGTCTCTAACCAAAATATTTAGGTATTGGATAGCTTTGAGGGAGGCCCATGGGCTCACATTAGCCTTGATGGGGTCCCACACATACATGGAGACAATTGCAATCTCCTCTTCATCCTTAAGGTGCATTACTATCCATCTATTGCATGGATCAATAGTGACTTTGTATAGTGGAGGGGTCATTCTTGAATGTACTCCTAACATTGTTCCTCTTACTCTTGTGTCATGCCCTATTTAAAAAACCAATCATCATCTTTAGAGATTGACTTGAGTGTTGTCTTAAGTTCTTGCAAGCAAATCACTTCTAGGCTAATTGCCTCTTGGCTTAGCTAGTTAGCTATCATGAACCTTAATGGTTTGAATCATTTCTTACCAAATTTGTTGGGTTTTTGTTTACCTTTTAAATCCTTAACCACTCTCAAAAATTTATTAGAGCTCTCCTCCAACTTGGAAAGTCTCCTTTACTTCTCTTGAGGTTGCCAATCTCGTGATTGATTGGGATTTGGTAGAAAAATATCATGTTATAGTTGTTTCTCATTAACTAATTTGTTTGGAAAGGGATTCCACTTTTTATTTCCTTTCTTGGGAATTGAATTTTCTTTAGCCTTGAGATTATTTCCACAACGCCTTGTTTGAGTCATCCATGGGGACATGTAAGTCATATGCATTTACTTATTTCTCAAATACATCCTCTAAAATGTCAATGACTTGGAAAATTTGTGTTCCATAAACAATCTTTTCCTCATCTCAGAAACATGTTGACTCAAATAAAAAAGAATGGCTAGGGCCTTATCCTTTTTATTGCACAACACTTTTGTCTCTACAAGATTCATTGATAATGGAGCATAGATATTATTTGAGCTCATGTTTGTCAATCCCTTTGTAGTTTGTTATTGCTTAGGATTTTGGATTATGGCTTTCTTGGATTGGACTCGTTGAAAGACCTGCTGCTCTTTCTTATGTTGTTTGGAGTCTAATGCTGCTTCGTTTTTTCTCCTCATTGTCCTATTTGTTTTCAAGTCAATATTTAATGGAATGAACTTGTTTGTGGCATTTAAAACATGCATTTAGTAAATTTTTATTTACGACTTTGGTTCCTAATAGCTTTAACATGTTTCTCATTGACAAGGCAAATTATTTTAGTTTTTTGCTTAAATCCACCTCCATTAGCACCTATGGGTACCAAGAGGGGTTTGTGCCTACGTATGGCCTGTGGTCCAATATATTTAACTTATGGGGTAGCTATAGATCCTAAAAATGGATAGTAGTGGTCTAGAAAGTTGGGGAATTCAACCTAAACTGGGACCTCACTTGGTTTGGGTCCTAAGGGGATAGAATTCTCAGTCCATCAAAAGAGAGTGAAGGGCAAATCGTCCAACATCCACTAGCTAAAGTTAAGGTTGTTTACAACCATGTCATGAGTCTCAAAGAGAAAGCATAAATAATTATAAAAAATATATTTGGTAGAGAGCACTTGAAAATGTATAGGGTTCCAAAGTTCCGTTAACCAAGTGTTGAGTACCTCTATTAAGAGTCTTAGGCCATGACATAACCCAAATAGTGCTTTGGGCGAGTACTACTTCTCCCAAATAGTGCTCTTGACTTGTACTACCTCCCCCAACATAAATGGCCCTCTGGGTTTCCTTTAACCAAGTCCTAAGGACCTCTATGGGAGTCTGGGGCCATGACATAGCCCAAACAATGCTCTAGACTAGTACTACCCCCAATGTAAAAGGTCCCCCCTTAGGGAATTGGATGGAGAATGTACCTTCAAGATCATTTATGAACTTGTTTGCAAAGCATGGGCAAGTTTCCTTGTTGGGGATGCCATGAGTTTGAATCTTTGGAGGTATTGTCATTAATCCATGATGACTCTTGGATTCTTCTTGGGTTTGAACCTCCAACAAGACAACCTTTTTCTTCTCATATGTATTGTTTCTCGATGGCTACAAGACACTTGAGAGGGTGGAAGGTGATGGGGGGTTGCATGTGGGGCAAGCCTTGGATGACATGTTGCAAAATCATTTGGAACCCAATAGAGATGTTTTAAACTCAAGAGAAGGCAGACATTGATGATGGATTGCCTGGTTACATGGGTCTACACATCTATACTTAGCACATTAGTAGTCATTATGATCCTCACATGGTTATTGATTTGTCACATATTATATCTTATTAGTTACCTACCTATAGATGGCATAGCTACAATGCCAATCGATTAGTATTAGCTAGTATGCATTGTTTGACTTAGTAGGCCACTATCCTTTATTTTATGTCTTATCTATACTCTTTGTATAATGAATTTTAGGAGAAATTAGAAAAAATTCCAACAAAAAAATGAAAATTTCTCAATTTATCTTCTTGTGTTCTTGAGTGAACTTTTTCTTGCATATATTATGTGTTTGGCATAATAACTCAAGCGAGCTCTCCACCATGCAATTCATGACATGGTATTAAAGTAAGGCCATTGACAGAGGCTAGTTTTGAAGGCTAAAGTGAAGGAGAAGGAGAAACAATTCAAGTAAGTAAGCAATCGGTAAGAAGATCTCCCATTCTCTCTCTCTTTTCCTTGGATAATGCTTGTGGAGGTGCAAAAAAGGAGGGTAGAGCAAAAATCTAGATTGCCGCTGTTAGCAAAATGGTGATTTGATTTGAGGCCATTTTGATCCTCATTTTAGTTCCATAAGGCTAGAAGCAATGATTTTAGCACATACTGTAATTTTTAATATTGACTGTTCTTGGGTGCACATACTACAACTTTTAAATTGGTAAGGTCTCAGGTGTCTATCAGGAAGCTAATAGAAGGTTAATATGTAAATAAGTTATAGATTGTATGTATTCTCATATACATCTCATGAAAGACTGTAGAAGAATGTTTGCTACATAGTTGTGTCACAATAGCTTAGAATATTGAAAGTCCTTCTATTGAGAAGCTAGGCAAGAACAATTATCTATCATGAAACTTTTTTATGATGAACTTCCTTGTTGGAAAAGGCCTCTATGAGTTTTATTTTATGTGAAAAGAAGGAATCATAGCTAAGTGATCCTGTGACTGCAAAAAAATAAAGGCATAGAAAGAATGGAACGAAAAAGAAAAAAAGATAATATGTTCATTTTGTAATAATCATTGATAACACTAGGTTGGTGCATATCAAAAATGGAGAAAATTCACATGTGAGTTTGAAAACCTTCAAAAATATATTTTAGTAAATGCAAAGATGTAAAACATTCATCTTAAGCAAGCGTTAAATGCTTTGAAGAAAGAAAAGATGCTTAGAAATGAATATGTTTTGAAGGTGAGGAGCATTGCAGATGCCTTAGTAGCTATTGATGTAATGCTTGATGATGATGATTTAGTTTCTTCTACTTTAGGTAGCCTTAATAATAATGAGAACATATAAAAATATTTTGTTATTTCTATGTATATACGAAAGCCATTTCCGAATTTTGATGAGTCGATCTCTCTCATGATTATTAAAGAGATCAACGCAAGGTGAATTATATTTAGAAAGAAGTGGTGAAAAAACCCAAGCATTTTACTCAAGTTTATAAAAATGAGCATTTGGTTGTCATGTGACATATGACAAATACTATTACAAGAAAGAGGACAAGTAAATATATATGGTATATTGATTCAAGTGCTTCTAATCACATGATCAATCATATTGAATGGTTTCAAGATATATAAGATTTACATAGTCTAGTATATGTAGAGAGGAATGATGATTCATATTACTTATTCTCACACAATGGCAAAGTTTCTTTGTCCTTGGATGATGGTTAGACAAGGTATTTGTCATATATATTACATGTGCCACCCATTACAAAGAATTAGATATTTGTTAGTCAAACAATAGAGTAAGGGCTATAGGTTAGATCTTATATGATAATTGTTTTATTAAAGACTTTAATAATAAGTGTAGATTAATTACAAAAGGAAGAAAAGTTGACCACATATTTACTTTAGATGTTGAAATTCCTACTATAAATATTATTATGTATGCTAAAGGCAAAGGTGTGGTTGAAGGCATTGAAATATGGCGTGCATATCCAATGTACAAAGGCTGAAATTAATGTAGTCCAAAGGGTTGGTTATAGATTTTCTTACATTTAGAGTTGCAAAATTACATAAAGCCTATGAAACATGTAAGTTTGGGAAGCAAGCAAGGCAACCATTCTCACATGACACAGATATAAGCAATAATATACTTGATGTTGTGCATATAAATGTTTAAGGGCCTATGTAGAATGTATCTCTCATAGTGGTAATAAGCATTTTGTAACATTTATTGATGATTACTCTAGGAAACTTTGGGTATAGTTCATGAAGAAAAAAAAGTGTTTGACTACTTCAAAATTGTCAAGGCTATTATTGAAACAAAAAAAATGCTTCAAAGTTAAGTGCTTGAGGTTAGATAAAGGGGAAGGATGACTCTCTAATGGGTTTGGTGATTTTTTGAGGTCTCACAAGATAAAGTAATAATTTACATATAGGTGAATCCCACAAAAAAAAGGGGTTGTAGAAATAAGAAATAGAAATTTTCAAAAGTTTCATGAGCATTGATGGTTGAAAAGAATATATTTAAGTAATTTTGGTTTGAGGTTATTCATATTGTTGTCGATATTATGAGTAGAACTTCCATAAGTGGAATTCATGGTATGACCCTTGAAGAATACTTTATGAGTAAGAAACATGATGCATCACACTTAAAAGTGTTTGGTTATATTACATATGTTTATATGCATGATGATTTAAGGAAGAAATTGGACCCAAAGGCTAAAAAATGTATCTTCATTGGATACTCTACTAAGCACAAAGGGTATCATTGTTATAATGATGAGTTTAGAGCGAGTAGGGATGTTCTTTTAAATGAGATGAGAAATTGGAATGCACCTAATGAAGATGCATTGAATGATGTTGATGATCATGATAGTCATGTGTTGATAGAAAAGTAAGAATCATAAACCCTGGACCAAAGATATCATTTGTTAGTAGATCTATAATCAATCCTTGGTCTGGGAGACTAAGGAGCAATGTCGCATCTTTAGGTTCATTCACTAGTATTGCTCAAAATGAAAAAGAAAATAAGAAAGTGTTAGCTAGTAATGATGCATCTACTAGTCACAGTAAGTTCTCGACGTAGACTCTAGTGAGTTAGAGAGTTTGGATGATGAGCTTGGTATTTCTTTAGTCAGGACACTAGGTGTACAAAGAACATATAGTAATGTAAAGGGTGAGATGTATATCTTACAAGAGCTCAATCTCCCTCTCTCTCTTTCCATCTTTTCATGGTATCACAACAACATGTGGGTGAGGAGGTTTGAGCCATAAGCACAAGAGTCTATAAGGAAGCCTTGCTTTATTGAGTATACATGTGGAGATCTCTCTCATGTAATCTTTGATTCACAAGCCACCATTTTGAGATTGGAGTGCTGGAGTGTAATTAGTTTTTGATCTATGCATGTGTGTTTAAATTTGTATTTTGGGTGCAATTTAGTCTTTGTTCGGGAGTAAAGGCTATTCATATGCGAATTGGATAAGGCTGAAGGATGCTTTAGACCTCCTCATTTTGCAAGCAAATTGCAAGTGTTGGGTGTGGAAAATATATCAAACATTACAAATGTTGCTCAGGATATGCTTCCGTATTGATTTTAGTATAGATGATAGCTAGTTTGAATTAGTAAGTCTTTGATAAAAGTAGGTTATTAGATTTTACTACACAATGTGTGAGAGGTTTAATTAGATTGTCAGTAACAAGCTTAACAAGCATAACTTCCATGCTTAGAAGTTTAGATTCATCAAATTCCTTAAGGTAATTGGGACTATATTGAAGGAGATAATGCTGAGGCTCTAGAGTTATTGGAGGAAAATGCCACACCTGAGCATGCCAAGACATTTGAGAAATGAAACTAAGGTTCTCGAAAAGTTATGTATTGGCTTTCCATCTTTCAAACAACATGATTGGGCATATACTAAATGTAGAGAGTCTTGCAAAAGTATGTAATAATTTGGCCAAGCTATTTGGTATAGATACTAAAGCTAGAAAGTCACATTTGAAGTTTGAGTTAAACAATGTCAAGTGTGAAAATCTATCTATCAATGACTGTGCATTGAAGATTAAGAGGATTGTTGAAGCTCTTGGGTCTATTAAAGTGTAGGTTGAGGATGATGATATAGTGGCTACATATTTGGATGGTTTTGGTGAGGAGTACAAGTAGTTCTAAACCTCCATCAAATACAAGAGACACTATCACATAATTTTCAAATCTAATATCTAAATTGATATTACAAGAGAATAAATTAAATCTTGCTTAATCCTTGCTACAAAGCAAAAACAATTCAGAACATGTTCTCTACTCTAACATATGTAGGCAGAGAGGTTGTGGTGTTAGAGGCCATGGTGATGGCCATTATAGGATCCATAACAATATTTGAGAGCCCTTGAATGTCACTACAGAAGGAAGTATGATCATCTTGAAAGGCCATTGGTATGATTATTGGGATTATAGTACAGAAAAAGCCAAACTACAATTTATAAGATTAATCTAGATGTCCCATGATTCCTAGGCCATTGATATTGCCATTGATTGGAGATAAGGGTCTCCACGAGCCATGGTAGCACTCATGTGATGGAGTCAAAAGGTAAAGGCTTGGGAGGGCACACTCCCTCTCTCAGTGGGGTTGAAGTATGGAGGGGGTTGTTACACTTATCATGTTCCTCTATAGTTCTAGTGTGACTCCCTTATCCGCGGGCACTTTTTACTTTCTATAAACTGGAGAAGGGATTTTCCTTGTGTGAACACCCATCAATCGATGTGGTACTTAGTACCTTAGGGATTATACTTTCATTATTACTCTCACATTGTGGATGACTTTCCAACACTCTCTTCGTGCTTGTTGTGCACTTATTCAATGTGAGTGTGTGCATGTTGCTGAATCCTAACCTAATAGTGGTATCAAAGCCATACCTCTTCTCAACTACCATCATCACCACCTTAGCCATCATTGAGCCTCGATCTCAGCTACTCTCCTCCTCACCAATTGCCATGCATGTTGCTACCTGATAGTTTTAGCCTGCTTGCTATTGTTGCTACTTGATAGCTTCTACAACATCGATACAGTTGACATTTCCTGTCAGTTGGCTTGAGCGTTTACACGCCTCAATTTGAGCATCAAAGTAAGGGAGCTTGAGATAGATAGAAGGTTTTGGGTTTTTAATCCTTGCAAAAAGTAAGTATTTTTGGTTTTTAATGATTAGGCAAGTAGGATAAATCATTTTTGTAATTTATTTTTTATTTTTGTTGCAATTAGAGTAGGTGGGATTGAGAAATCGAAGCGGAAAGCTTTAGAGTTGTTGCTGTAAAAAAAACAGGCCCAAATAGGGCACAAATCAAGAAAAAAGGAGAAAAAATAATGCTTGAATGGATTTATGTTGCTACTAAGAGAGTGATTGGAGAGGTCAAGCCTGGGGAAGGGTTTATAACCCAAGAGGCCAAGGGAGAGCTCATTTGCAAATGTGGCATTGTGTATGAGAGAGAGAGAGAGAGAGAGAGAGAGAGAGAGAGAGAGAGAGACCCATTACCTGCGTTGGATCGATTGCTTCACCCAAGAGCTTTTTGTGCATTCTAGGTATATAAAACTCTTCCTCTCTATTCATAGCTTTGATCTGGAGGTGCATGCTATATGTCGTGACCTAAATCGTGCGATTTGATCAATTCGTCATTGTATCTACCAAAATTGCACCACGTTTGGCCCATTCGAGTGACGAGCCAAACCCCAGAATCAGCCCTTAGCCCTCTTGTGTTTGGCCATTCGGCCCAACCCCACTCGTCTAAATTCACCATTTGGATCAACTTTGCATTCGGCCCTCCTTACTCAACCCTCGGCCATTCGGCCCACTATCGTTTGACCATGCGGCCCTCGGACAACTACATTCATGCCAGTTGCATTCAACCCTTTCTCATTCGGCCCTCGGCCATTCGGATGAGACGAATCGGACATTCGACCCTTGCAATTTGGACTTGCTAGGCCGAATTTGGATTATTTTCAAAATTTTAACTTGTAAACTCTAACTAACACAGACCATTGCTAGGCGAACCCCCAAAGGCCATACAGGCGCTTAAAATGCCTTTCTGGCGGCATGAGAAGCAGGAAAATTAGGGAAGCACAGACTTAGAACCAACTCTACCTGACTAGCTAGCAATCCAAGCCGCTAGTAGTACCAAACCGAGTCATAGATCCCCAAATAGATCTCAATCGAGCTGAATGATGCAGCATAGACCCTAGGACCAATGAGAATGGTCAGAAATCCAACTTACATCTATCATGCCAAATTCGTAAAACGAGAGTGCGAGAGCCACATAGTCACTTTACCTTCACACTCGTACTATTTTCTAGCACTTTGAAGTACACCTAAGAAAAGCCGAAAGCCTGATTGCACATAATCCATGGAAGAGAGTATTCACACACACACACACACACACACACACACACACACACACAGAGTGATTGTAAATTGAGGATTATTGTTATTAACAAGGAACACACTCAAATGTAACCATAGAACGAACCCACTAGTAGTAGGAGAAGATCTTGAGACATAGTCGAGTGATCAAAATCCCAAGCGTAGGACCAAGTGGAAGATGCAACATAGAAGCCAGATGTAGTAAGGACAGAAACCATTGGAGGAGTGGATCTACCTGATCTAATCAATCTCATTGACAACCTGGTGGAGAGAGAGACTATTGACATGGTAGAGACAAGCACTGACCACGGATGGGATGAAGAGCTCGACCTAGGTGATTTCCCAATAGAAATCCAATAGCTAGTCACAATTATGATCTACAGACTGGACAAACCACCATGGTAGGATGTCCAAGGATATCAAAGCAGACCTTGAAGGAGGAGAGGAGACTAGCGCAAGAAGCTTTGCAGGGTATAATGAACTACAATTAGGAGCAACAAGCCATGAACTTGTGGCAGAGCATAGAAATGTGTGAGATTCAATGAGTGCTAGCCCTATCAAGAAGAAAGGTCAGGCCCTTATGCACAGAAGGAAAGAGTGTTGGAAGGAGATCTTATGCTGTGAGTGAGCTTCTCATGAAGTGACTGCCAAACAACACTTTCACCGAGCGAAGTGCCACTGCAATGGCAACCTCATTGCTTGTAGGATTAGGAGTTACCCAAGGCTCCAAGAGCCAATCTAAAATCCTTGTAGTTGCGAAGCAGCTAGATAAGTACTAGCTAGACAACGATCCCTACAGCTTCATAGAGCAGTTTGAGCATGTTTGTGAAGCCAACGGCCTCATTGATCTCGCTCAATGATCACAATCTTTTGGCCTATGCTTAGGCAATAAGGGAAAGACTTGGTACACCATCCTAGATGCCGTAGTGCACAATGACTTCAATAACCTCAAGAATCTCTTCATTAAGAGATTCTCAAAGCCTGGGTACTCAAACAACCTGATCGTACGACTCATGGACATAAAACAGAGAGATAAGGATGATATCAGGGATTATGTGACCCATGTGAGAAATCTCTTTAAGAGAATCTCGATGAATGAGTGACCCATGGAGAGAGCGGTGTCCATAGTCTTCATCAATGGGATAGGGAGTGAAGAACTCTACAAGGCCTTGGCAGGCAACTTAAGCTTGTAGCCACTAGGGTCTTTGAAGAGGCCATCAAAGTGGATGATCAGCTCGAGGAGAGAAGCTGTAGGAGTCAAGTTAAGAAGAGGCTAACCCTAGAAACTTTGAGAGAGCTTCAACGTCAAGTGAAAGATGAAGCCTAAGTACTCAAGATAAAGGAAAGGGCATTGACCCAAGTTAGGAGCTAGCAAAGATGAAGATGAAGCTAGCCAAACTAAAAGAGATGATGAGACAACCAAGATACCCTCACATTCAATGTCCGTATTGTGGAAGAACCTGAGTGTTAGGACCCTAGGTCTCGACCTTGCACAAATTGTGGTAGGTTTGGCCAAGATGCCATGCATTTCGGATTACCAAGGAGACTTCCATACTCATAACCTTACAATCAGCCTTACTTAGCGAATAGGCCACCAAACTTCTTCGAAAGGGGAGCCCCATTGGGTCTCCCGGCACCCAATGACGCTAAACTAGCCATTCTTAGGATGGAGATAAAACCCACAGAAATACCCAGACCACATGGACCCTACATAACCCATCCATCGAGTGATGCTCTAGTCCACTACGTGGAGGAGCTGAATGACGAAGAACCTTATATGAACCCTTACATCTTGTATGACAAAGAGGGTAATCCAATCCTTATGGATTATAGACCAATACCAGTGATGGCGTTAGGTAGAGGTAGAGATAGAGGCTTAGGAGGGTAGACCCAAGAGCCATGTTGGACTTGCGGTCACCCACGACATATCTCCTCACGTTGCCTCGAGAGGGGGCATGCCAACCGCAACAAGGCAGATTTTAGATGCGCGGAGTGTCGAATCACTCATCAGTCCTATTGGGATTATTTGGTGGCAAGACACTCAACGGGGAGGCCATGCCCATGCCATTGCATGTCATGAATTGCCGTGCGCAAACGAACCAGGCCGGCATATCATTGCCAGGGCCTAGCAACTCAGACACAGCCTCAATCAGAAAAAAGAGTTGTAGAGGCGAAGGAAAAAGAAACTAGATGCAAAGTTCACGCTAAAAATGGAGAGTGCCACAACATTGCCTACTAAAAAAAAGGTGATAGATGTAGAGGCAGAAATGCCAGCTGAAAAGATGACGATTGAGAAGGGAAGTGCAAAGGTCGAGGAGTACCCCAACCCAAAACGCCAACTTGAAGCCATAAAAAAAGTGAAGGAGTGGGTGAAAGAGACCCAAGAATACTTAAAAGACGCTGAGCCCATATTGGAAGATGAGATCGATGATGTCATAAGCATAAGCATGCGAGACTCACCACCACGACCAAAATCAAGAGACATGACTACACCACAAGTAGTGCCGCTTAGACAGAGTTCGAACGCTATGGGCCAACAAACCAGTCAAGGCCATTGACATGAAAATGTAGGATTTGGAGAAAAGCAAGCAGCTAGCAACCTCCTCACCACACTACTGACCACCCCTGTGATGCTAAGCCTAGGAGACTTGCTTAGGGCAGCATTCGACACTATGGCAAGAGTTGAAATAGTGGATTGAAGGTTCGATGGAGCAAGTTGCTGCTAACTTGCACGAACATGATACATAGATGCAAATACTGAGTCTGACGCTGCACTCAATGCCCAAATCCTTGCACATCAATGCTTTTTGGAAAGGCATGGAAATACATGCTATCTTACCGCTCTTAGCTCTCGGACCACAAGAAATGGAATTGTAGACACAGGGGTAGGAGTTAGTGTGCTTAGCCACGCAGTACTTTAGGCTTGGGGTAACCTGCATGTTGAGAATGCTAGGTTTAATGTCATGCTAGCTAATGGAATGAAGGTAAGGCCATTCGGAGTGCTAAAGAACTAGCCCTTGAAGATCATAGGAGTCCAATTTTTCGTTGAATTTTAGGTCACAAAGGGGGTGGACTATGGCATCGTGCTAGGATATCATTGGATGTGCAATGCACGGGTCATAGAGGACTAGGGTAATGCTCTAATCTTCTTAGGTAATAGAACAAAAGCAGTGAGGGTAGAGATGGACACCTGGAAGACAACACCAGTCAACCTAGATACCATCTCAGCCATGCTAAAGGGTGACGCCCAGAGTAAAAAATCTTATGGGTCATTGACTAAGTATATCCCTTGTCCAAAAGATGAGCGAGATTGGATGCAAGTGCTAGCCACTATCAATCATCCATTCTCGGACTATGAGTATGAGCAGGCTGCTAAGGTAGTCGGTAAGCCCAAAGAAGCGATCCAACTCCCAGTTCCAGATCACGAACACAACATAGTGAGGTAGGCACACCCCTAGGAAAGTGCATAATCTTTCCTTTTTCAAGTACAGTGAAGGCAATGAACCCCCAACTTCGGAGGCCCACCATCCACTCCAATAACTGATCTACAAGCTCTCAGCTCAAGAATGTTGAGCTTTTCATAGATTGGCAGAAGAGCAAAGTCAAGGCCCTCAATTGGAGTGTAGGAGGGAGATGAAGGCGACCTTTGTTGTTAAAATAGAGCAGTAGGATCAAAATATCAATGATCATTAATAGGTCATTATCATCCTGACGAATGTATGTTGCTGCCAAACCTCACTATAGTCTTGCCCATGGCGCTTATAATAGCTCTTCCTTTGCTTCTCCCATTAGAATTCCTAGGTGACCCATAGCAACATCCAAGTTTCAACAATCTCTTCAGTAACCCTAACCAAATAGCTAGCTTCCAGCATGCGCAAGTAAGAGTTTTGGGTCCTGCTACAAGAGTTTCATTTGCAATTGCCATGACCACCCATCTAGCCCCCAAGCCCTCATTAGTACCCTGCCGGTGCCATGGGATTGGCACTCATCTAGGAGGGGGGTAATGTTAACCCCAGCGCAAGGCAAAGAAAAAAAATACACGATAAAATACAAGAAAAATGTAAAAATGCAGACACAATGGAAGAAATGGTGAAGAACTGTAAGGATAGCCCCTGGAAATCCAAGGCAAGTGCAAAAGGCGGAAAGCGCATGTTTAAATACAAGGCGCTCCTAAAATTTTGTAAAAGAGCACCAGGCTCCCTTTTGTGCAAATTGTAAAATCTAGACAGGCATAGGTGAAGGGATAGGGTGGAATAGAAGGGAATAGGAAAAGAGGACCTTGGTAAGATGCTAGGTCATGTAAAAAGGGGATGGGTGCCCAAAAGTTTTAGGGCTTGTATATAAACCCAAAAAGTGAAGGAGAAGCTCATTGTTTGGTGCGTGGCAAAAGTGGAGTCATCTTCTTCTCTTCCTCTCTTCTCTTTGCTTGCTTGTGTGTGCTTGAGAGAGGGAGTGTATGAGGGTGAGGGATCTTGGAGGTGAAGCTCTCCATCTTCTCCTCTCTTCTTCTTCTCTTCTCTTGTCTCATGCGTGGCTATGGAGGATGGAGCTTGGAGGTGGAGGCTTGAGGGTACTTGAGTTTGCATCACAAATCATGGAGCTACCGGTGTGCTTGTTGAGAGAGAAGGGGACTCATTCGGGTATGGTAAGCTCACTACACCCCGGTAGGATCGAAGGTGCGTCGACTAGGTGAGAGATAGCCATAGGTGCTCACTTGAAATGCTTGAAGGGATAAGTAGTTCGTGGGTCTTGGCAGTTAAGTGGTGAGCTCCCTCTATAGAGGGCACTTCCATGTTAGCCCACTTAAATGATTTTTATTCAGTTCTTAGCTATTTGTCTTCACACAAGGGATTGAATTCAAGGGCAATCTCCCCCCTTTGTTCCTCTTGCTTACACTAACTCAATCATGGGATACATTTCACATTGCTATGTGTGTCGACATGCCTATTGGATGAGCTAAACTTATAGGGTGCAGAGGGTGCACTCTTGAATGAAGAAGATAACATAAATAATGTCGATGCTTCTAGCACCTCTCATGCTTTGACAATTAGAGATAATAATGGTAGAAGTAGTAATGACCACCATGGGAGAGACTCTCAACAGTATTGTTCTCAATCATGTGGACAGTATCATAGAAAGTCTCATGATCGTAAGTCCTCATTGACATCATTACTATGGGAAACCATGGAATATTTGGCCAAAGTGCCATAAAATGCACAAGGACAAGTGCAAGGAAAAGAGCTGTTGGGGTCTCTTCTCCTTCTCCACTACCATTGCATCCTCTTCAACTAGTATCAGAGCGGGTCCTTCGTGAGTGCTTCCCGGCCTCTTCTTGACCTTTTCCACATGAGGTATGAGATCTTCACTTCAGCCATTTTCATAGACAACAGGGTTTTGAAGAGGGTAGCCATTGTTGAGCTTGCCCGTGAAGCTTGAAGCTTCCCCTCCACCTTTGGCTTGATTAGTGTCCTTCTTTGGCCCCTTGGGGACCCCCCCACCACTTGCAACCTTCGTAGTAGCCCCTAGCCCCATATTTATAGCTAGCACAATCATGCCATGTTGATAAACATTTTTTTCGGCATGATAGAGATCTACAATAGCTCCTCACCCATGGCATTTGTTTATGGTCTATTGAGACCCCCCGATAGTTGGTATTGAGCTTGGGCACTTACACATGACTTGGGGCTTTGATCTTGAGCTCCTCTTGGATGTATAAACAACAACAGGCCTGATTTCAACCTGTTTATAGTAGCCCCCAACTCATTTGCTTTATCTGCCACTTGGTTATTGCTTGTTGAAGCCTCCTAACACTTGGCTTTGGGTTTGGGCACTGATATTTATGGTTGGCATTGAGCTTGGAGCTGATTTAGCTCAGCCATGGACTATTTGAACAATCCTAGGATCTATCAAAAATAGGGCAGGAACCAACATTTCATGCCTGTGCTTATTTATTGATATCATTTGATACCCGATCATGCCTAGATGGTGCGTACATATCAGGAATACCCTATGCATGGTGAGTGGATACGCGAGTTCTACCGTGAAGTGAACATATCATTTGCTATCCCATAATGTATCTGACAACCATCTAGGGGCTATTTTAGCTTCTTGAATAACAACTTTCTTATTGCCGATTTCATCACATCAGCAATGCTCAAATAAATGGGTTGAAAATCACCCTACTGTTTAGCATATTGATTGACCAAGGTGTACTATGCTTAAACAATGGTAATAAATTATCAAACATATCCGTGTTAGATATTCTCAATGCCTCACCCTCATAAGGTGCCACAAATGATCCATGGTGCCCTAAGTTGTAAGGCTCCCATTATGAGGAGAAGCCATGTGTGAGCACACACATTGGGTGGATCCTGACTTGTATGTCAAATGAGGTCTATGTGACCGGATGGCAAAAAGGTAACCTTTTGTATATCTAGCCTTTGGGCTAGATAGAGTAGTTATGCTAGTAGGCAACTCCTTGAGGCACAATGCATCGAGCTGCAAGGTATGGAAGCCAGACGATAAAGGAAATATTTCCTAGCCGACTAGAGAAGACTCATAATATGGTCGAACATGCTGACCAAACTACCTTCCCAAGCTATAAAAGGAAGATCCCTCTAAAGCCATCGTCAATTTATCTTTCACCCAGTCAAAGTTCTTCCAACTACCCTTATCATCTGTCTGGATCACCATCTAAACTTTATAGTGGAAGTGCACGGGTGGACAGAGCCATCTTTGTATCAATTTATTTAAAATTAGAGCAATCTCTATTCTTCTCATCTTTGATGTGTGTTCTCTACTCCTTGCTTAGATTCTATCCGATAAGCCATTCTACATGGTATTAAAGCCCGAGCGCTCTAAGAAGTAAAGAGTACACAAGAGGCAAGGGCTTCAACACAACAAAGCGGAGAAATGTCATATGCTACATTAGGTAGTAGTACTAGCACATCAGGTGCCAATCCTACTATACTGACAATTTAAATGCTAACCAACCTTTAGCAAAGGTAAGTTAGAAGGTACAAACTATACTTTGCGGAAGTTTAAACTTACAAATATCCTTGATTCTTATAAGCTTCTGGAGATAGTGTTAGAGACACCCAAAACTACAACCCACCCCCGACCCATCAAATTCAAGTGTCATGATTCCTCCAAATGCATATCTTCTGCGATCTTGGAAATGAAAGAATGTAGATGCATTGTGCACCTTAGTTAACAAGATTTTTGACATTGTTTTGACCTTGATTTAGTATACAACCAAGGCATCAAAGGCTTGGAATGTATGTACTAAGGAGTCAATACAACCAAGGCATCAGAGGCTTGGCACTGGGATACAAAAGACTAGTGAGAAACTAGCTCGAAAGCATCTTTGAATTTGTCCACCAAAACTTAATGGATTAGTAACTACCCTAAACACTTAGGTGAGACCCCAATCTTTGTGGAAAGGTAGCAACAATGGAGATGCTACATTCCCTGCCAATGCGAAAGGCAAAGGTGGTTCCTCTACCAATGGTGACAAAAAGAAAAAGAGTGGTAAGAAAAAGTTTCAAGGAGAGTGCTGCTATTATAAGCAAAAAAGACATGAAATTGTAGATTGTCGTATCAAGAAGCCAAATGAAAAGAATGGCACCGTAAAGACTAAAGGGAAGGAGATAGCCAATACAGTTGAACCAAAGTTGGAGTTATTCATGGCAACCATTGAGGAAGTTTGTTCCTCGGTATAAGAAATACCTACCACTAACTCATGGGTATTGGATAGTGTCGCCTCCCATCACATGACCAATAAGAAAGGTCTATATAGTTCTACAAAGCCTCTACAAGAATCAATCACTATAATGGTTTGGAATGATGCAAAATGTTGTGTTGAGGATACATGTGCTATTTCCTTTGTTACTGCAAATGGTGAACTAAAAAATCCTTCAAATGTGTTTTATGCTCCACAAATTAAGAGAAATTTGTTATCAATTGCTTCTATAACTAATCTTGGTCATGATGTGAGGTTCACTAAGATAGGTGTAGAAATTATTGATGACAATGCTAGCAAAGCTGTTAGCAAAGGAGAAAGAAGGAATAACATGTATGAGCTAAGTGCTCTTATAGTCACTATTGGTGTGTGCACAAGTAAACTTTGGCATGAAATATTTGTCCACATTGGTTTTGCAGTGTTAAAGGAGATGCATTTGCAAGATATGGTTGCTCATCTAACTAAAATGAAGAAACCATGTGAAGCTTGTATAATGGGCAAGCAACAAAGAAAGGTATTTCCACAAGAAAGAAAGAATAGAGCGAAGGCTCCTCTCGGTGCATGCTAACTTGTGTAATAAAATGCATACACAAGCCTTGGAAGGATTTTCTTATTTTATGTTGATTGTTGACGACTACAATAAGAAGATGTGGATGTACTTCGTTTGTGATAAGGCTCAAGCTTTTGGTAAGTTTAAAGAATGGATAAAACTTATTAAGAGAATGAAACAAGGCAATGCGTGAAGAAGTTTAGAGTAAATAGTGGTAGTGAGTTCAACTCAAAGGAGTTTAAAAACTTTTGAAGAGCAAAGGGATTAAGCATCAATTGATAACACCTCATACACCTCAACAGAATGGCATTGTTGAATGCCAAAATCACATCATTGTGAAAATGGCAAGGTGCATGCATAAGGGTAAGGAGTTTTCTAACAACTTTTGGGAAAAAGCTATTGATAATGTAGTCTACATTCTTAATCGAAGTTAGACAAAGGCTCTTAAGAGCAAAACTCCTCATGAAGCCTATTCTAGTAAGAAACTATTTGTCTCACATTTTAAAACTTTTAGATGTGAATGTTATGCACATGTTCCAAAGGATAAGAGAAATAAGTTAAATCCAAAAAGCACAAAATGTATCTTCTTGGGATATAGTGATGAGCAAAAGACTTACAAATTGTATGACCAAGAGACAAAGAAGATTGTACCAAGCCGTAATGTGGTGTTCAAGGAGCAACCACATACAACAAAGGAGGAGAACATAAGTTCTTCCACTTTATCATCCAACAAAAGAAGTAGTCCACTATGATCCTGTCCCAAGATATGTCCCTACCCTCAAGGAGGAGGAAGCATCATCTTCAGATGATGAAGAAAAAGTTTACAAACCTACGATCACACCGCCAAAAAATTCATTGCCCACGTTGGGTGAAGTAGCTCTATGATCGTAGTAATCCTATGCTTACCACAGTTGAGGAAAAGGAAAATGAGCCAAGGAGGTCTTTGAGAATAGATGAGCAAAGAAATGCTTCTACTCACATAGTCAATATGGCCTTGATGGTGGCTAAGATTATGAGAGATGTAAAGGAGCCAGCACACTTAGAAGAAGCACTTTTTGATCCAACATGGAGAGTAGCTATGCAAGTTGAGTATGCCATCATAATGATGAATGATACTTGGAAACTAGTGGATTTGGCCAGGAAAAAGGAAGATTATTGACACCAAGTGGATCTAGAAGGTAAAGTACAAGGTTGATGGCACCTTAGAAAAGTACAAAGCTAAATTAGTTACACAAGGATTTTCATAGGTTGGAGGATTTGATTTTCAAAAATCATTTGCTCCAATTGCTAGAATGACCACCATTTGCGTAGTACTTATAGTGGTCACTCATAAAGAAGTGGCCAGTTTCCCAAATGGATGTTAAATTAGCATTCTTGAATGGTAACCTCAAGAAGGAGATGTATGAGGCTTCGATACTGAGGTATGAGGCCTCCCATTCTAAGAACAAAATTTGTAAGTTGAAGGCATTGTATGGGCTAAAATAACCCCTAAAGCATGGTACTAGTAAATAGATAAATTATTTTTAGGCTTGAATTTCAAAAGTTGTGCCTTAGATGCTAGCTTGTATGTTTACACGGATGGTGAAAAGTTTGTAATGATTGTCTTATATGTGGGCAACCTTCTTATTACATGTTACTCTGAAAATATGATCCATTAGACTCAAAAGGCTTCAAGCTCTAAGTTTGAATTGACAGACTTGGACTTTTTGCACTATTGTTTGGGGGATTGAAGTCTGGCAAAATCTTCATCTCTCAAAAGAAGTATGTGTGGGAGATCATAAAAGCATTTGTCATGGCCGAGTATAAGGAGATAGCTACATCTATGGAGGTCAATGTAAAGCTATCCATTGAGGATACATAAGTGCTAGAAGACATTAAGAGGTATAGGAGGTTGGTTGGTTATCTCATCTACTTCTATAACATCAAGCTAGATATCAATTTTGTTGTTGGTGTTTTGAGAAAGTTTTCAAACAATCCACAAGAAAGTCGTTGGAAAGTTGGGATGCAGGTGCTCGTATACTTTAAGGGAACTCTTGACTATGGTATTATATACAGTTTCGAAAGTTCTCTTTATAGGGAATTGTGACTCAATTTGGAAAATTGAGTCATTCCAAGAAATCACTTTCTAGATATTGTTTCTCTTTAGGTTTAGGAATCTTCTCTTGGATTAGTAATAATAAGCAACCAATTGTGGCACTGTCTTCTACTAAAGCAAAGTACAAAGGCAACTTTCTTTACTGCATGTGAAGCAATATGGTTAAGGAGGATTGTATGGCATATGGGAGTACAAGATGAAGATCCAACGGTGCTAAGATATGATGATCAGAGTTGCATCACCATTGCCAAAAGTCCAATTTTTCATGCACACACCAAACACATTGAGATCCAATATCACTAAGTAATTCGAGCTGGTCTACTATCCAATGGAGGAGAATGGAGTAGATATCTTCACCAAGGATCTTATAAAGAATCTCCTTCTAATTCATCTTAAGAGTGCTTTAATTTTTACAATCCATAGGCCCAACATTGGGCTTGATTTTTACAATCCATGAAGGGCTAATCACCATACTCAACAAATACCACATCTCTACTAATATCGGGACCTAAAACGGGACCAACATTGGCTCTAGGGCTCTTGTCGGGCCTCTTAAACTCATCAAACCACCCTCACGATGACCTCGCAACCATGAGCATCTCGAGGTCGTACACTACACTAAATAGATAGCACGTTCATATTGATTGCAGTACAATGGTTTTTCCCTTCGTCACGCCATAGAGGGAGTACCCAAACATACATGTGACTAGCACCCCAATTCACACACATAAAGAGCTCCCCCCAACAGAATACTATGGCTCCTACAACTCTTCTACACCCTAGGGATTGGCCCCAAGATGCACCATCTTACACATAGAACATGAACTAACAAAGTCCTCTCATAATATAAGCATAATGATCCGTGACAATATATATATATATATACCTCACTTAATCGATTTTTCCCAAGTTATCAAACTAATCTACATCAAATGGGAATCTTACACTCTCAACGTTGGTCATCACCTAAATATACAATTGCAATGCATTCAATATTTTATATTCTGATACCATATTTAAATTGCACATGTAAAGTATATAGCATTGTGTGCTCAACCAACTTAACTACAAACTAGCCAACATAAAGTACACAAACATTTTTTTCATTATTTCTTTCTAATTGCATCGTATAGTGCTAAGGAATAGCATCAGACTAACTTGTACTACTGAACCTCTTAAAACTTATATGAACCATGTCCTATATGCTAAGATATGCGAAGAAAACAGAAACTTAATCAAATATCTTTCCATTTCAATCCCGCACCCCCTACTATTTAAATTTAGATTGATTGCACGAACTAGGGAGATTTCGTGGTAATTTTTTATAGAAAAATAAGCCCTAAAACATGCACTTTAACATATTAAAAAGGTACATTAAGACAAACCCTCTTGCTTCACCTTTATTACATATTTATAGACATTCTCCTAATTTTTCATAATTTTTTAAGCATTAATTTTTTTTTTCTAATTTTTTGACTATTTTTATAATTTTTTTCATTTATTTCAACATAAATAATTGACTTTTCAAGTTTTTTTATTTTTATGTCTTATGAGAAGTATAATCCATTAGTATATTATTTTCATGCCACATGAACATCGTTTGAATCTCCAAAATCCAAAACGGACCTCATTTTCCATTAAATCTCATGCTTTGAGTTTTACAATCTTATTATTTTTAATATACAAACATGTTTCAATCATCTGCAACAACCATTTTCTCATCATATACACTAATAATTCATCATATAACTCAAAAAATTGATACTCATGTGTCGTATTTTGAAAACGAGAAGTTGATGCTCATTTACAATCATGACACTTTCTCAATCTATCCCTTGCATTCCATCATAAACTAGCATCCATTTTCCCTTATCCTCTTAGCCCATATGAACCATGTTTATGGCAAGAGAGAAAGACTGAAATTTGTTCTTACTGAATACTACATCATTTCTTGTGCAAATCAAAGTGATTGATGGCAAAAAATTGAAGCATTCAAGGACTAAGAGCAGGGAGAGAATAGTTTCTCACAGCTAAAAAATACCATTTTTAGGGGGATGGAGGAGGTGCCAAAAAAATACGTACCTCCCCTCTCCCCATGTCATTCCAATTTTTCATTAGTATAGTCTTCCTTAATCAAGATTAACATTAAGCTACTACTTATCTAGTTCATTTTGGCCTTTTCACACTTGATCCAAAGTGGTTCTAGTCTGATTGAGGGGGCAAATGATCTCTAAATTACAATCCGACTGGATAGATGACTTTTTGGCGTCAAAATCTATCACCTGGCCTCTGTCACATGCTTTTCGGCTTTCGGATCTAGTAGTTGCTTCATAATACCAAACCTTGCGGCCATTAATTGGGGGGTCAAATAGACTCCAATAGACAAACAAACGCTTATGTTGGGTTCTTGGCATCGAAATGCATCTCAAAAGACTCCAACTCCTTAATTCACAATCATTTCATTTTACACTAAAAATATCTATTTTACAAGTCTCTAGATCTTTTTGCACTTAAATCTCGTCTTTACAATTCACTCTCATTGGCGATCACGAGATAAGATGACTCAGTCTGTCGAATCCACGAACTAGTCTATACGAACAAAAACCATAAATAGCATCAAGTTGCTACAATTAAAATACACAACAAAGCATAAGAATAGCTCTCACCCAACCCCTGACAAAATCAAAGCATGAAGTCCACAAGGGACATGCTAAGCATAATCTAACATAGATTTAGAGCTAGTCGCTAACCAACTGCTCCAACACAAACTCGCTAAAAAGAACTATCAAAGGAGTCATCCTAAGTGGTGGTCTGACTTGCTTGCCTAACCTAGGACAACTGGACCAGGAACTCCTACTAGGCAAGGACTCCTATAGCCTGGTCTATAAAAATTCACATATTTGTTCCTTTTGACTACATTTTTCCATTCTATACTCGGGCATGTAAAAAGAAGGGAGCTAAGTGTATTGTGACCCTTGAACATGGCATTAGCCTTAGGTCTTATCTCGGTACCCAAGAACCTACTAAGCTCTCACAAAGCAACACTAAATTTTTCTTCTGCTCACTTTTATTTTCACTCCAACCATCGTTATTTATTTTATCTTTTTGGTTTCCATGTAGCAAGAGGTTCCATCCAGGTGCTACGTCGAATCTATTTAGTACAACATTAAAACAAAAACTATTAACCGCACTTGCACTAAACAAACAAACAGTCCTCTTGGCCTAATGAGATCCAACATTAAATCCAACAGAAACGATCCTCTTGGCCCAATGATATAAACCAATTCGCTGCAAAATAAATAGCCCTTTTGGCCTAATGAGATCAAACAACTCTCTTCGTAAACAAAGGGTCTTCCAAAATTAAGGAATAAAACACACCATTCAACATCCTACTACTGACAACAAACCCTTTGGACCCCACCTAAATCTTATTGGAGCACAAAACTAGACCAAGGGGATGGACTGCTCATGCCTTAAACCAAAGGCATCAAATTATTAGTTAACCCCCTACATAAATAGCAAGGGATATCCAATGAATATGTCGTTGAACGATCCGATGCGTCCATGAGAGAATAGGAAGATGGTGAATCGCTACCTGGCTCATAACCCACACTAACCATTGGGGACCAAAACATGACATGTCAGCAACACCCAAGCAATCCCCATAGTAGCCGTGAACTAAAATCGGGAGGCAATTGTAACAACCCCTCTCACGACCACAATTAAGAAAGACATCTTCAACAAAGGCATAAGTAGCCAGGGAATCTACAAAGCAATTCCACTATCATGTAATCAGCTAGCAAGTCATTGTCTCAAATATCTCAAGGGTGTCCAAGATTGCACGATGGTACATTCTCAAAACGGGATCCCTCACACTATAATTCCCATTCAAGTGGTTGATCACTAACTGCGAGTCACCTGTCACTAATAACCAAAAAATACCACCACATCTAGCTAGATTTAACCCCATGATCAAGGCCGTGTGTATTCCACCATGTAATTCATAAAAATGGTGCCAAAATATACTCCCATTTTTAAAACCATTGGATAACAAGAATCTTTTATGACAACCCCATTACTCACATTCTTAGCAGGTCCTCGAGAAACTCCATTAAAATATAATGTGTGAAGCCATGCTTTATTGATATAACATGCCATGGCAATCAACCTACTCGTACTTATGATAGTCAAAATATAATCGAGAGAAGGGGTGTAAGACATGTATAATCCCTCCTTTCACTAAACTCAATAGGGACACTAGTAAGAACCCTATGACATTGTTAGCAATAGACCTTAATATCCCACGTAAAAGATCTGTCTTGCCACTCAATAATGTAATAACCCTTACTCCACCAAATCACTTTGCCTTGGTGGTAATGTTGCTCTAAATATGGATGCTCACGATAAGGAATGATTTTCCCCATCCAATAGTCTTGGTATCCTCTGCAAGTTTAAGTTGGATCCTAAAGGACCTACAAATGCACTGAGTCCAAAATCAGCCCCTATACATAATAGAGCTTTAGTTTATTGAAATTTACTTTAGTTTTGAACTCTACCCCTTGCAAATCCGCTAAAAGGGCTGTAGACCCATTCTTTCCTATACGAACAATTTTAAGGACCATCCCATTTTGGTTCCAACTTGCCTGGAAATAGCTTACAATGGGCATCATCATCATAATATAAAACTAGCTGACCCTTAACAAACTTATACTTCTTAGCTCGAAGGTCATGAAGCATTTTCATCCGCTTCTTCCCTACTTCTTCCTTATATAATGAGGTTTGTAATTTAATCTCATCAAGATGTGCAAGGGAGATGAACCTTTCTTATAAAGCATCCTCTTCTCCCAAAGAATGGTTTAGAGCTAACCTTATTGTAGGCAACTCAATCTCTAAGGGAAAAACACACTCTTTCCCATATACTAATTTAAAAGGAGTGTGGCCTATAGCTCTTTTGAATGTCGTATTATAAGCCCAAACAACCACATACAACTTCTTATCCCAATCATGCTTACCTTCAGATATGGTCTTAGATAAAATCCCCACAAGCAACTTATTAGTACTCTCCACTTGCCCATTAGCTTAGGTATTATAAGGCATAGTCTTATTATGTTTAATCTTCAGAGCATCCATCAAAGACTCAATTACATAGTCAAACACAAGCTACTTAGGTGGACCAAAATGGCAAACAATTTGTTCCAAAATGAAACTAGTCATTTCCTTGGCATTATCCTTCATAATGCGGGCTTCAAACCACTTTGTGAAATAGTTTGTCAGCACAATGATATAATGCTTCCATGTAGTTGACGAAGAATGTATAGGCCCAGCGAAATCAATGCCCCACTTCTCAAATGGTAATATAGCCATAATAGGAGTCAGTGTGCACTTCCTATTCTTCCTATTATCATGTCTCTAACATGAATCACATTGCTTATTATACGCAAATGCATCCTGGAAAATGGATGGCCACCAATATCCGACTTTCAAAGCTTTCTGTGCAGTCAACCATCTAGCAAAGTGCCCTCCACAAGGGGATTCATGGCACTCTTACAAGATAAATGAAACCTCATTAGGCATGACACATCAATGATAAACATCATTGACCCCTTGCCAATATAGTGTTCTTGTGATCAAGGTAAATTTCAAAACTTGTTGCCTAATTTTCCTTTTTTCAACCTTCGACAAAGAGGCTCCAACCTCTCATGTGGATAAATAGTACATCATAGCATCATACCAGGATGGAATGGGGGCCATATCAATTTTGAATAGACCCTCAGGGTCACTACCTTTTCAACCACGACTTCCTTTGGCTCCCCGAAATCCACGAGACATTCAACAATGCCCTACAACTTCGGCAGCTTACTTCTAATTTTGTAATCAAAATCTTGCAAAGTGATTAATCACTTCACTAAGCGGTCGGGTGACTATAACTTATTCAACAATAGCCTTTGTATAAAATACTACATTTTCGTACAAGATGTAGTGCTTAAATTCCTTCATTGCAAAGACCATCCCAAGGAACAATTTCTCCACGTAGGTATAATTAATCTTGGATATCCCCAATTTGTGTGACTGACAAACACAATCAAATTATATCACTTCGCCTCCCAAATCTGGGCTACACAACAACCATTGATATTATACATCATAGCTGTTGAAAATATATAGAATATTTCACCCCTTTTAGGTACTTTCAGGATTGGTGCTTTTGCCAATTCTTGCTTCACATCCTTGAAGGATACTTGATATGGATCACTCTAAACAAATAGACAGTTAAAGGACAATAGATTTGCCCATGGCAATGTCCTCTCAATCAGTGCATTAATAAAGCCTCCATGCTAACCGACTGATGACAGAAAGCTATGCACTTCATTAGGAGTACATGGCAAACTCATAGTGACAATGACCTTTATCTTTTCAAGATTGGTCACAATACTAGCTGAGCTAACCACATGGCCTAATAGCAATACATAGCACACTTCAAAGATGCATTTTCTTGGATTAAAAGTGATGCAAAACTGCCTACATCACTTAAAATATTTTTGTAATATAATCAACTATATTTCCCTTGTAGTGGCTACCCCTAGGTCATCAATAAAGACTTTTAGCTCCTTTGGAAAAATATCACCAAAAGTTTTATTAGTCATACATTACCAAGGCCCTCGTGCATGACATAGACCAAAAGCCATAACATGATACACAAAGGTGTCAAATACAGTTGTAAATGTTGTTTAAATTTATATTCCTCAATAATAGCCATTTGGTTATAATCGACAAAGCAGTCCATAAACGAATAGATCTCCCTACCTGCTAATCGATCTAGGATCTAATCAATAAATGGCAATGAATAGTAATATTTGACCATTTGTTTATTGAGCTCTCTAAAATCCACACAGAGCCGTATTTGATTATTCTTCTTTTTTATGATAACTACCAGCAAACACCACTCCATGTGTTGTACAAGAAATATCAGGCCAGTCTTACGCAATTTTTGTAGCTCCTCAAATAGTCTATCCCTAGCTCAAAAGGTATGCACCTCACTTTTTGTCAAATAGGGGATCCCCTATACCTTCTATATTTTTCAATTGGCTTAAAACTACAAATTATGTCATTGGGACTCTTCTTATTAGTCGCAAATTGCCCCAATCATTGGACCCCATCCAACTTTGAAAGGCTCTATGACCATGAAATGAGAGGTATTGATACTGAGCTCCACTCATATGTAGGAGGATGGATCAAAATTAAGAGGTATTGATATAAAACAGGCCAAATGTAGTATCTTCTTTGCTTCAAGTTACATGTTGTGAAGATTGAATCGTTCACAGTTTTGAAGTTTGAGCATATGAAGAAGTGCTAGTGTACTAGGAAACCCTAGAGAGATTTATATATAACTTAGTGTTATTACATTTGTAAATGTGTTCACATTATCCATCTTCAAATCAATTTCCTAGATTACTTTGTTAGAATACATAGAATGTCAGTATATTGTTTTGAGAACGTATACTATGAGTTTTTACCATCATATGTTACTACAAATTGATTCAAGAGATATCTTTGGAAGTGAGCCTAAAAGCAAATGATGATGTACACTATGGTATCCATTTCAATGGCATTACTACTTCTACAAAGATGAAAGAACATCAAGACCTTAGCTATTGATTAATTTAAAGACGTGTAAACACCCTATGGAGAAGATTCGCTACTTGAGAAATGCTATATCTACAAAAATTAATATGACAAGGACCTTGAGAAGATGAAGGGTTTAAAACAATGCTTGAGATTGGCTTATGTATATATTGGACATGGTTTCTTGGGGCTATGTTACTACACGAGGCATATGAGGAGCGTTGCTTGGATTGCAACACTCTTTAAGTTTAATGAAGAGAAATACCAAATTTAGTAAAAAATCAAAAGATTAAAGCATGTTTCATAAGTTCCTTGCTATTTATGATACATTAGAAGCCAGCTTAAGGTTCTTCATGATGTAACATTCTTTAATTAAGGTGGTGTAAGAAGCTTCGAAAGCCAACACTTATGAGCAACTATGGCAGCATAGCCTTTAAATTTTGCCTCAAGAGTTTATAATATTTCTCATTCCTTAGTCTTCCAACTAAGGATTGATTGTAGATTTACTACTAGAAGATCTCTTTGGTCTACTAAGTGTATGTGAGTCATGCTTTTCTACTTGTCCATGACTACCATGATCATGACAATCATCCAATGCATTGCTACTAAATGTATACCATCTCATCAAAAATAGCATCCTTGCCTACTCTAAACTCACCACCCCCATGATAGGGTTATAACAATAATACCCTTTCTACTCAATCGAGCATCCCATGAAAATGTATTTTTTGGCCTTTGCATCATATTTCTTTCTCAACTCATCTGGTATATGAATATACCCAATATAATCAAACACTTTCAAAGTGTGACGTATCAAAATTATTACCTGTAAACATTCTTCAAGGTTCATAATATGAAGTGCAGATGTGGGAGTTTTTTTCATAATATAAACAATATACGTATAGCTTCAAACCCAAAATACTTTGAAATATTATTCTCATCCATCAATGCCCATGCAACTTCTATAATATGCCTCTTTTGTTTTACAACACCATTTTGCTAAGGGATATACCTACATGTAAATTGTTGATTTATACTATGAAATCTCAAAAAATCACTTAACTCATTGGAGAGGTATTCTCCCCCTCCACCTCACCTTAAACACTTAACTTTCAAGCATACTTCTATTTCAACAACAACGAAGTTGCTTAAACACTTCACTCTTTTTCTTCATGAAATATACCCATAACTTTCTAAGACAATCATCAATGAATGTAATAGAATACTTGTTACCACTAAGAAATACATTCAACATAGTCCCCCAAATATATGTGTGCATAACATCACTTAATTCTTTCTCATGCTTCTGCCATGTAAAAAGGGTTGTCTCTCTTGCTTGCTAAACTAGCATGCATCATAGAACTTTTCTATAACTCTAAATGTAAACAAGCTTAAATTGGTTCTACATTAATTTTAAATTTTTTATACTTTTATGCACTCACATCTTTGCCTTTAGTATACATTCTAACATTTATAGAAAGAATTCTAGCATCCAAGATAAACATACAATCAAATCTACTTCCTTCAATGACTAACCTACACTCCTCAATGAGTTCCTCTACAAAATGATATATTTGCATTAAGTTTAATGTGCATCCCTTGCTCTACCATTAAATCTAACATGTAGCCTTTGCTCTACCATCTAACCAACAAAGACTAGATTCTTATTATTTTTTCTCTTTTCTATAATTGCATTTACCATATAATACATAACAAATAAACACTCCTTCTTATAATCATTTTGTCCTGATGATGATGCATAATTTTCCTACTACAATTTACTAGTGAGAATATTATCCTTCTTATCATGAGACAAGGCTACAATATGACTTGCTCTTCCATATTGATAACAAATAATGTCTAAATTACTAGACTATTTTTCTATCCTACTCTTTCTCTAAAGGTCCTCTTGCCTCTAGAATTATGGCCACCTCTTAAAATTTGCATGTCACCAAATTGTTTGTTCAATCTGTTTTATTGGTTACTACTAGCACGTCCTATTTCACGACCTCTCGAAAAGGACTTGCCATATCCTCTTCTAAACTTGAGTAGAATGCTTGGGCCTATTCACCACTTCTTTTTAAAGATTCACCATGCATATTAATCTTTTTAATAATCATAAGAGAGTCCAACTCATCAAAATCTAGTTATAGCTTTCATACATACACAAAAGTAATAAAATATTACAAGCCTTCCTAATATTATGGCCATCCAAAGTAGACAACCAAATCATTAACATTTGGCATTGATCAAAGAAAAACTACAAATACAATATTTTAGCCTCCATCTCTCTTGTGTTCTTAGGTGAGTTGTTTGATGCAATAGTTTAAGTAAGTCTCCCCACCATGTGATTCATGTCATCATGGGTAGAAAAGCAAGACAAAGTTATCATTACTATGTGATGTGATGAAAGGCCTTACAAAAAGCTAATACAATTTGCATATAATCAAACATGCATCATCTTCATCTAGTGCAATTTGCACAATTGACTCACCTACACTAGGTATTTTCCAACCTACTAGTATCATTGTAATTACTTTACCTATAAAAGACTATAAACCAATACCCAAGATATCTCCCCTAAGGCTTGAGCATCTTCTTGAGTTTTCTGTGTGTGTGTGTGTGTGTGTGTGTGTGTGTGTGTGTGTGTGTGCACGCACGTGTGCACATGAATGCATGCATGTACATATGCATGTATACATACAAGCATGTGTTTCTATGGGGAGGTGGGGGGTAAGGTGTAAGCATACTCTCCCCCTCCCCATTTGAAACTTTGTAAAATACCTCCAACAATGGAAGAACACCTCATACAAAGGGGCACCTTATATTTGTCATCATTGGCTCAAAGATATTTATAAAGAGCTACTACTCAAACACGTCCACCAAGGTAAAATGACACAAAGATATATAGAAGACCCCTACGGAATCAAGCTACTAAGAAGTCAAAGATGGATGTGATCAACTATCAAGATGCGAAAGAGAGCCAAACTTTGGCAAAGTGAAGTACGCTTGAGACCTCAAAGTGGAGCTACAAGGAGACAAAAGTCCCACGAGTTGAAAAATGGACCCAAGTAAACTAAGTAAGTGTAGACAACCAAAGAGAAACCAATGAACAAAGAAAATACAAAAATAACTCTTGAAGAAGCGTACAAACCAAAAGAAGAATACCAATAAACAACCAAAAACTACTACCTAAAAGAGTGCTTCTAAGATGTTGAATGTCGACTAGAAGCATACTAAAAAAAACACTACCCCATCAACTTCTACCAAGAAGAAGGCTACTACCCTATACATGAGGAAGAATAAATCTACACAAAGATTACCTTAATGACCCAAAAAACTATCCCATCAACTATCAATTTAAGGTGTCCATCAAGAAGAAAAAGAAAAAGTAGTAGTTTGCTACTATGAAAAGGAAGGATGGGAGGATGGAACATAGTAAATGCAAGGCTAAAGCAAGAACACATCATGGAGAACTTAGGTTACAAGAAGAAAAATCGACACAATTAAACATGGGAGAAGGATTAGCCCTTACACCCACAAGTTGTAGCCCACCAACTTGAAGAAGAACCAATCTCAGAAGAAGCGAATAAAGAAGGGGGAGGAGATGCAAGATAGTCAAATTGGAGGAACACCATGCAAGGGGAGTAAGAGTAACATCATGATGGTACCCTTCGTTGGGGCACAAGAAACCTCTGATGAAGATGACAAAGTAGATAAATGAATGGATTCAAAATATTAGATTAGAAGGCTATTAGCGCCTTGGGCAAAAGATCCTCCACATGCATCAAATCAAATAACTCATAGTGCAAGGGTGAGATACCAACGCTTGAAGAAGGGATAGAAGACAGACAAAGGGAGAGTGTGCACGCAACCAAATGCAAGAAACATTGCATCCCCATAAAGAAGAAAAGAGAAGGCTAAGGTTAAACACAATTTGTTGCAAGAATAACCTTATCTCCAAGAACCACAACCTAAACAACCCAAATTTAACTACAATATAATAGAGAGTTCAATTATAGTGTCTTGATTTGGGAAGATGTAGAACAAGATAATAGAAACAAGAAAAAGTTTTTACATGAAGCCATACTAGACCAAAGATAAGATGAGAAGAAAAGACGAAAAGAGATTGAGGAACATATAGACTCAGCAAAGAAGATAAGAAAAGATGAGAACAAGAAGATAAAGTTTAGAGAGTTAGAAAATCAAAGAAAGATGAGAAAGAAGAAAGAGGAAGCTAAGCTAAAAGATAAATCAAGGTGAGATATATCTAGATGAGAAGATCAAGAAAGAAAAGAAGGCAAAGAGAGATATATACAAGAAGATGAAGGAAGAAGAGAATCAAAGAGTAGACTAGGTTAAAGAAGGTTGAGATGAGAAAGGTAGGAAAGAGAAAGGGCAAGAAGAGAATGAGAAGATTAAGGCAAAGCCAAACACCAAGAAACAAAGGCAAGCAAAGGCCAAGTTGAAGAACAAGATAGAGAATGGATCCAAAACCATTACATGAGTGGCCAAGGATGAACCAAAGGAAATGTTCAATCCACAACCACACCCCATTAAATAGGATAAAGAGAGCAAATAGAATGACTTCAACCTTGAGAGCACAAATCACTCAACCCTAAGGGAGTCACCCAATCTAAAGACCAAATCAAGGAACAAGTGTGCCTCAACAATGAGGTTATTGTCTACTCCTTTGAACCTAAAGAGGTGAGCCCTGATGTGCTTATGACAATAGGACCAACCAAAACCTTGTTAATTAAACCTTAGAAAACCTTCAACTCTCTTAAGATAATCATGTTTGGGCTATATCACCTTGTCAAACCATACTTAATGTCGGTAACAATTGAGATCTCCACTTTCAATCCATAAGCAATGCAAGACAATGTCATCTCGATTGTACAATTCCACAACACTCCAAGCACACTCCCAAGGAAAGAAACAAGTGCACACTTCGACGATAAAGTCGTCGTATTTTCCTTTGAATTGGAAGAGGTGAACCCTGGTATGTTTTTAAGCCAAAAATTTTAAGAAAGAAGCCTATGTGAAGAAACAGTGTGTAGTGCTCATAATATGGTCTAGCCAAGGTGACTTTTAAGTCTCATGGACCCAAATCTTGTACTAGTTGAGCCTTGGAGAACCCTCCAACTCACTCTTAATGTAAATTTCTTAGGGTTATGGTACCTATTGGAACCATACCCAATGTTGGTACCAATTGAGATCTCAACTTCCAAGCTATAAGGATAGCAAGACAATGTCATCCCAAAGTATGATTCTACGACACCCAAAGCACATGAACTCAAATGATACCTCTACTTCCAATGCCAAGAATCCAAACTAAGTGTCACTACCCCTCAAACTAGAGACTTGCAAAAGATCCATCTACAAGGAGATCGAGAAGTGTCATGTTACAAGGAGATGCCAAGGAGAACTGTCATGCACCAAGGCCACACCTTTTGTTATGAAGAGACAAGCTACACCATCCAACATATCATTTAAAGCAAGAAAGAAAAGTTCGAAAAAGAGATAAAAGAAAACGAACCCAATATTTGACAATCAAGCAAAGTGTCATAGCAAGAGAACAATAAGCCCCAAGTCCTCGAGGGCAAAAGTGAAGGGAGGAATCGCACAAGCAATCCACTGAACTACCTCCCTTGAGGCTTGGCATAACAAAACCATGACCCCAACAACACAATCACTAGAGTCTATGCTTACAAAGCTTGGCATGCAAAGCCATAAACACCAAGCCAAGGTCAAATACGTCCCTCCACCCCTCACATGTAACAAGTCCAAGGTGGACTAGAAGGAGAATGAATGCAAGAGAGTCGAAAGGAACAATCCAACTTAATAGTAATTGCAATTATTTTGATTACCCAAATACTAGACCCAACACCCACTAGCAAACTTGGTAGGATAAGCTACTTCACGTCCTTAACATGAGCCCAACCAACACTAACTTGATAAAATGACATGCATTTCGACTTATATGAATTAGTGACACACTAAAGCCAAGACATCCTCCAAGTCATCTTGTGACTTCATGGTGGGCCCTCACATGTGCAACATCACAAGGGAATACTCAAAAGGCTTGCTTTGTTTTGAACCTTTTGTCAAATAAAGGAGAATGTCTTAATGACACAATCCATACCTTTGGGCTGAACCATTTTGTGTACTCTTTTTCATCTTTCCAATTGTCTTCTTTGGGGGTTCTAAGACTCTATGTAGCAATGTACCTTTTATCAAATAGATGACAATTTCTTATTGATACATACAATCTGTGCCTTTGGTTGAGCCATTTGAAATCATTTTTCATCTTTCCACCTGTCTTCTTTGAGGGGTTTGGGAGTTCTACATCACAGTAGACTCACTAATATGAACTACAGATAAGTGTTTACACGTGAAATGACAACACCTAACAAAACCCGCAACTGCGAGCAAGAAACATAAATCAGCCACTTATTACTGCAAAAAATACCAAGTTTTTATGCGCGTGAGAAGATACATCCAACACTCTTCAACCCCCAACAAGAAACTACTCATAAGTCAGAAACACGCACTTGTCGCACTCGTGAAATCATCAATTGATTTCCCAACCCAACCCTCAAAACCCCCCGTAAAATTGAGAAATTAGCTAAATATCACTTAGACAAGTTGCCATGGTCAACTTCAATAAGACATGTCGCCATGTAGGAAATTATATTTCTATCAACTTTAATAAGCATTGTTTCTGTGCTGCATGTTGGGTAGGACCAAAAGATACTAAAAACACTGAAGCTGTTGGTAAGTTGGGATTCATCCTAAAGCCAGCTCAACCAGGAAAATAATAAAAAATGCCACATCCAGTAAGTAAAATTGATCACAGGATACACTTCACCATGCAAGTTGATGGCTGCTGCACTTATAAACCATGCAATAAATTCAGCTCATCTTGCTCACACTGAAAACCAGCTACTCCAGCTAGGCTCACTCAGTCTGAACCTACCACGATTAGATCCAGCAATTATTCAAACTACCCTGACTTGTGTCATGACATGTATGATTACTTTCGCTCATCTCTAGTGTTGGAACCAGCAATTGTTTGAAATATCCAGAGTCATATTCTAAACAAAGTTAAATCCGATTTTCACTTTCTGTAGAAAATAGTTTTCATGCATGGAGTACTGAAATTATCAATTATTCGAGCTACTTCCCAGCAAGTATCTGAGCTAATTATTGTTCATATTCAAATATAAGACGAGAAAAACTGTAGCACAATAGACCAATCATCAGTAATTTGCATATACAAATCCAATTTTCCCTGGACTTCCTGCATGCTAACTCACACCCTATAATTTTTAAACTTCACTTGGATTTGTAAACAGATGAGAGACAAATAACAACTTCCTTTCAGAGAGCAACAGGGCAAGACCAGAAGACCATACAGAGAAACATCTCCAGAAGTAAAACTTTCCAGATGACAGTGTGAGAACACAGCAGGAAGGCAGAACTCTGGCAACAGCTGCACCCATGCCAAATATGCATGCCACTTCACAACTTTGTTACCATACCAAACTGGCATAAGGACATGAAAGGACCTCTTAGATGAATCTCCATTGAAACACAACCTAGATGTTCATGATGCAATCTCCAAAATGTATGCCTACTTAGATATCACCCCATCACAACTGGAATTCATCCAAAATTTGAGATGCATAACTTAAACACAGACATTTGGCTGCCATGCTATGCCACACAAATAAGACAAGCAGGGATCAAATTTGAAACTCCAAAGAACTAAATACCCGTGCTTCAAGACCATGGCAGTATAGTGGAATATACTGTAGTCACGTAGGCATGCTTTACAATGTAAAACAGGCAAGATCACTCATGAGCTGTTCTGGGCAACAATCCTGTAGAGTCCAAACAAAAATTCCTACCTAACTTGAAATATTTAATCCTGCCAGGGAAATGTTAAGACTCCCTTGAAAAGAAAATCTATTAGCTTGATTTTTGCAGGTCTGGAAGATCTGTACACAGAAAGGCAGCAATCAAAAACTATTACACACTGCAGCTACCGTAACAGCAATTTGATTTTGCAAAGAATCCTTACAAAGCATTCCTTCATCATCACTCTCAGCATCAGCATCTGAAGTGTCGTGTTTCTGTGCATCCAGAAAGATGAGTATCAACTTCAGACCAGCAACAAACTTCAAGACAAAAAGAATGTAGCATCAACCAGACACAAGGGACTTGAGCACTGACTTCGTGACATGCAGATAAATCCTCATACCGAGAAGTCATCCATGCCACCAAGGTCAAAGTTGTCAACTGCTTAGACGTGTAAAACACAGGAGACCATTTGATCAGTAACAAAGTTGTCATGACAACTTGGGCAGGAATGAAGTAGGGGCCTCTAGCCACAAAACACTTACATTTTGAGCCTTCTGCATCTTCTTCATCTTCATCAACCCACTTGTTCCAATCAACCTTCAAGAACGGGGGTGATTTGCCCTCAGCCTTCAGCAATCGCTTCCACCAACCTTTCTCCTGCTTTTGAATAACACAGAATATGTGCCTTGGCCCCACATTTATTTTGCTAGCCTGGAAAATAGCACAGTATTCAATAACCATGTTCATCGACATAAGAAGACTTACACCACACCTAGAGCTTCCAAAAATATTTGACTGCACCAAACCTCAACATCAACTTTGTCAAAGAGCTCAAGTTCAATTTCAAAAAGATGATCATCAGGTCCTGCTGTAGCAGCAAATGTGAACTTCCCCTCGGGTTCAAGTTTGACTTTTGGATTCTTTGCATCAGGCAGTTCCACAGTAAGAAAAACTTTCTCTGACCGCTGAGCCCACACGATTTCTGGATGCCGACTGTTCAAGAAATACAATATCAAGAATATGTCAGAAAGGATCAACCATAGCAAGAAGCACTTGATCAGTGACTGTCTTTGACTGTCCTTATCGTTAGACAATCTCACATCTTTCCTGTCACTACAAACATTAAAGGTGGCTTCAAATTATCAGTGCATGACTTACCAAAGGACCTATTGCACATGAAACCTTACAAACATATCAAAAACAGTTCAAGAACCGTGGCTGCAATAGGGAGCTCCTAAGATCGACACCAGCTCTAACCCCCCTTACAAACCCTGAGCACAGATCCCTACCCCAGCTACCCCAGTCCATTGTAGAATTCGAAGAGTTTCTGCCTGGTTTTTCCCCATTTGACATGTGCAGGTTGATACATGTCCACAGACAATGCTTCAGCCAAGAAACTCGCCATCTGTTCAGGTTGAAAGTCTAAGTTGCAGAAGTTAAGTGCTTGTGCGCATACTGAGAAGACATGAAGGAACAAAAATTATCACATCCAGAAGAAAGCATGTACAAAAAACACAAAGGATATAGAAACCAAAGACGACGGATGCACTCCCAACAGCCATTTCTGTTTGGTAATTAAAGAAGGCGGAAGCCAGATGAAGAATGCTTAGAGAAAAGGCAACAGTCCAGGACAGTTTCGGAAATTCTACAACTTTAAATAAAGGAGGCGGAAGACGCACACAGAATGCTTAGTTTCGTGGGCACTTAATCCTTCACATTTTCAGTGAAGAAGAGAAACGCGTACAGTAACTGTACGAATAAAGCAGGCTGAAATAATTTTCACTTACTCTGAAAGCAGAACAGCCATGCATTTTATCTACACACAATGAATGCTTAGTCTCGTGAATATTCAATCCATCACATGCTACGCTACAGAAAACGTACGCATCCAGTTACGATACGAATAAAGCAGGCCGAATCAATATTGAGCTACTCTGAAAACCAAGAATGCTTAGTCTCGTGAACGCTCAATCCTGCGGATTTTACGCTACAGAAAGCACACGCATACAGAAACTGTTCGACAAAAGCAGGCTGAATCAACTTCAGCTACTCAGCCATGGATTCAAGGAAACAATCAACGAACAAGGAAGGAAAGGGAGGCAGGGTATACCTCATGGTGGAGGCGACGGGGGGGGCGGGCGAAACGAAGACGATGAGCGTGCGAGGTTCGGCTTCAGACTCCTCGATCGGTCGTTCGTTTCTTCGTTTGTTTGTTTGTTTGACAGGCAGGCAGGCAGGCAGGCGCAGACACAGACAGAGAGAGAGAGAGAGAGGTGGGCGTGGAGGGGGAGGGGGAGGGGGAGGGGGGGATAACCCGGGATAGGAGCAGGCGAGAGAGACAGAGAGGAAGAGAAACAGGCCTAGAACATTCGTCTTTATTTGGCTTTCAATCCCTTCTCGGGTGAGACGAAAGTAAAGAGTTCAAAAAACCAGATACTTCGAGGGGGGTGCGTGCGTGTGTGGGGGGGTTATCGAGTCTATCGACTACAAGCAAATCATGCGTCCTGACCACGCCTCCCACACGCTAGGGTACTCGCCCACCAACGGTTTGGGAACCTTGAGGAGGCTTGGCGCAACGTTCGAAACATCAAGTTCCAATGTAAATTACATCGATGTCAAAATGAATTGTAATTTGTAACTCTTCAAGTGAATTGTGAAAATCTCAAAAAAAAAAAAACAAGCCTCGATGTAAAATGTTGGTACCGAATTGGGGCGAACAGTTGAACTCGGAGTGTGAGAACAGAGAGAAGAAGACTGTAATGCAGAGCAATCTGCACAAACTATAGCGCAAAAAGCACGCACCGATGGAGAAATGGACATGGAATCCTATGCAATGCATGTGAAGGATAAGTTCCCAGATATACACTCTACAGTGCAAGCCTTTGCTTCTAACAAGGACATGGAATCCTATGCAATGCATGTGAAGGATAAGTTCCCAGATATACACTCTATAGTGCAAGCCTTTGCTTCTAACATGCACAAATTGAGTAGTGCTAGAAGGGAGTCTATTCTTTCTTCTTTGAAGCAAGTTCCTAAGGAAGAAATGGAGCCCCTATAATGGAATCATTGTGTTAAAGATATTATGACTCCATTGCTACTGGTTCCCCCACAAATAGTGTCCCTACTTTGGACATGGTATAGCAAGCGAAGAAGGGCATCACAAAAGGCAAGTGGCAAATAAATCCACTAAGCTCAATGTGACCTCTACTTCAAAGTACACTACAAGTGTTTCCAGCAAAGGAAGAAATGTCGAAAATGGCTTTTTGCAATGATAACAAGACTCTATGATCAATTAATAGTAATTAACCTTGGGGTTCAAAAGGAGATGATAGAAGCTTTCATGAGGAGAACCTTCAACCTAGATATGAGTGGATCAAAGTGGAGAAAACTAAACCTAGAAAGATCTCAATCAAGAAATTGGTGAGGGACGATTAAACTTTTACTAACATTTATGTCCCTTTAGATGGTCGTGCTGCAACAACCTAAATTCTCAGATCTCATGGATAAAGCCTTGAGGAAGCTGTCTATACTTACATGGAACACAAAAGGGATGAGCTCCAAAGAAAAACGACTAGAGATGGCCTCATTGATTAGGAGATGCAAGCTATATATTTTTGGCTTCCAATTAATCTAGCTAGGTATTGATGCTCTACTAGAATTCTTTGTGGTGGCATGCTATTGCTTTTCAGAAATGCTATAGTATGTGGGGTGTCCTTGCTACTAGCAGTTGAAGAGAGTCTAAATCCTTCATTGGTCTTTAAGGATGAAGAAGGTATTGTATTAGGCATCAAAATCAAAGTAAGTGGTGAGGCATTGGACTGTGCCACAATTTAAACTCCTATGTTTCTCTATGTGAGAACAAAAGGGGCAGTAGCTCAAGGACCAGTCAATAGGAGAAGCTGCTAACTTTTCTGGCAATTGGAATATGATTGCCAATTTGAATTATAAATCATATGGTTCATGCTACATGATAAGATCAGAAAGAGATGCATGGGATTCTTTAGCAAAGTGTCTCAACATGGTTGAAGCTATACAATCTCTCGTAATGATGCTTGTAAAGATATTACATGGCATAATAAACATTTAGACTCAACTTAGAGAAGGGCCCGACTTGACCAATTTTACTTCAATAATGCAAGTCACTAGATCTCTCCTTATTTGAATATCATGTACTATCAGATGTCCTTTTGTTTGGCCATGTTTCTGTGGTGACCACATGTAGGCTAATATGCAGTGGACAATTTATAAAAGGGCCTCCACCTTTCAAGTTGAACACAAGCTTTCTCAAGCAAAAGAAATACTTAGTTAGTGTATCTAAGGCTTAGGAAGGAGCTCACATTTCTACCATGGATCCAGTGAAAATATGGAACTCCTCTATGCAAAGAATCATATTCTTTAGCAAGCACCATGGATGTAACCATGCCAAACTTAGGCAAAGACAACTAAGCACAATGAAACAATGTAGAACTTTTCTTTTGGTTGCTCTTCTTCGCATGCCAATTGATGGCATACTGCTCTGACTTCTACAAAATACTGAAGACTTCATCAAGAGCTAGGAGTGTAATTGAGTTGCATCTATTTGGGTGCAGCTACGATCTGAAGGGTTGTTATTACTAAGGGAAGTGCCTGCTACTTTTTACCTTGCCTCTCTCGAAATGAAGCAAAAGACGGAGACGCTTACTATGATAGAAAATGAGGAAGGCAAGGCAATCACTAATGAGGACAATATTGTTATTGTATTTCATAATCACTTGTCAATCATTGTAGTAAGTAGTGTGAATGTGAAGCAAATTACTCTACTCGAGTTCAATTTTTCTTGGAGTGCTATAAAGGGTGTGTCCAAACATGTATTTGTGGTTTGCTTCAAAACATGAAAGCTATAAAGGGTGAAAGTATCATGGCTAAGTAGAACTTTCATAAAGGAGAATTTGGACATGTTTTGGAAATCTAGAAAATATGACAACAAATGTGACTTTATAAGGTGCAACCCACAACATCAATTCATCTTACAAGATCTCTCGACACTCTCTTACTATGGGCCTAGAATGTGCTTAGAATATACAAGATATGGACTTAAATAATGTGCCTAGTATCCTTTAGATTCTGATGTAGATTACATGCCATCTAAACTTAAGGCATGGGATATTCCATGTGACGAAAGAAAGGATGTTGCTCCCCATCATCGTACACTAAAGGGATGTAAGAGATATCCTAAAGTTTCTTAATAACATGACTCCTATATATAAGTTCAATTTTAACGGTAATGATTGTGATGTTACCTCCTACTCTATAAGTGTGAGGCCATGAACATAGAGACTCATTATGATTTGTTCTTGATCATTAGCATTTTTATGAGAACAAACCTTGGCAAAAGCATCATATACTATTTAATATGCATCCATAAACCAAGTGTTTGATTACAAGTCCAAAAGGATTTCATGACATTATGTGAACTACAATATTCTTTAGATTATGGTGTAGATTGGAGACTTTTAAAACTTGAGTTGTAGGTTATCCCACATGAAGAAAGAGAGGAGGTTAATGTTACTCCCTAGTGGACATATAAAAGATGTTAGAGATACCATGGAATTTATGAACAAGAGAGTACAAGTCCTAAACATAAATTCAAGGTTAATGTTGCAAACCATTGGAAAAATAGTTAAGTGATCTTTATATTGTATAAGTTATATACATCTTGTAATTTTTGAAACAATAATTATATAAATACTTGACAAGTTGTTTTTCTTCATTAGCATTGTTATGAAGAAACATTGGGCAAAGACTTTATGCATTGTTCATTATGATTTCATAAACAAATAAGCATTAGATTTACAAATTTGAAAGCATTTCGCACATCATAAGTAAAAAAATACGAATAATAATTTACTCTTGGGATCGCCTTGGAATCAACATGTTAAGTATAGCAATTGTATTTACAAGAACAATTCTACAAGTTTATCTTCTATGACTACAACATATAATAGTAAAGAAACAAAATACAACTACTCTTTTGCTTGTTTTTGCTCTTCAATTTCTTATTTTGCTAAGCCTTCTCTAGATCTTTAATTTCCCCCTCCATTTCATCAAAGAAGAGGTTTCTTTGTAGTAGGTGGTTTCATTGGTTTCTTGAGGAACATAAACTTTAAGGTGACCCTTTTTTCTTTAGACTTCAAAGAATAGAACTTTGGAATTTCTTTCCCTTTAGACTTGGTTGTGCTCTTCTTTTTGGTGGTCAACTTTGCCTTGATCTTGCCATTTTGGAACATGGGGTTCTGGCTCCATGGGGTCCACTTGGTCCTTTGTAAAATTTGAATGGAAGAGGGCAATCTACTAGTGTAATTTTCATATCCAAAACAAACTCAATACACCTCCCTCTAATCCACCACATGTATGACTCAAGATATTATTTACACTATGGCAAAGCATAAAACAAGTTAGTTGTAACATCATGGAAGGATTCACAAAGATGCAAAAAAAGAAAGGGAAGCTTACTACTAAACAACTTTGCCTTTATAGCCTTAGAAATATTCCCAAGTACTCTCCATCCACAACCATTAGTATCACTTACCTTCTAAAGCTGATACTTAAAGGGCTTATCAAGTTCAATAATGTCATCATAGGTCTTCTCCATGCAGGTTGTAAAGCATTTACTGGCACTACAAGTTAGAATCAATAAGCAATAGTAATAAACAAGAATCTATTCACTAGGTAGAGAAGAAGAATATCTATTTACTAGGTAGAGAAGAAGAATAAGAAAGGGAAGTGCAAAATACATTTTAGCTTGGCCATGTAAAGGCAATATTGAAATTTATATAGCCCTTAGCCCAAGTTGGCAATCTTTAAAAGAAGACCTTTTACAAGTCACTAAATCCATGAAAAAAGAGGAAGAACTATGGACCAACGAGTTTCCTATTGAATTGTATCATTCTATATGGGATGTATGTGCAGGTGATTTATGTCTTTTGCTAAATCACTTTTATATCACTAATAGCATGTCTACTTTAGCTAATGAAGGGGTAATTAAGCTTGTTCACAAGAATGCTTAGAAGAGGACTCCTAGTCATTGGTGCTCGTTGACTATGCTAAATGTTCCATACAATCTCATGCCAAAGCAATGGCAATTTGGATCAAAGCTATCATAGTAAGGATTGTACACTTCAAGCAATATGGATTTATATCGGGTAGGAAAATACATGATGCAATTATGAATATTATTTTTTGTATTGACTATGATTTGGCCAATAAGCAGTATCATATTCTTATCAATATGGATCTAGAAACAATTTATGGCAAGATTTGTTAGGAATTCATTATGGCATTACTTGATAAGCTTGGATTTGGCCAAATGTTTTGTAGAATTGTTGGTGCTCTATTTTCTAATGCTTCTTCTAGCATCTACATGAATGCTACTTCTTATGTAAATTCGAATTGAGGAGAAGCATTACACAAGGATGTCCCCTTGTTCACCTACTATTCACATTAGTCACACACCCTCTCTTATGCAACATGGATGTTGCCATAAGGAGGGTGCCATCAAATCCCTTTATGCTTCCAAAGTGGGAATATGTTTGCTCCCAATGGTTTGATGATGATAACTCCAATGTTATTTGCACTAAGCCCGAGTTTGTTAAAATTCTATTTCACATCTATGATGAGTTTGCCAGTTTGTTTGGTTCTAAGATAAGAAAGCCCAAAATCTAACTCCTATTTATCTCTTGAAATGAGAGGCATAATTGGGTCGGTACATTTGATTTCAGTGAGGTCAACAAAGGGAAGGTGATTAGTACCTAGTATTTCCAATAGGTGTTGGAATTACCACAAAACCATGCTTTCACTAGTTCATGGATAGGACGTTGCTTAAATTCAAGAAAAGGATGGGACTATCTCTAGGTCTAGATGGTTGATCAGTGCTTCTCAAGGGTATTCTATCATCTACTATCGTATTTGCTACAATTTTATTCCCATTCAGAATACAACTGTGGAACAAAGATTGAAATGTTATTTAGGACGGGTCTCTAGAGTTTCAAGCAATCCAATTCATGGGTGGCTATTGCATGGGACCAAGTTACCATGAAGTAATGCTTTGACTAATTCATAAATAGGATGCTACTTAAAATAAAAAAAGGATGGGCATATCTTTGGGTCTAGCTGATTGGTTAGTGCTTCTCAAGGGTAATCTGTCACTTATTGTCATATTTGTTATAAGCTTATTCCCTTTTAGCAGATAGTAGTGGAAAAAGATCAAAATGTTATTCAAGAGATGTCTCTAGAGCTTCGAGCAATCCAATTGATGGGTGGCTATTGCATGGGACCAAATTATCTCCCTTGTAGGCAAAGGGGGCCGAGGACTTGAACCATCACATGATAAAAGTAGTCCAACTAAGAGGATGTTTGAGGTCTAATCATATTAGCCAGCAGGATTGAACAAGCTAAGGTATTTGGGAAGTCATGTAATGGATGTAAGTGGCAAGATCTTATATTTGGTGCATTAAAAAATATCAAAATTAAATAGTCATAAGTTGCTCAACAAAGCTAATCAAAGCATGGAAGGAAGTGATTATCAAGCTGAAATGGGTGCACAGAGAGGCAAAAGTGGTCCCTTCCTCTACTATAGTATATGGTTTAGTGGTGATACATACCAAATAGTATATATGCCAATGGATGAAAATGTAATGCCTTTTCTCACAAATTCTTCTCGAGAGGTATAAGGTACTCAATAGACACCTAGAACTTCACTAAAGGGAAATTCTAGCTTGTTGACTAGATCACTAATTGCTTTGGGCTAATGAACTAGGAACATGATTGGTTACATTGGTCCTCTCAAGAATGAAGGTCGAATGGCCTACTTACAAACCTCTTGAATTTATGAGTTCTATCAAGTATTGGACAAATGTGGTGGGAAAACCTGCTATTGCCATGAATAAGAGGAAATATTTTAGAGAACATAATGCTCAATGGTATCTTGATATTGGAGAAGCCTCGAATAAAGAGGATCTAAGGGCAACTGTGCTCACTTGGAAAAAAGGACTTAAGAAACTTTGTACGCTACCTATCTTACAGGTTGAATGACAAATCATGGAGGGTAGCTACCAAAGAAATTGACCACAAAATATCACATTAGTAAATTATAAAATATATCCATCCTGCACCCACTAGTTGGAAGGAAAGAGGAGGATGTGGAGTACCTATTTTGGAATTGCATAGAAGCATAGGCTTTGTGGAATAAAATTAAGAGTGGGATGGAAAAGATCAATCTTCATGGTGTTGTCTATCGAAAACATATGCTATTGGGTGATATAGGCAATATAAATGAGGTCTCAAATAGAGTTTGGTTCATTTTAAGAGCCCTTGTAATGCAAATGATATGGATGTTTAGACATGAAATTGTCCATGGGAAAGTTGAGTTTGCCAAAGGAAAATGGTCCCACAATAGGGAGCTCTTTGAGATGGCCCATGTGCTATTAAAAAAAATGACTATAAACAATGAGGCTATTAAGTTAGTATGTATGCTTCTCAGAAAGCTAGTCTAATATTTTGTCCTTGCCCACTTTCAGGAGATGTATATATTATCGATAATATTAATCTTCACATTATTTAAAAAGGATCTATAAAAATTTTAGAAAAACTTTTAACATCTAAAGAGGAAGGTTTGGAACTTTCCAAAAATTTCAATTCATAAAAATATCATGTACATGTAATTTGATCCAAAAATAACTCTCAAAATTCGAGTTACATGTTTCGTATCTAACTATAGAAATGTTTTTTGTAAATAATGGACGAGTTTCTAGCTTGCATTTTTGAAAACCAATTTCAAAACCTTTTGACACTATAATCTTTTTATCATTTATATATTAGAAAATGAATGCACCTACGCTAATATCTAAACCTCCAAGAAGTTGCCAAGCCTATATGGCAACCTTTGAAAAATCCTTGAAACACAATACAAAAAGATGGTTATTTTTGTTGCTAAAGTTTTACAATATAGCCTCCAAAAATAAATGGCCGCTAAAAAGATAGTCTCTAACAAAAATAGGATAGGAATCTCTCGTCTTCTCTCTCTATGTGTGCACATGCATGTCATTAAGAAGACAAAAAATGCACATGCATGCATGTGCACAAACACACACACATGCACATTCTCTCTCTCTCTCTCATATGATCAAGGAGCTCCCGATGGTAACCCACCTCATCAACCACGCAATCTCTCCCCTTCTCTCTCTATGTCTGCACATGCATTTTATTAAGAAGGCATAAAATGTGTGTGCACAAGCATGCATGCACACGCGCACACCTCACACACACACACACACACACACACACACACACACACACACACACACACACACACACACACACACACACACACACACACACACACACACACACACACACACACACACACACACACACACACACACACACACACACACACACACACACACACACACACACACACACACACACACACACACACACACACACACACACACACACACACACACACACACACACACACACACACACACACACACACACACACACACACACACACACACACACACACACACACACACACACACACACACACACACACACACACACACACACACACACACACACACACACACATTCATATGATCAAGGAGCTTAGAGTGTTGGCCCACCTCATCAGCCCCATGAAAAAGGTGTGGCCACCATGATAAAAGCTAGCACATGAGTCAAATCACTCCAAAGCTCGTGTACATAGGCAAAACAAATAACAAAGCCAAGGTGTAAAACATAGGTAATATTAGCCCTAGATCTAGCTTGCAAATGGCTAGTAGTACGACTCATCATATCAATGCCTTCTCTGCTCATTGCATTTGTTGCCATAGAGATTAGACTAGTGGTAAATGTTGTAATCCTCTCATTGTCTTCAAACAATCCTCTATTGCCAATAAGTTTCAATATTTGTTGGAAGTATGCTCTCCTTAATCATCATTGATGATACACTCTAGATCTTTTATGAATATATTATACTTATCTTGTTTATTATTTTTGGAGTATTTTTATTGATTTTCTAGCTAATGAAATTCCTAGCAAACACTAGTACAAGGATACAATCAATATGGTTGATTATGTTATGAAAATTGCCAGAATTTACTATGAAAATAGGAATTCACTATGAAAATAAGGTGATTTTTATCAAATTTTTTGTATTTTGTTTGCAAGGAAATCTCAGCAAAGAGGTGATTCTATAATTTGTACATAGGAACAAGCATTTATAAAATCCGACAGGATGAAATTCCTGCATGTGAAAGGGTTCCAAAGAGATTTTAATTTCTACAAGATTTTCCCTATGCCTTTGTGCAGGTGATCTATTGCTTATTGGTATACTTTACAAGACTTTGAATTTTCTTGTGTGGGAATAAGTATTTGAAAATTTTCAAATAACCTTAGCAAGTAAGATTATGTGCGAGAGTAAAGAAACCCCCCCCCCCCCCCCAAAAAAAAAAAAGGTGGCTATTGTAGAAACAATAAGCTTTTATTATATGACTAAGCTTAATAAAAGCTTAGTAAAGTAATCATTGAGACTATCTATGTGAAAATGAACTGTTTGTCTCACCATCAATTCGTAGAACAATAGGAGAAGATGATTTTGAAGACGATGGAAATGGTTTTGGAATCTACTTATAGTGTTGATCAGATCTATGCTATTTGATCTCTCTCTATACTTCTTGGAGAAAACCATATTTGCTTTGCAAAACCACTACAATAGTGGTTTTCTCACATCCACATGGTTTTGGTTGAGATTATAGTGGAAAAGACCTTTAAGAGGTCATTGGAATAGTCCCCTTCTCATAGGAATTATAGAGTTGTATAACTTTTATATAAAGGACATTTGAAAACTTATATGTATTACCTTTGTCTAGTAGATAAAAGAATGATCCTTGATGTTGATGGTAATGTAGTCTTCTAGGATGGATGTATGCTACCATTGTGATGTTGATATGTCCTCCAATCACCTTTCTCTAATACCAATGTCGAGGTCCTTCATCATACAACAAGAATTATTAACTCTAGAACGTAATTTGCAAGAGAGAAGAGAGATAAGAAAAAGCATGCAACAACACAAGATTGGGTACATCTCCCCCTATGCATATGTAAGCACCTCCCCATGCATGTATTTATGGGTTTGTATTATGCTTTTGTAGAGTTGTATAGCTTTTATGTATATAAAGGACCTTTGAAAACTTCTATGTATTACCTATGTCTAGTAAATAAAAGAATGATCCTTGATGTTGATGGTGATGCAGTCTTCTAGGATGGATGTATGCTACCATTGTGATGTTGATGTGTCCTCCAATCACCTTCCTCTAATACCAATGTTGAGGTCCATCATATAACAAGAATTATTAACTCAAAATTCACAAGAACACAAATTGCAAGAGAGAAGGGAGATAAGAAAAAGCATGCAATGACACAAGACTGGGTACAATCTCCCCCCATGCATAGGTAAGCACCTCCCCATGTATGTATTTATGGATTTATATTATGCATTTATGCTAAAAAATCATTGAAAAAAGCATCCCCTTTTTGGGCTCTTTTCTTTCTTGCACGCACAAAATGTTTTTATCTTAATATTTTTTAACTTCTATTCTAGCAAATCCATTCTAAGTTTTAGAATATAATAATCAAGCCTTGTAGGCCTTAGAAAATAGTTGTATCCAAATAAATTATTGGGGGTAAAGGCATCTATACCTAGCCGCCCGTGTATTACAATATTGATAGTACTCGCACAACTATACACTGTAGGTGGTGGGCGCCCACCACTATCACTTCATTCTTTATTCTTTTAGTGGCATTTGAATAAAGGGAAGGCTGGACACACATTGTGATTGTTGGAATTCTCTCTCTCTCTCTCTCTCTCTCTCTCTCTCTCTCTCTCTCTCTCTCTCTCCACCGTAACTCTTGTTTCTTTCCCTCTCATGCTTTCACTTCAGGTTAACTTTCTTCAACTGGTATCAAAGCCAACTATTTAGGGAGCTTCTTCATCCTTTGCTTCAACCTAGATTCAAAGCTTCAACTCAAGATTTCATGGCAACCATTGTTTCTTTCTCTCGAGGTATGCATTGTGTCTTTCCTTCTTTTAGCTTTTTTTAGAATCAAAGATATACAAGCTTGATTAAAATTGATCCCATCTTTGTTAGATAATATGGTAACAATATTAACATAAGTAGGATCCTTTATAGTGTCAAGAAGCATTGTTACCAATCGCTTTTGTGGAATGGCATCACCAGTAGTAGGAAGCTGATTGATAATGTTCTTGAACGATTAGATATGTGACTCCAACATGGTATGCTTTTGAGCTGAGATTTGAGCTCCATTGCATTGATATTAGCTGTGGTTGCATACCTCAGTTACTTCAATGGCTTATGTAGTTACAGGCTTAAAGAATTTATTGGGTTTTATAACCCCGACTTATGCTTCATTTATCTTGGATACTTGGATGTCATTCATGTGATGTTTTTGAGCTTTGTTTGCTCATTTGGAATTCGACTTTTGCTTCAATGGGAGCTACTCGGCTTTGTGTATTGAGTGGCATTGGCACTTGGATGTACTGTAGAGCATTTGATTTATGCAATTCATCTTGAGCTTATTACAATGAGACAGTGGGACTCATTGTGACATGTATATGCTCTCTTGATATTTATTCGATGTAGTTACCCCATCATGGGCTGATTTGATCTCTTGGCTTGGACGTAGCACTTATGTATGCTAGGGTGTTGTCAATGGTATTTGTATGCTTCTTGGTTATATATTGAGCTTTTGCTCAATTAGTGGGTTATGCATTTGGCAGTTCTCTTCATTTACCCTTAAGACCTAGCCTGTGTATGATGTCTATGCCTATTGCATGTATGGTTTCTGACACATTACAGTTGTGGCAGTGCCAATTGTTCTTGGCTTCTTCCCTCTTGATTGCTCACAATTGGTTGTTGGCATATTGCTACAGTTTATTGCAACAACCTCTCATTTTAGTTTTATGCATTCTATTTGAGGACAATCACTTGGACTTGACAGCCTTTTGGTTATAATTTGTGGACAGCTCATTACTTTGGTTGTATCTATAGTCTTTAACTTGATTTAGCAGTGATTTGAGGGCTGATTTGTAGGGCATTACAGTAGCTCGTCTTGCCCTTCTTTGTACTTTCTTGGTCTCATTATGGCTAGTGGTTCTCACGATAGTGCTATCTTCAATATTGAGAAATTGAATAAGACCAATTACAATTATTGGAAGACCTAGCTCTAGTAGGCTTTAGTGCAGAAATTGCAGGTTAGACCACTCAAAAATGGGGGTGCCAAACCCGAAAACATTGCGACTAAGGATTGGGTTAAATTGGATGAGCTATGCAAGTCTACCATCATTTTATCACTCTCTAAGCAGGCTCAATACAATGTTGTAATTGGAAATCAAATTGCATATGAGCTTTGGACATAGATTAAGAATCTTTATGACAAGTAGAGTCCTGCATCTCAAATGTTTTGGCTTAAATAGTTGATGGACAGTCACATGAAGGAAGGGACTTCTATGTTTGCACAGTTGAATGAGTTTCACTCAATCATCAACTATATATCATGGGACACTTTCTATACGGCTCTCTATGTTAAGGATGGGTTGAAATTGTAGGATGTTGAGAGTGCCCTCTTGACAGAAGAGGTGAAAAGAAAGAATGTGGATGCTTCCCCTACATCCCATGCATTAAATGTGAGAGGTCGGCAGGATGGAAATGGCCATGGTAGAGACTCTAACAAGTCTTAGTCCAGGACACGCAAATAGTCTCGTAGTAAGTCCAGTCATACTTCTCATTATTTGTAAAGTAGGTCATATTTGGCCACAATGCCATAAAATGCATGAAGACAACTACAAGGAGAAGGGGGAAGGGTCAAGTGCAGGACAATAATGATGATCACAACATTGTGCCTAAGTGTCAAGATTGAGGAGATTAATGTGGTGCAACATGATATATGCGATGATCTTATCTTGGCAGCTTCTTCTTTGGATGCTTCACAACTAACTGATGCTTTGTCAATATATACTCAGTGTTGGTTGATAGATTTAGGGGCTTCTTTTCATGTGACCCCTCATAGAGAGTGGTTTCCCTCCTATTGCAGTATGACTAGATCTGTTTGTTTGGGGAATGACCTAGCATGGGACATAGTTGGTATTGGTGATGTCCAACTACATTTTGGTTCAGATAGCATGTTCACTCTTCATGATATACGTTGTTTCATGAGCGATGATCGAAGATAATCCTCTCACACAATCCAAAAATGAGATAACAAGGAGTGTTGGAAGTAATTGGCTTTGTCTAAATACTATATCCAATGAAAAATTTAGAAAATTGACAACCAAAGCACTGGCAAAATTGGTCCAAAATATACAACAACTATGCCTCTTATAGCTTCAATTACACAAAAAACACACACAATATAGAGCATCTTCAAACAACAAAGCAAAAATACTCGAGTCCAAAAAAAAACATAACCTCTTAGAATCTTTGTACCTCCAATTTCAATTAAAGTGATATGTTGAACGATTAGCATCTAGCCTGAAGATGTTCGAAATGAATAGTTCTTGCTCTAGAAATTTTGGGTGTGACCCTTCTCTCTTCTCACACAAGAGGCTAGAATATCTAATGAAAAGGGCCCTTAATTCCTCACTCCCCCCCCCACCCCCCCCTTTTATAGGTTTTTCTCCTTCTCTTACTTGTGTCATGATTTTTAAAAAAACTTTAAGCTTTCCTTTACATTTTTTTAATGAAAAACATTAAGCTTTTCTACATGTTTTGCTTCAATGAAAAGCACTAAGCTTTGATGCATTTGCTTTTAATACAACTTAAACGGGTAGGTCACCACCCTTAATTAAAATGAGCAGCTCCCATGCATTTAGCCCCAAGAGTTGCAGGAGTCGCCTCCTTCCCATGATTGAGCCCTTTGCCAATGAAGTCATCAAAAAGTCGATCTTGTAAGCACCTCAATTGTAGTTGTAGGCAATTCATGCTGGTCCGTCAATTATTGCATTCTCCATCGTCTACATTCTTCATGATTACTGATTAAATCCACAAGCCTGGCAATTCTATGAAATCAATTAGTATAGCCTCTTGATAGTATGTCCATACATCAACCTTTGCATTGTTGATGATCTTATCCTAGCAATAAGCTCTTGCCAAATGATGTCGAATGTAGTCTATTGGCCTATATGTTCATATCATTAACTTTTCTCCCAAATCATACTGACAAGTAGCCAATCATCACTCATACATTCATTGCCTCTTATGCCACCTTACTTATTCTTTCTCTTTTATCTATGTTGTCGTTCATCGACAAATGAAGCCCCTTTCCTCAAATCAGTCATCCATTAGCATGTCTCTCCTTCAATCCATGATCATGACCTGTAGAATACATAGTCTAGCCCTCCAAATTTAGCATTGTAGTACAACACTTGCATTATCCTTCTTTTCTTATTCGTAGCATGCTATTACGTTCCATATAGGGAACCCTTTAGCACTCCACTATCACTCTTGAGTATACCATCGATAATATATGCATGTATCCATTGCTAAACATAACCCATTCCCATATCTTTTCCCCAACAATTCCAGCAATTTGTGCTCTTTGAGCAGTAAACAAGATCAATGATACCAATAGCCTTTAACATTATTGCAAAATGATGATGTCCATCATATTCTCCTTCCACATATCAAGTTTCTTTCTCCAATCATCCCCTAAGCAAAATATTTAATTCGCTTAATTCACTTCCAAACATTTAATACCCCTTTAGTAATTCCAAATGAGTATGCCAACTGATAATGATTGTAGTAAATTTCCACTCAAATTTAGAAATTCTGAGTGTATCTAGACTTTCAATGCATGAAAGAAAGCCTCTTAGTTTGTTCCTCTATAATCACACCTACACGAGCATCCTCCAATCACACCCTCTGAATATCTCAAGCGAGTACAATCTCCCTTCATAATTCTCCACAAGTATTCTTCCATAAATGCCAATGTGGTGCATATGCCCTTTGAATCTTCAAAATTTGATATTTTCTTTAGATGGGCCTATCTTTATTATTGTAAAGTGTCCTAGCAAAAAATATGACATGAATATGAACTTTATGCTCAATCACTCATGATTTGAGAAGTAATGCAACATCGAATCTATGCCATGCAATCATATAAGCAATGCTACACACGAAAAGATTAATGCATGGAAAAAGATTGTGCCTAGCCTATCTACATGTGCTCGTGTGATATGCAAAATGCAAACACAATTCCTTGATTACTTTACGATCCTTAACCTCACCTCTCATTGCTTAGCAAGGGAAAGAAATACTATACTCTACTCCACCCACCCAAGTCTCAGAATCCCTCAATAAAAAAAATGGTCCTCATGATGTTGACCAAGAAAACAACCCATATTTTGCAGTTGTAGGCGTCCTTCATGACCCTCAAAACTCACCCAACCACCTTTCCCACTTATGAAGCAGTTCTTATTTTTGGTGATGAATATCCCAACTCTCGTGTATGCAAGGAATAGCCCGTGCACAGTAAAGGTACTCTCTCAAATGTGCATGTATCTAAAATTTATCGCATATAGCTACAACGAGCATCATGTCATGCTGGTGCTCAACGATGGTGCAAAATGTGCATTAACCCAACCCTTGACATGAAAGTAATTGATAAAATCAAGAGACGACCCCCGAATATAGTGTATTGGACAAGTGCAACGTGAAATACTTGTAAACCCATAATCCTCATGTTGTGCAAGAGTACTGGCAAGAAAATATACCTGTTTCAAGATAACCTGTAAACACCTTCAAAATCCTACTCAAATTTGTCTAAAAAAACACTAATCTCGACCAAGGCTATCAAGTTTCCAAGCTCAACAAATCCAAAATAATGATATAAACAATTGCTGGTCTAGATAAACACAAAAAATACATCCACAAAACAACAACAAAAACAATCACACAAATGGTTAAGTCATAAAAATCCTACCTATCTAATGTTTTTCTAGGGGTTTTCAATTTACACAAAAGTGCTTGTCAACATCATGTACGAGCTCTCACAAAGAGCCTTATCTTTGCTGGCACCTTGGATGATGCATGCTATGCTGTCTTTTTTGGTGACTCCTCATAAAAGATTACTTGTGGGAATCTTGTTCTTGCACGTGGTGTTAAGTCTAGTACCCTCTATTCTTTGCTTGTATATGGGTCAATTGACCATGTTTTGGTTGTGGCTATAGTTCCACATGTATCTCTTTGGTATCATCGCCTTGGGCACATGTCTTTGAAAGGAATGAAAATGCTTATCAGTTTGTAGTATCTTCTGTCCCTAGACTATAAGTGTTTTGAGTTTTGTGATCATTGTTTATATGGCAAACAAACATGTAGCAGGCATAAAAAGTCCGGCATAAAGTGCATGGATGAGCCTTTGGCTCTTGTTTATTCGAATGTATATGGTCCCATGCCCTATCAATCTTAGTAGGTGGTGCGAAGTACTTTGTCACATTCATTGTTGATTACTTACATAATGTCTGGGCTTACTCTATTATGCAAAAATTGGATGTCTTGGCTACCTTTCAACATTGGCTTGCTCTTGTTGAGAACCAATCTAGATATAGGTTGAAATGCCTAAGGCTAGATAATGGAGGTGAGTATGTCTTAAAAGATTTTGAGCAATTTTGCTATGAGTGGGGTATAAGCATTAGTTGACTGCCTCTTGCACCCCTCTCTAAAATGGTATTGCCGCATTGCATGAAGAGGATGATTTAGGAGAGATTCACAGTATGCTTAGCTAGGTAGACTTACCATAGCACTTTTGAACTAAGGTAGTTACTACTACTGTACACTTGATTAATCGATCCCCTTGCACTACTATTGATTGGCCAAGTTACAGAGGAGATATGGAATGGAAAAAATCCATCATATCCTCATTTGAGTGTCTTTGTTTGTGAGGCATTTTACCATGTTCCCAAGGACAAGTGGTATAAGTTGGATCCTAAGTCCATGAAATGCATCTTTCTTAATGGTTATGGAAATGCAAGCGAGATGGTCTATCATATATGAGGTATACAAGGTATTTCAATAGGAGTTTCCTACTCTCGTACAACTAGCTAGACAGCCTACAACAGCAATTAATGCTCCAGTGGCCCAAGACCTGCCTGTTGTGCAGGATCAACCTGCTTTGAGAGGCTTTACTAAAGCTAGACATCAACTTGAGCACTTTATGTCCTCCATAGATTATGTTATTGTGACAAATGTAGGTGAGCCTGAGCTCTTATGATAAGGCCATACATAGAGATGATAGTCACTCATGGGATAGGGCTATGTAGACAAAGTTTGACTCTTTATAGACTAACCATATGTGGGATTTGGTTCCTTTGCCTAGCGAGAAGAAGGCATTGCCATACAAGTGGTTATATAAGCTGAAAAGTATCCCTGAACGCCCTAAGCCCACTTATAAGGCCAGATTGGTAGCTAAGGGTTTCAAGCAGGAACATGGTATTGACTTCGATGAAGTCTTTTCTCCTATGGTCAAAATGACGACTGTATGCTTGGTACTAGCATTGACAGCTACATCTGGACCTTTATCAAATGGATGTAAAGACCACTTTTTTACATGGGGACTTGCATGATGAGATCTATATGCACCAGCCTAAGGGCTTTACGAAAAAGGTAGGGAACACCTAGTATGCAAGTTAAGAAGAAAGAGCCTTTATGGCCTTAAGTAGGCACCTAGGGAATGGTATCGCAAGTTTGATACTTTTATGCATTCACAAGGATATAACCATAGTGCTATGGATCCATGTTTATACAAGAAAAAGGATTGTAATGGCAGCCTTATGATTTTGGTACTCTATGTAGAGATGATATGCTTATTATTGAGAGAGCTTATGATGAGTTGGATGCCTTGAAAACTCAGCTCAAGAAGAGCTTTGAGGGAAGGACATGGAACAAGCCTCACACATTCTTGGAATGTGCATCACACACAATTGCTCTAAGGGGCTCCTTTATTTATCACAGAAGGAATATATCCAAAAAGTCCTTGAGCAGTTTCATATGCAAGATGGTAAGCCTATTGGTTATCCTCTACTTTCTCATGTGAAGGTTAGTCATGCCAATTGTCCACAATCTGATGAGTAGAAGGCCGAGATGACTAAGATCTCTTATGCATCCACTATGGGTATAGCCACTCATCGTGACATAGCATTTAGAGTGGGAGTTGTGGCATGCTATATGGCTACACCTAGCAGACGGCATTGGGATGTCATCAAGGGTATCATGAGGTACCTGAAGTGCACAACAACTATGTGCATATGTTATGGTGGCTAAGACATACGAGTCGTGGGATGCATTGACTCTGATTATGCAAGATATGTAGATAGTAGGAAGTCCACCTTTGTCTATGTCCAGGGTGTAGAAATGCACAGCCCTCTTTACTATTGAGGCTAAGTATGTTGCAGCTACCATAGAGGCTTACAAGGAGGCTCTTTGGTAGTAGACATTGGTATTACCAATATGATCGCTACATTGCATTTGGATTCTATGAGTGCTATCCAATTAGCTAAGAATCCGGTCTTCCATGCAAAGACAAAACATATTGAGATGCGTTACCACTTCATCAAAAAGATTATTGAGAACATGTCTATTGATCTTGTAAAGATCTCAACATGCCAAAATCCTATAGATCTGCTCATGAAAAGTCTTTTAGCGTAGTGTTTTGCCTTCTTTAACAAGTTGATGGATGTTGGATGAGATGACATCTTTTCTCATCTTGTTGTACTTATGTATATTTGTACTTTGTCACCTTTTTCTTGTTCTCTCCTCACTAGGGGCACATTTGTCTTAAGTGGGGGGTGTTGGGGGTAAAGGCGCATGTGCCTAGCTACATGTGTATTACTACACTGATAGTACCCACACCTGTACATTGCAAGTAGTGGGAGCCCACCAATGTCACTTCATTCTTTATTCTTTCAGTGATATTTGAATAAAGGAAAGGTCAGTCACACATTATGATTGCTAAAGTTCCCACATCTTGTGTCTCACTCTCTCTTGCTCTTACTTCTTCCACCATAGCTCTTGCTTTCACTCGCATGCTTCCACTCTGGGCACTCCCTTCATAAATAAATTGCCCATAGATACAAACAATGTCATTGCACTAATAAGTGCCCAAAAATACAACAACTTCATGCTATAAAGTATGCAACCATAAATAATTTCTCCACATGAGAATGCACTTCCTTAAAATATTTATTCACATAACTCCATCTAATTCTAATGTTGGATTAACCACAACACAAAACACATTAGATCCTTCCATCTATCTATCATGCATGATGTGACCAGTGTCACACACAGTGCTATGAATAACAAGTTACAAATTATGCAATAAATAGAAAAAATCTATGAAAATAAATAAAATTTAACATATTTTTATAGTAAATTTCTATTTTTATCATAAATTCTAGCAAATAAATATGTGACTTTTTAGTTATACCTCATCAATCATTAGACATCATTCTAGGTACGTTGTTTAGACACCAATACAATCCTGACATTGATTATCATATCTACACCATCACTTTTGAATTCCAATGTTAAGATTAATTAGACATCATTTTAGATACGTTATTTAGATATGAATACAATCTTGACATTGACTATCATATCCACACCATCACTTTTGAATTTCAAGGTTAAGAAATTAAATTGCTTCTATTGATTAGTCACTTATAAGCTAAATATGCATTCAGAAAACTATACAAGCATGCACAATTTCTTTGATTGATGGAAAATCCTTTGAACCTTTTGCATCGACCAATACAAAAAAAATCTTGGATTCTTATAAGCGTTGCTTTGCCGATGAGCATCCACATGAATTACCGCCATCTCATGCAGACTTGGATAGCAAGATAGAGCTTTTCCCTAGGTAATTCCTTTGCATAAAGCTCCATATAGGCATGATCCTTTACATAAAAAAGAAATACAAAGATAATTGATTGAGTTGTTAAATAAAGGTTTGATCCATCCTAGTTCTTCCCATTTGATGTGTGTTTCCTTTGGGTTGAAAAGAAAAATAAAACCTATATGATGTATGAAATGTGCTTGTGCCTAACTACTGTTCGTGTATTCATTTCACTGATAGCACCCACACACATGTACACTGTGGGTGGCAGACATCCATCACTGTCACTTTATTCAATATTGTTTTAGTGACATTTGAATAAGGAAAGGATGGTCACACATTGTGACTATTGGAGTTCCCACATACGATGTCTCTCTCTCTTGCTCTCTTGCTCCATCCACCATAGCTCTTGCTTTTTCTTGCTTCTACTTCTATGCTTCCAATTAAGGTCTACCTTTCAACTAGTATCAGATCCAAACATTCGAGGTGCTTCTTCATCCTTTGCTTCAGTTCGGATTCAAAGCTTCAACCTAAGGTTTCATGGTAGCCATTGTTTCTTCCTCTCGAGGTATACATTGAGTCTTTTCTTCTTCTGACTTGTTTCAGCTTGCTCCATGCTTGTTGATGAGCTTCTCAAGGCTTAGCTAAGCCTTGCTAAGTGCTTATTGAGCTGAAGAGTAGCCATTTTATGGTATTAGATTTAGATGTTCTATAGCTAGAAACAAAGAGCACGACAAGAGCTATAGATTTGGATACTCACAGAGTTAATTCTATGCAAATTTCTACTCTATATTTTATATAGAATAGTACAGTTTTAATTTGGACAGTAAACAATAAATTCCATAAGGCATGTTTGATGCTTCGAGGATGCTATTTTGGTACTCGAATGGTATGGTTATGCTTTTGGAATTGATTTAGCTTAAAATAGCTCAAATCTCACTGTCTTTTCAGTGCTATAATAATAGAGCAATAAGCATTTATAAGTAAAAAGCTTATGTCTAATGCTCGTTGATGCTTTATGGGATACTTAGTGGATGTACCGCTACTTCAATTATTATGTGTACTTCTCGATATGCTATGGCATGCTTTTGAGTTGGGATTTGGACTTTGTTACATTGATCTTGGTTGTGGTTACATGCCTTGATTACTTCAATGGCTTATGTAGTTATGTGCTTAAGGAATCTATTAGGTTTTATGCTCTTGGCTTATGCTTTATGTATATTGGATACCCAGGTGTCATATGATTGATGTTTAGAGATTACATTGCTCATTTGAAATTCGATTTTGTTCCATGGAAGCTACCTGCACTACTTTATATATTATATAGAGCTTTGGATTTATGCAGTTGACCTTGATCTTACTTTCACTGAGACCATGGGACACTTCATGTACATGCTCTCTTGATATGTATTGGATGCAATTACCCTATAGTGGACTGTTTTGATCACTTACTTTAGACTTGGCACTTATATTTATCAGTGTATTATCGGTGATATTTATATGCTTCTAAATTATGTATTGAGCTTTGCTCAGTGGATTATGCATTTGGTAGTTCTCTTATGTTTACCCTGAGATCTTCTATATGCATGATGTCTATGTCTACCACATGTATGGTTACAAACACATTGCAATTGTGCTTGTTCTTAGTCTTTCTTTCTTGGTTGCTCACAGTTGGTTGTTGGCATAATGTGGAAGTTTATTATAGAAGTCTATAATTTCAATTTTATGCATTCTATTTGAGAGCAATCACTTGGATTTGACAATTACTTGCTTACAGTTTGTGGACAGCTCACCATTTGGGCAATTTCTATTGCTTAGCCCTTGATTTAGCTGTGATTTTGGGGTTGTTTTGCTATCATTTACAATAGTCAATTTGTCTTGGATTGTGCTTTTATCTCTTGAATTATGAATGGTGGATCAAATGACAATGCTATCTTTAATATTGAGAAGTTGGATGGCACAAATGACATTTATTGGAAGGCATAAATTAGGCAGGTTCTAGTGTAGAAATTGTAGATTAAGCCATTGAGACATGAGAGTATAAATTGAGGATTGGATTGAATTGGGCGAGTTATGTAAGTCTACAATTATTTTGTCAGTCTCTAAGTAGATTTATTATAATGTTGTCTCTGACACGCAAACCGCTTGGCAATTAAGAGATAAGATTCACAATGTCTATGATAAGCAGAGCCTTGCCTCTCAAATGTATTGGTTAAAACAACTCATGGATGTAAGTATGAAGGAGGAGATCTCCATGTCCGCTTGCTTAAATGAGTTTCATTTTGTTGTCTACATAGGGACTTGAATTTAAGGATAGTCTTTATCCCTTGTTCTTGCTAGTTACATTGCCTAAGTCATGGGACAAAATCTGTACTATTATGTATGCAAATATACCTACTAATGGGCTGAAATTGTAGGATGTAGAGGGTGTGCTCTTGTAGAGAGGTTAGCTTAAAGAATGTTGATGTTTTCTGCACCTCTCATGCTATGACAGACAGAGGCAATAATGGTAGGAGCAATAATGATCGCCATAGGAGAGACTCTTAGAAGTCTCATTCTCAGTCACATGGATAGTCTCGTAGTAACTCCCATGATCGTAAGATCACATTTACTTGTCACTATTATGGGAAGCAGGGTCATAGTCGACCACATTACCATAAAATGCATGATGACAAGGGTAAGGAAAAGGGAAAGGATAAAGTGTAGGAAAAGAATAATGATCACAACATTGTCCCTAGCAAGTCCAGTGTCAAGATTGAAGAGATTTATATAGTGCAAATTGATTCTGATGATGACTATATCCTTGCAACTTTTTCTCTTAATGCATCGCACTTGACCGATGCCTCGTCTACCTATGCTTAGTGTTGCCTGCTTGATTCAAGGGCTTCATTTCATGTCACCCCTCATTGAGCGTGATTCCACTTTATTGTAGCATGACATGATATGTCAAATTGGGTAATGACCTTGCATTAGATATATTGCAATTTTCTTTAGATAGGATATTTACTTTGTATGATATATGCCATGTTTCAACTTTGACCAAAAGCCTACTTTTAGCTAGACAGTTGACTTATGCAAGTTATGTTGTCTCTTTTGGTGATTCCTCATGGGAGCTTACCCATGGGAATCTTGTCTGGGCACAAGGTGCCAAGTTTAGTACTCTTTACCCCTTACTTGTATCTAGGTCTATTGACCATATTTTGGTAGGGGTTGCAGTACCATATCTATCGTTATGGCATTGCTACCTTAGCTACATGTCATTAAAGGAAATGAAAATGCTTACTTAATAGCAGCATCTTTCGCCCTTAACTATAAGTGTTTTGATTCTTGTAATCATTGTCTTTATGGTAGGTAAACATGTACTTCGCATAAGAAGTCTAGCATCACACGCATAGTTGAGCCTTTGGCCCTTGTTTCTTCTGATGTTTGTGGACTTATGCCCTACAAGTTGTTAGGTGATGTGAAGTATTTTATTACTTTTATTGATGATTACTCATATAAGGTCTGGGCATATCCCATAAAGCAAAAATCAGCAGTCTTGGCTACCTTTCATGTTGAGTGTTGAAATGACTTGTTTTTTGGCTGATTTTTGTTGTTTTTGAGAGCTGAATGGTTGATTTTATGAGATAATTGATTGGTTTGGAAGTGGTTTGAGAGTGTTTTGGATGATATTGATTGTGTTTTGGAAGTTCATGATGTTTATTAGTGGTTCTGTGATGTTCTAATAGGTTCTGATTGGTTCTGTATACCTTTTGTATAGCTTCTGTTTTGTTCTGATTGTCTTCTGTAAAGAGGGATGGAGTATTGATTGATGAAGATTGAGATCTTGTGAAAGTTTATTGAATGGTTTGTGAGAGTTTGGAATGGTTTGAGTATGAGTTATGAGGTTTTGATGACCTTCTGTAATCTTCAGTAGGTCTTCTGTAGAGCTTCTGTCTCTGTTCTGTTCTGTACTGTAGCCCAAGTAAACCAAAGGCTTGATTCTGCTCTGATCCGCCAGTCTGATGAGCCATTGGGTTGGTTGCACACCTTGTAGGCCTAGATCCTTCATTGTTACATCCGTCATAATGTTCACTGATGAACCTCCATCAATCAGTGCATTTGCAATGAAGCAGCCTTCAATCCACACACTAGTCTCTAGGGTACCTGGATCTAGGAAGGCGTTAGCTACATCCACTTCTTTTACAGGCTCTGGAGCTTTATTGTATTTTGTTGCTATTGAGGGAGCAATCCTTAAGCCACGTCTTCTTGCCAGTATACTTTTGAACCTTTTTCGACAACTGGGAGACAACATCAATAACTGTCGAAATGTGAGGTTTGGTTTAAAGGTATCTAGATCTCTAACCAGATCGTATTCCTTAATAGGATCCATTGGCTTCTCTAATCGGTTAGGGAATGGGGCAACACCCATTTTCATTTTCCCTCTTTCTTCCAACAGAGGCATCATAGGAACTTCTTCTGCCACTTGTGGCACTTCCTCCTCTTCTATCTCCTGGACCTCTGGTCCTGTCTCTAGAACTGTCTCTGTAACTCTCTGTGGCACTGTAGTGCTCTGTATGGCACTGTCAGGCTCTGTTCTGTTCTGTTCTGTTCTTCTGGTGGAAGATTGAACTTCACTGTTCTGGCAGGAGGATTATTTTCTTTCTGGATAGGTGGTTCCTTCTTCTTTGCACGTATGATGGCAGCAACTTCCAATTCCACTAAATTGGAGGTAGGCTTTTGGGCCTTAGCCGGACTATCAGTAGCACTGTTTTTCACTGGGGCTGGGCTTGGACAGTCTTTTGCAGTGTGGCCTTCTCCTTTGCATCGACTGCATAAGGGCTTGTAATCCACTAACCTTCTAGGATTTGGAGAATTTGGTGAAATGTGTCCCTTTTCTCCACATCTATAACACTCCACTTCTGTTCTCTAACCACAGCCAGACTGTCTTCCTCTGTAACTTTGGGATGGAAATCTTCTGGGTCCAAAATTAGGACCAAACTCTCTAGGCTTGGGTCCAATATCCTATGTTGTCATTTTGGATTCCAGCAAGTTGAATCTTGCGTCTTCTTTCTTCCTTCTCCTATCATGCATCTCCTTCAGAGAGCAAATGTCCTCTGTATGGTTCTTTCGCAAACAGTAGGAACAGAAGGCTCCAAGGATGGTTGGTTTTCGTGTACATTCAGTGGCTAAATGGCCTGCTTGATGACACTTACCACACCAAGTATTTGACCGCATTACATCTCTTCCTGCTCCTGTAACGTTGGATATGCTAGCGGTATTCACTTTCAGCGTCTGTAGCTGCTCTGTAATCACATCCATCAACTCCTTTTTTATGTTTGCAACTGAGTTGGATAAGTAATCCTTCAAGCTTTCTCCTCTAGAGGTACTGGCAGTAGGGTTTTGAGGAGTCTCTGTAATCACTGCATAAACAGGTTGGGCTGGTGTAGAGGGATCTCTGTTCTGATTCTGATTCAGAGCTCCTGTTTGAACTGTTGGCTGTTGGCTCTAGTTGGTAGGGTTCCACTGTTGCTGCTGATTTGGCATTGAGGAAATTGGTTGGGACCATTATTGTTGTGATTGAACCATCATTTGAGGCATGGATTGTGGCCACTATGGATTTGGTGCACTGTATTGTGATACTGGGGGCATCTGTGGGTAAGGGTAGGGAACAGTCCCTGGGACTGTATTTGGTGGGTGCATCATTCTTGGCATCAGAGGAGGTAGGACTCCTCTTCCTGGATTCATCGCTAATCTAGCTTCCACTTCATCGTACAGTCTTGCACCTTCTATTGCAGCTTGCAGTGTGGCTGGTCTTTGCAGCTCCACAAACTTACGGACTTCTGGTTGTAATCCTCTGAGAAACACCCCCTTCTGAATGCCATCATCTAGATTATGGTTAGTCCATCTCTTCAGGATGGATTCCATTCGTGAGACATAAGCTTCTACTCTTTCTCCAAAGGACTGACTTAGGTTCATAAATTCCTCTCGCATCCGCTCTTCAAAACCTTCACACCTAAATTTAGTGAGGAATGCCAACTTCAGGTCATCCCATGTACCAAAAGTTCATGCTGCTTGTCTCTCATACCACTGAAACGCCGCGCCCTTGAAAGTGGCGGGGAATATTGCTAATCAATGCTCAGGGGTTTTGGCATTGTTAGCCACACATGCTACCATAAACTCTGCTACATGAAGATCGGGGTCTTCATTGTACTCTCCCTTAAAAACTAGCAATGGAACTACATTCGCTGGCATGTCATCAATATTTCTAGGACAGATCTGGCTTGGAAGTGGACCTCGAGCAGGAGAAGGAAGGGTTTGATGTGCCATTGGGACTTCTGTAAAGAGTTCCGCAAGGGCGTCAAAGGCGGCTTCTACTGCGAGCTCATTCTCGGCTCTAATTTTTGCTTTCTCTCTTCTCACGTACCTCTGGACTCGTTCTAATGCTTGCCTCTTTATTGCGTCATTCATCAGGGGGTTGGCTCCACTATGTTGTTAGTGCTCCACAGAGGGTTAACAGAAGGCTTCAGTCTCTGGAGGACTCTCTTGCCAACATTTCTTCTACTTCTTCCTTTTCAACGTCCCTGAATTCTGCTTTCATGCCACTGCACAGAGGAAGGTATTCGATTCTGAAGGTGTCAAAATGCATATGTCTAAGCATTGTGGTGGTGCCATCATCATAGTAATGCCAGCTTCTGATGGTTTCAACAGTGTATGTTGTGAGAAACACTCTGTCTACCAACTTCCAGTGGGTTGCTAATTGAACAAACAGAAGGTTATCAGTGCACCAAGCATCCCATGTATCTTGCTGTTGAGCATCCACGAACAAATTCCAACTCTTTTCCTTCTTGTCTCTGTGAACCTCTACAGACCAAGACTCTTGAAGCTTCTTCACAATCTCCCACTTGATGATGTCTGGAAACTTCTCAATGAATGCCAAATCTTCCATGGATGGTCATTCTCTCTGTTTCTGCTCTTTAGTTTGTTCCCAAACAGTATGCCACCAAGATGCAAGTTTCTGCTGCTTCAATAGAAAGAGGAAACTGTCCACCACATAGAGCATGCATCATGATGGTGATGTGTTTCCGCCATTGTGGGGTGAACTTCTTGTGGAAAGTAGCTTTGATTATGAGAAATTCCAACTCTTCAGTGGAAGAAGGAACTTTACAATCATCCATTGAATTCTTCTCTTCTTGGCAATGCCATTTCCTTCATTTTCAGCCTCTTCTAGTGCTTGTTGATGGCAAGTTTCCCCGGCTGCGCACCAAAAACATGGAGCCCCAAGAGGAAAACCAAGGAAAAGGGAATTCTCTTGCAAGAAAATCTATGTTGTAACATCAACAAGCTTGTTTATTATGTTTTATATGATCACAATGAAGAAAAGAACACCAGGCATAACAAATCTTCATGCAACATCATGTAGATCTCCCACGAATTTGATAGAATCAACCATATTCTTCAACATCTTCACAAAATCCATCAATATAACAAAGAAAGCAAAGGAATACACCATCTTTGAATGGAAATACATCACATAGTATTCATCTTCAATATCTTCATAGTCTTCTCTCTCAATCTCTCTATACAATCACTCTGTTTTTGTAGAATTGGCTATCTCTGACTCTCTCTCTCTCTCTCCATCAGTAATACATCATATCCTCACTACAATCTCTCATAATCACTCTCAATAATCCTTCTTAGGTCGTGGATACCCCTCCCAAGAGGTATGTCTGATATGAAGAGTCACCAGAGCCACTACAGTGTCCTTTTATAGCTCACTACTGTCACTTCACTCCAATCTTCACTTGAGTCTTCAGCAGCTACTTCTTTCAGCTCTTTTGCACTTGTATTCACCTCTTTCCAAGGCTAGAAAAATTTCCCAAGCTACACTCTCATCCATCAGAACACATACAGAAGCATACATAACAGTCTACAGAACAGTACCAGAATATATATATATATATATAGAGAGAGAGAGAGAGAGCTCATAGATTAAGTTAGTTGGAAGATTGCATGGTGGAAGTGAGAAGGGTGGCATGATATCATTGTTGCATCTTGCTCGCACCAAATCTGGAAAAATCCCCAAATTTTCCAAGTCCTGCGTGCACTAATTTCAGTGAAATTGAAAGGATTTCACTAAAATGTGAAAAGCCCCAAAATTCCCGGGTAGATGTGCACCAACTTTGCAATTTCTGAGTCAAATTGTCTAATTCTGTGTTGAGATCCCTAGATTCGAGAAAAGCCCCAAATTTCTGAGCCGATTTTGAACAGATAAGAGATCTTGTGCTCACGCATGCGAAACCTCGTCAATGGGTGAAGGAGATTAAAAAAAAAAGATTGAATTTTTGAAAAAATCTACGGGTCAACGGACCTGTTAGTTGTGCGCTGTGACGCCTGCCTTTTGCCGTTACGTGCTGCTCGCCGTGCCCGCCGTGCAGTCGCCCCGTCGCGTGCAGCTGTTGCTTGTTACGTATCGCACAGCAGTCGCCTCCAATTGTTTGTCCACACTTGCTGCAGTTCTAGGGAACGGCCGTTCCAAACAGGAAACGACAGCTGGAACGGCCCGGAACGATACGGAACGGGGCTGGGAACGGGCAGGAACGTTCCATGGGCGTTTCGTTGGTAGACACATGCCGGAACGAACAGAACAGAGACAGAAGCTCTACAGAAGACCTACAGAAGGTTATAAAAGGTCATCAAAACCTCATAACTCATACTCAAACCATTCCAAACTCTCACAAACCATTCAATAAACTTTCACAAGATCTCAATCTTCATCAATCAATACTCCATCCCTCTTTACAGAAGACAATCAGAACAAAACATAACAAAACAGAAGCTATACAGAAGGTATACAGAACCAATCAGAACCTATCAGAACATCACAGAACCACTAATAAACATCATGAACTTCCAAAACACAATCAATATCATCCAAAACACTCTCAAACCACTTCCAAACCAATCAGTCATCTCATAAAATCAACCATTCAGCTCTCAAAAACAACAAAAATCAGCCAAAAAACAAGTCATTTCAACACTCAACATATCCCCACACTTAATAAGGAAGCGTCCTTGCGACCCAGGAAAAAGGTAATACAAGTTCAGGTAAAAGCTCAACTTTAATCTTCAATATCTCTTCAAAAACAATCCAGCCAACCACGACCCCAACTTATAACGTGTATCTGATATAAAAATACAAAGAAAGGAAAACCCTTTATACATTAACACTTCTTATCAAACTAGAAAATCACAACAAACTTGTAAAGGATATAAGAGTTTTCTTCTTCTTCATCTGCATCAGCTTCAACTCTCCAACCACGACCTCATCACCACAATTCTCCAAAATGTAGCTCGCACAAAATCCAATCCAATAGGAAACCACCACGTTCGTTTTACATAAATGAACTCACAACACAAACACTACACACAACACAACCATCTGAATGACTCCTCCAAAAAGAGAGATTTTCATTAAAAAGCATCCACCATACATTGGAAAGGTATCAATGAAGATGATCCCTCTTAAAAGATTGATGATTTCGGAAACGATCCATAGACAAGGATTCATCTACAAATGTTTTGGGAGGATTTTGAAAAAACTGAAGACAGCACATCCTTTCTAACAGGACAAGGTATCTGCTAGGCAAACAAAGGGCATGAAAATACAATATATCCAGCTGCTGGGAATCAATGCTCACATTGACATTCATGCACAACGTTGGAATAGGCTTGGAATCATTATGAGAGTGCCTATGCATATACGCCAAGTACCAAGCAAAGTGAGCAGTTAATCGCACTGAAGGATCTGCAGACTATGAATACTGCTGAGCAAAATGAACATAGTTCTGATAAGCTTGACTGGCAGCTGTCCATTCTCCTGGAATTACTGGCCAATTAATCTGAGGTCCTGTAAGGGAATCATTCGAGCTCCATCCCCTTCTTCTGGAAATCTGATTATCAAACCCGTCATAGTCACTAACCAACTGAGGTGGTTGAGATATAGAAGTGTTAGGAGAGGGAAGTGGAATAAGGAAAAGTGGATGAAGTGAGGGGTAGGCAAAACCATAAAAGGAAGAATTATTTAAAGAAGGAGTGGCAGTAATTTGTAGGGAATCAGTTAAGAAGGGTGTTAACTGATAAATATGAAAGGTGGAAGGTACATGAATGGATGGAGAAGGACATGGTGGAGAAGGGGAAAATACTCTATCCTCAATAAAGGAACAGTATGTAAAAATAGGAATTTGAGGAAAAGAGGAAGGTTGGAAAAGAAGGGGTAAAATGGTTGTGGAATTAGTTCGACAAAGGGAAAGATATAGATCATATCGGTGAGCCATTTGTTGGTAATACAAAAGGGTAGGAATAGAAGGTCCTAAGATAGATCTTCTATGATAGGCATCAAAGAAGGTAGAATCAAACGGATTATGTTTTGAAAGATAAGCTAAGAGATCCACCCTCAGTTGATTAGTACTCTGGGCATAGGTAGGGGCTGTGTTCTATCTTTGATTAAGGACCACAGAATCAATCATGGTATGCCAAGAATTATCAAGACAATCAGCCACTTTAAAGAAGTAACTCTGGAACATGTCAGCTATATGCAACTCCAAATGGTTGATATACAAAACAGCTTGTAGAACCACGTCTCCCACATACCATGCCATATCCACCTCATCTAGAATTAACAAGTCTCCTCGTAGATACATGTATGACATCAACATGGTATCGGTCATGACAAAATCTTCAAACACCATCCTTACCACCTCTATCAGCAACTCAGCAGACCAAGCCCCATTGCATCCATCCTCTGGAAGAGGTAAATCCATCGTGGAAAGCTTCATGTAGAAGGCCAACTTCTGTAATTGGTAGTGGACAAAGAAAGAATGGTCTGGTGGAACATATTCCTGAAACTGCTCAAAGGTAATCCATAACAAGTCCATTCTGGATTGCAATCTTTCCACTTTATCTTGGAATAGAGGACACAAGGTAGCTTGTCTCTGAAGAGCAGCCAAGTCCTGCTGTGAGAGAGAAGGGATCACGGGAACATTAGGGCTTGGAGGAACAGACCGTGACTTTGCCAATTGATCTTGCAACTGCTTGATTTGGGAGGCTTGGGATTCCACTGTGTCATTAGCAGTCTGTAAGGCTGAAAGTTTGTCATCTAAGAGAGTTTGGAACTCCTGCGCTTCTCTGGACATCCTCTCCTTCTCCTCTGAAAGGCTAGTAACCTCTGATTGAGCCTCTAGTAACTGGATCTTCAAAGAAGAGATCTCATCTCTTTGGGTGGCAACCAGTTGGGTTTGTTGTTCCATCTGCTTAAACAAATCTGCTAGGGTATCCTTAGCAGAAGCTAACTCGGATGTTGCCTTATGCAACTAGTCCTTAGACTGCATGAGTTCTTCATAAAAGGACGCGTACAGCTGTTGAACACAGGCTGTCACTGATAATTCAATGGAACTCTGAATATCTTTACAGAGGAAAGGAATTGCATCTCCTGAGACTAGACTGTTCAGTGAGGGAACTGATATGTCCAATGAACCTTCGCGATGTGCTCTGAACAGGTTATTACAAGTGAGATACCCAGGGAGATCACTACAAGAGGTAGCAGAAATGGACACTGAAGGAAGTACTGAAGGAGCTTTATCCGCTACCCGCTTCAAGCGTTTGCGCTGGATGACCAGGGGAGGTGGAGAATCATCATCCTCTATGTCAATAGGTTCTGACTCATCTGAAGGTGGAGGAGGAGGTACTGGATCTGATGGAGGAGGTGGAGGTACACTCTTCTGTAAACCAGAATAGGTCAAGAAGGCAGACAAGTATGATCCATATGTGACATTGGTAACATTACCCCTGGTGACTTTGACGAAATGTTGATCCATTTTAGTGAGGAGGTAAGTGCTCCAATCAATAGCAACTCCTTTCAACACCATCCTGGAAGCTGTAAAAAGCTCTTTGGACAAGTACTGGGATGGTGTTTTGGCAGGCATAAACCTGTCCTAGAGAAACTGACAGACCATCTTCCATACGGGATCAGTGATCATGGAAAAGGAAACTCCTGAAGAGTTGATCACCTTCTTAACATCCAACAATTTCCTTGTTTGCTTTTGCAACAGCTTCAGAATCTCTTCATTAGAGAAAAGCTGACGAGTGGTACCAAAAGGTTCACCTTTGGAGGGAAGAGACAGAGCCTTCCCTAGGCCTCGAGGTGTCAAAGTCATAGAAATACCCTGGACCAGTCCCGACTTCTTGCTGTAGGAGGGCAGAAACTCGTCACACAACGATGGATCCTCTGGAAGTAATGGAAAGGAGGTAGCCACAAAAGCAGCGAGTCCGCCTTCGTGACAGGCTCAAAAGTGAGTAGGGAAGAGTAATCCCTACTAACTAATGGGACGTACTGGATAGGAGGAGGAGCGTGAGAAGGCGCCATTCAGATGGTTACACACACACCACAAACACAGACAATCAAGAAGAATGCCTGCAAAGCAACAGACAAAAAACCAAGGATAAGAGAATAACCAAAACAATAAAACGTGACTTGACCAACTAACCCCAAGCAAACCACAACCTAGAAAAAAAATTTCGACATGACCTCTAGATATATGCGACCGAAAGCTTCATACTATGCATCATTGCAAACACCCAAATCCCCGTATCAGGCAATAAAGAAAAAAAACTACACACCGTACCCTTAACCGTATCAAAGAAGCGGAACCAAAACATTACCACATCCGACACATATCAAGACTACATCGGTGATAAACCAGTGTTTGACCATGGAAATAACTCTAATGACTGCGCATACCCATCCCACGAAACGGGTTCATTAAAAAAGGGAATTTAAGTGCAGTGAGGGGGATATTAATTTAATGAAGGGTATATTTTAATAAATTATTAAGAATGGGTGAATTTTTATTAAGTGATAAACCTTAGTAAGAAAACGGCGGTTCCTTCTTAAAAATTTAATTAGCAATTATTAGATTAAAACGGTACTTTAATTCGAATCCCGGACTTCGATACCCAGACTGGGTCTCTAAATGCAAGTTCATTGATTACAAATTAAGATGATGTGGAGCGCTTTTTTGCCAGCGCGTGCTCTTGTGACGGCGGCTGGTTCATTTTAATTTTAAAAAAATGGTGTATTTAGCGCGAATGCGCGTGCCATGGTGGTGTTTAGGTTTCATTTATGTTAATTATTAGTTTATTGGTTTGTTTGTTTTTTTTTTTCGTGGTTGTTTTTTATTTTTATATTAACCGTGGGTTTTGGGGTAGCTGAAAAAAAATAACAAATAAAAGGGAAAATACCTGGTAGTGGGTGTATGGAAATGCAAAGAATGCGCTCTCCTCAATCCAAAAATATTTGGATTTTTTCTAGATGTTTAGTTCATGTTGGATGAAAAAGGTTTTTTTTTTGTTTTTTTTTAAATTTGCAAGGAATTTAGGTGTGAAAGGAAAGATTATGACAGCTGAGAAAAATATGCCAAAGATAAATAAAAATATTAAAGAAAATGTTATGAATTTTTCAGAAATTAAATTGGAATTTTTAAGCATTTTTAATGAATTTTTATCATATTTTTGGGTATTTTGAAAGATTTTGGAATTTTAAAATGGGCAGAAATATTTATTCTAAAATTTACAGGTGTAGAAAAATATGGCCATGGGTTGCAGAAATAATAAGAAAGTTTCCTAGATTTTTCTGGATTTTTTTCAGAATTTTAAAGTGGTTTTTAATGATGTTTTTGTATTTTTCAATGTTTTTGTTTTTTTTGTTTGTTTGTTTTTTTTTTTGTAATTATTTTAAAAGGGTTTGCGGGTGTGTGAATTAAAAATCTGGGAAAATACCCAGCAATAGGCTGCGTGGCAACTGCGTGTGAGCAACCAACGATCAAAGTCCCGCAGCCGCGCACGAACAATCGCACGATCAACCACAAGCTCCCACGCGCGCATACACACCCGTGCGCGTGTCGAAGGATGGAAAAGGGTAGCTGCGCGGGTAGGGGGAACAGCGGCTGAGGAAGGGGGACGGTGGGTTCGGCTGGTGAGGTTGCTACGCGGGAACAAGGGTGTGGAAAGGGGTACGGCGGAGGTTGGTGTGTGCAAAGGTGGAGGGAAAGAGGGCCTGGTTAGGGGTGGTGGGGAGTGTGTGGGTATGGGGTGTGAAGGGGGGCTAGTGGAGTGGGGGAGGTTGTGTGTGTGCTGGGGGCAGGAACAAGGATTAGTGGGGGGGTAGGGTTATGGGGGTGGGAAGGGGGGTTAGTGGGGGGGTGAATGGGGGGTGGGTTTGAATGGGTGGGAAGGGACATGGACAGGCGGGAAGCGGGAGGCGGCTGACTACTGACGTGGAGGCCGGGCTGGAACGATGACGAGGCGCTGCAGGGGCAGCGTGGAGGAGCAGGCGCTGCAAGGGCACGGGCGGCGTCGTCGCAGGCGGCAGGGTGGTAGAAGACGAGGCGGGCGAGGCGACTCCGACGCAAGCAGGGCGGCCGACAAGGCGGGCCGCGACGGCGGAGCAGGCAGGGTGAAGGCCTCACGGCGCTCGGCGGTAGCAGAGAGGAAGGCCTCGGCGGCGCTTGGCGAGGAGGGAGGCGGCCGGGGCGCTGCTGCAAGGCGGCCCGAGGAGGGAGGACGAGGCAGGAGGGAGAGGAAGGAGGGGAAGGAGAGGGGAGGAAGGAGGAGAGAAGGAGAAGAAGAGGAGGAGGGGGGGGAGGGAAGAGGAAATGGCGGGGAGAAGGAGGTAGGGAGGGGGGTGGAGACGGAGGGATGGAGGTAGGGAGGGAGATGGAGATGGAGGGATGGAGGCAGGGAGGGAGGGCACGCAGAAGGAGCAGCGGGAGAGGGAGAGAGGGGAGGGGAGGCAGTTAGGATTGGGGAGGGGTCGGAGGAGGGGGGGAGATAGAGAAGGCCATGAGGGGGGGTGGAAAGGGATATGGGCGGGGTCCATAGGGGGGGGGCCCAGGGGTTGGGAATGGGCGGGGTGCCCAGGGGGTGGGAAGGGGGGTAGGGTAGGGTAGGAAGATGGGTAGGGGCCCAAAGGGGGAAAATGGGCGGGGGGTCCCATAAAGAAGAGGCGTACCCCCGTCCCGCGCATGTGCGCGGGGCGGGGTAAAAAAAAATTTACCGTGACGGGATTGAAAGGGCGCCCAGATGCGGGGATGAGGCACGCGGATGCGACCGCGGCGCGTAAAATCGAAAAACAAGCCCGTTCACGCGCGGGACGGGCGCGTAAAAACTCATAAAAATAAAGAAAAATTAATAACTCCCAATCCAGACATCAAAACGAAATGGTGTAAAAACAAAAAGTGGGCAGGACGATAGGGGGAAGACAGGGAAAATATGCGACGGTGGTTCCGGGGGGGGGGGGGGGGGGGTAAAGGGCGGTCACGTGCAAAAATCACAAAAAAAGGACCACAAAACGCAATTAAAAATTAAGATTGGGAGATCCGTGCATCGGAACGAGGTGCAGGAAAAAGAAAAAATGTGCAAAAAAATGTGCCCGACAATCCTATCACATCAAAACATAGTTCCGACTGAGATAAGACGCGTTCACATGGGAAAAACCCAAAAAACAGATTCGGAAATGGGATCGGAAATTAATATTGGACGAACCGGTCACCGGAATGACATGCAGTAAAAAGGAAAAATGTCCGCAGGAAGAGGTGGCACAGGGTTGCCATGTTAAAACGCAGTTCCGGTGGAAGTAGGAGGGGTTCACATGCAAAAAACGCCAAAAATACATATGAAAACTCATTTAAAAATTAATAATTAAAAATATAAAAGGCGAAAGAGGGTGGAGGAAAAAGGAAAAAGGTGCGGGAAGGCACGAGGGACATGGCTATCAAATCAAATTGGAATTCTGATGCAAACAAGGCAGATTCACATGGAAAAATATCAAAAAGACACATGAAAAAGTCTTAAAAAACCGGAAAATTAATATTGGACAAACCGTGTATCGGAATGACTCAGAGTAAAAATGAAAAATGTCAGGGGAAAAGTGGAGGTCAAGGCTATGATGTCAGATCACGGTTCCGAAGCAAGAAAAGTGCATTCACATGGAAAACCGGCTAATTTGTGGAAAATGCTTCAAAAATTAATAACTCGAAAACCGTGCACCGGAACAGGGGTAGGTAAAAAGGAAAAATGGTCAGTTCAAAAGGAGGAACAGGGCTATAAGGCTGGATGTGGACTTCGGTGAACGTAGGGTACATTCACATGGCAAGACCTCAAAAGCAAGGAATGAAGGAAAACTGCAAGGGAATAGACCCAAGGGTGGGTGAAAAATGAACGAATGGGTGGGAAGGGACCCCATTAGGGTAACAGCAAGGCATAGCATAGATGCATTAGCAAGTTAAGGCATATGTAGAGGGGTATGCAATGTAGACGTGCAGGGACACGTCCCCATACTCAAAACCTTAACGGATAGGGTTAACCGAGCAACAGGGACCTAGGACCACGCCACAGAACATCCACTAACGTCCCCACACTTAAAACACGAACGTCACTGAAAAACAAAAGTTGTAGGGTTAGAAAAACTTGGCCCAGTTTGTTGAGGATCACGGTTGATTGTCAATGGCACGTCCTGTGTTGTTGTCGGCTACTGGAGGTACCAAGGCATCTTCTCGGCACACGTCCGTCATGGAAGGGACCACGCGGTAGCACCCAGGGAGGTAGCTGATTGAAGGAATCACAGGAAATTCATCGATGATGAAGGATACTACACTTCACTCACAGTCACCAAATGGAATGAAAGAACTGTCACTCGCCCCATGACTAATATCACTCGAGGAAGAATGATTAAAATCCATATCTCATACCCAGTGTAGGAATCAATAGGGGAATGGTGCAGAGGGAGTATGCCAGGGTGCACAATTGATGATGCATTAGTGCGTCCAACCCGTCTGGCATAAGTGCAAGGAGGAAGGCAAGGGAGCCTTACAGTGCAGTGTACAGAACAGGGTGATGTGTCTTGTGATGACGGCAAAGACCCATCCCGTGGGTGCATAGGGAAACGGGAACATACCTAACTCCAAGTGTCGTAACGTCCCTCAATCTCACCTCTCGGTAATTGATTGAAGAAACTCCAGTCACACTCAGCCCACCCTTTGTCTCACGCTCTGTTGATAGATACAGGGGGCAGCCGTTTCCTGAAACCCATTGATGTAATCCTCACAGTCACTTGTGCAAGAGTCGTATGCCTTGTGCGCATTTAATGGTGCAACTGTGCAGCCCGCCCTGTGCCAGCATACGGTGCGAGAAGGAAGGCCAGGGAGCCTTATAGTGCAGTACACAGAAACAAATTGTGCTTTGTGCATTGAGAGGCCCGTCCCGTGCGTGCAACACTCCATTCACACTACTCACCTCTCATTTGATTTGAAGGGAAAAGACTGGTCTCTCGGCCCACCCTCTGTCTCACACTCTGTGGATAATTACAGAGGGCAACCCATACTCACGTCCCCATCCAGTTAGGATGAAAGCTCACGCCACTCGATTGTTTGTCGATGAAGATCACATCATCAGTTGAAGAGGCATACCCAGGGAGGTAGCCATCAAATCGAACGTTGGGTTGGATAGGAACATGGCATCTGCTAGAGGACAGTTAGACGCTCTGCAGAGAGATCCAGGACACAACGTACCAAGGGAGGCAACTTCGGAACTGGATCCTGGAAATTTCAATTGATGAATCCACTTTCTGGACTGCTGGGTGTTGCCACATTTTCCATAGCCAGCTTCTCGCCCAAGGGTGTGTGCCACCTTTTCTTGGAACGAGGCTTGCTATGACAGGGAATTGCTTCCTTTTCTCCCATAACAGTTTTGTTTTTCTTATTATTATTATTATTATTATTATTATTATTTTCTTCTTCTTTTTTATTTTTTGTTTGTTTTCCCCTATTCTCGAGGGTGTTTCCACCTTTTCTCGAAGAATAGGTCAGCATGACAGGGACCTAAGTCCTTTTCTCCCATGACCGATATGTATATTGTGTTTTTTTTTCTTTTTTTTTTTCCTTTCTCTTCGAATTGAGCAAGGGAATGGTTGAAAAACCATGTATCAGAACCAACCTTGCCACTGTCATTGGTGGAAAATAGAGTACTATAGCTGTTCTGGTACTGTTCTGTATGCTTCTGTATGTGTTCTGATGGATGAGAGTGTAGCTTGGGAAAGTTTTCTAGCCTTGGAAAGATGTGAACACAAGTGCAAAAGAGCTGAAAGAAGTAGATGCTGAAGACTCAAGTGAAGACTGGAGTGAAGTGACAGTAGTGAGCTATAAAAGGACACTGTAGTGGCTCTGGTGACTCTTCATATCAGACATACCTCTTGGGAGGGGTATCCACGACCTAAGAAGGATTATTGAGAGTGATTATGAGAGATTGTAGTGAGGATATGATGTATTATTGATGGAGAGAGAGAGAGAGTCAGAGATAGCCAATTCTACAAAAACAGAGTGATTGTATATGAGAGATTGAGAGAGAAGACTATGAAGATATTGAAGATGAATACTATGTGATGTATTTCCATTCAAAGATGGTGTATTCCTTTGCTTTCTTTGTTATATTGATGGATTTTGTGAAGATGTTGAAGAATATGGTTGATTCTATCAAATCCGTGGGAGATCTACATGATGCTGCATGAAGATTTGTTATGCCTGGTGTTCTTTTCTTCATTGTGATCATATAAAACATAATAAACAAGCTTGTTGATGTTACAAGATAGATTTTCTTGCAAGAGAATTCCCTTTTCCTTGGTGTTCCTCTTGGGGCTCCATTTCAGCATTGGCTTGCTTTTGTTGAGAACCAATTTGGGTATGGGCTCAAATGTCTATGATTTGATGATGGGGAAAGTATGTATCTAAAGCCTTTGAGCAGTTTTGTGATGAGAGGGGTACTAAGCGTCAGTTGACCACTCTATGTATCCCACCCCAAAATGGTATGACTAAGGGTATGAATAGGACAATTTAGGAGTGAGTTTGTAGTATGCTTAGCTAGGCATGCTTACCACGGTACTTTTGGAGTGAGGTAGTTACTATTGACATACATTTGATTAATTGATTCCTATGTACTACTCTTGATTATCAGGCTATAGAGAAGGTATGGTTCATCCTATGCTTATTTGCGTATCTTTGGTTATGAGGCTTTTTTCCATGTTCATAAGGATAAGCGCAATAAGTTACATCCTGTGTTCATGAAATGCATCTTTCTTCGTTATGCGAATGGAGGTGAGATGGGCTATTGCCTATGAGATTCACAAGCTCAGAAGATCATCTGCAACCATGATGCTATTTTCCATGAGGAGAAAATGCATAAGCAGCCCGAGCAGGTCATTGAGGTACATAGGGTCATAGTCTACTAGAGATAGTGATTGGTTTGTGCCCTTTATGGATTATGTTATGGTGACAGATATTGGTGAGCCTCTTACCTATGATGAGGCCATATGCAGAGGTGATAGTCACTCTTGGGAGAGGGCCATGCAATCAAAATATGCCTCATTGCAAAAAAATTATACGTAGGATTTGGCTCCTTTTCCTAGTGAAAAACATGCTTTGCCATGCAAGTAGGTATGCAAGTTGAAGAGTACCCCTAGATTCCCCAAGGCAACCTATAAGGCCAAATTGGTTGTTAAGGGTTTTAAGTAGGAGCATGGTGTTGACTTCGATGAAGTCTTATCTCTTGTTATCAAGATGACTATCCTATGCTTGGTTTTGGCTTTGGTTGCACATCTCGATCTAGACCTCTATCATATAGATATAAAGACAACTTTCTTATATGGAGACTTGCATGATGAGATTTATATGCAATAGCCTAAGGGCTTTGAGAAAAATTGGTAGGGAACACCTAGTGTGCAAGTTGAGAAAGAGCCTTTATGGCCTTAAATAGGCACCTAGGGAATGGTTCCACAAGTTCAATGCTTTATGCATTCGCACAGATATACCCATAGTGATATGGATTCATGTTTATACACCAAGAAGACTCAAGATAATAGCCTTATGATTTTGATACTCTATATGGATGATATGCTATTTTGCTAGGTGTGCTCATGATGAGCCAGATGCCTTGAAAGGTTAGCTTAAGAAGAATTTTGAGATAAAGGACATGGGACAAGCCTCGTATAGTCTTGGGGTATGCATCACACATGATCACTCTAAGAGGCTCCTTTACTTATCACAGAAGGAGTACATCTAAAAGATCCTTGAGTAGTTTCATGTGCAATATGTCAAGCCTATTGGATGTCTTTTACCTTCTCATATGAAGGTCCTTGACTAGTTTCATGTGCAATATGTTGAGCCTATTGGATGTCTTTTATCTTCTCATATGAAGGTTAGTCAAGCTGATTGTCCACAGTCTAATGAGCAAAAGGTTGAGATGGCCAAGTTCCCTTATGTATCTGCAATGGGCAATTTGATGTATGCCATGATAGCCACTCATCTTGACATAGCATTTGCATTGGGAGCTATGACACCCTATATGGCTACACCAGGTAGGCAACATTGGGATGTCATGGAAGGATATCATGAGTTACCTTAAGGGCACTATATATGTGCATAGGTTATGGTGGCTAGGATACAGGAGTCATGGGATATACTGACTCTTATTATGTAGGACATGTAGACAGTAGGAAATCCACATCTAGCTATGTCTTCATCTTTGCTAGAGGTGTTGTTTCTTGGATGTTCAAGGTGTAGAAATGCATGGCCCTATCTACTACAGAGGTCGAGTATGTTGTAGCCACACTGAGGCTTACAAGGAGGTTCTATAGTTAGGTTGTCAACATACCTTGATATTACTAATGTGGTCCCTACACTACATTCGGATTCTATGAGTGCCAGTCAATTGGCCAAGAATCCGGTCTTCCATGCGAAGACAAAGCACATTGAGGTGCGCTATCACTTCATCATAGGGAGGTGATAGAGAACAAGTTTGTTGAGTTTGTCAAGATCTTTGACTAACAAGAATCTTGCAGATTTGCTAACTAAAAGTCTCTCAGTGGAATGTTTTGCCTTCCTTAAGAATATGATGGGTATATGATGAGGTGGCATCTATTCCTCATCCTATTGTACTTTATATAAATTTATACTTGGTCACTTTTTTCTTGTTCTCTTCTCACTAGGGGCACATTCACCTTTAAGTGGAAGGTTGTTGGGAGTAAAGGCACCTATGCCTAACTACTTGTGTATTCATTACACTAACAGTACCCACACACATGTACATTGTAGGTGGCGGGCATCCATCACTATCACTTTATTCATTATTCTTTTAGTGACATTTGAATAAGGGGAGACCAATCACACATTGTGACTATTGAAGTTTTCACATATAGTGTCACTCTCTCTTACTCTCTTGCTCCATCCACCATAGCTCTTGCTTTCGCTTGTGTGCTTCCATTCGCGCGTCTACCTTTCATAAATAAAGTGATTTCAAAAATTTATACCCTATTCTGAGAGTGAATGATCTACTATATAGACTTAGGGGAGCCAAAATTTTTAATAAGATAGATCTCAAATTAGAATATCATCAAGTTTGTATGGATTTAGCTGATATGTTTAAGACATCCTTTAGGACACAATTTAGTCTATGAATTTATTGTTATGTCTTTTGGTTTGACTTGTGGGAGCTTTCACTCAACCACCAAGACCCACGGACTGCTTATTGTTCAAGCGTTCCAAGCCGAGCACTAATGGCTACCTCTCACATAGCCGATGCACCATCCATATCTACGGGTGTAGTGAGCTTACCTCCTCTCCCGCACACTCCGGTAGCTCCACGATCCAAGTGCGAGCTTCAAGCAAGCTCTATCCTCAAGCTCCACGCTCCAAGATCCATCGCCGCGAGCAAGAGAAGAGAAGAAGAGAGGAGAAGATGGAGAGCTTCTCCTCCCTGGTCCCTCACCCTCACACACTCACTCCCTCACACTCTCATACTCCCTCTCTCAAGCACAAGCTCAAGCAAGCAAGAAGAAGAAGAAGAAGAAGAAGAAGAAGAGGAGAGCCACTTTTGGCCACACACAAGAATGAGCTTCTCAATCACTTTTCAACTTTATATACAAAACCCTAAATCTGTTTTGGGTGATCATCCCCTTATCCCCTTTTTTACATGGCCGGCCATGGCCTAGGCCCTTTTTCCCATTGTCCTTCTATCTTCCTAGCTTCCTTTCCACCGCGCGTCTACATTTACAAATTGCACGGGTGAGAACCCAGCACTCTTTGAATTAAACCATGATGCGCTTGCCCTCTTTTACAAAAGTATTGACTTACGCTTTTCCTTGTGCGCCTTGTTCCCTTATTTAGGACTTTTCTCCTTGTGCATCTTTGTCTTCCGTTTCACTTTGCCTTGGCCTTTGTCTTCTGCTTTAGCTTTTCCAGATTTTTCGCCTTGTTCATTTGAGGGTTAACATTACCCCCTCCTAGACGAGTGCCAGTCCCATGGCACTCACCGTCGTAGGTAGTAGGCTTTGGCATGCTCCGAAGACGTGGGTGGAAGGGACATTGGTGGCTGTTGTGGAGGAGTGTTGGTAGTGGTGGGGAGGAAGGTTGCTGGGGGCATGTTGGTGGCCTAGGTGGTTGGTTGTAGGGTTGTTGGAGTTGGTGGTAGGGTTGTTCCTGATGGCCAGCACAAGTGTTGGTTTACTGGGGATTCTACACATGACGATTCCTGGCGGTCTTGCAGGATGATAAAGGATAAGAAGTCAGAGTTGGGTGTCGATGAAGAGCGAACGACACTTTTGTTGGAGTCTTCAATACCTGCAAATGAAAACCTCTCATAGGTGGTCTCTCCCTAGGGGTAGTGCTAGTCTTCTCTATCGTGCACAAGACATAGTTCAATTAGTTTGGGAGACATGTCGAACTCTAAGCAAGCTGAGAGTATTGTCCTGCACTTGAGAACCCAAACTGTGTATATATTTCGGTGCAGATTATATGTGAGTGCTTGTGCATACTTAAATATTACGTAGTTAGAAGACCGCGGGCTGGTTTCTCCTAACGATGTGTGGATAAAGCAAAGTTGTCCACGTTGAGAAGAAGTACACGTGAAGGTGTATGCGACATCCTTTGCATTGTGACTGCACGACGTAACATAATTGAACACAGGGACACTGCAGTATCGGTAATAGCTGGTAGCTATTGGACCTGCGTGATGAGGACAATGTACTTTTCATGGCCATTCGTGTGGTGCTTACCACAATTGATTGCAATGGTCTTAAGGCAGAGTGCAAGAGGGAATCGTGCGAATGGGTCAGGGTGATAGGTCTAACCATAGGCGAGACAAGCTCCCTCGGTATGTCCTACCCTTGATGTGCCCAGAACAATTTTGGGTGATGCTAAAGGGCTAGGGGACTAGGGATGCAGTCAACCGACCAAGGTCACTGGACGTACCTAACTTGAGGACCCCTAGGTATTGTGCTGTGATCGTGGGTGCTTTGTTTTTTTTTTCCCGTTTTCTTTTCCGTTTCCTTTTCTTGCTCTTTTTTTTTTAAATTTTGCATGCGTACAACCATTGCAATATGTTAAGGCTATCAGCCTTTCAATGGGTTGGAAAATGTCAAGCTTCAAAGGCTCAAGAAATGGATATTACAGTGATGATTGTGCCCTAGCCTCGTTGTTAGAGAAGTAGTTGTTGAGATGGGGAGATACACATGAGATATTGCAAACCTCTTTGCAACACGCGATGTCGGTACAATTGAGGTAACAACTGTTATGAGCCAACTGTAGAGCTTGACCCAAAAAGAGAGCGTAGCCCATGACTATGCTTTGGGCCAGGCGATGTGGACACTCGCAAGGGTGATTTTCACTTTCGGCAATATGGCTTTGTCGCGGTTGTTTGTGAGGTTGGTGCTCTTGCGGTGACTTGGGTATTGAACACATTTGCACGAAGGCCTGTGTCATCCTGCATCCACTTGTCACTTCATGAGAGTATATGCAAGTCGCATGCGTCAAGTACAACGAACAAATGCAATCATGTCAAGATATTACTTTATCAAAATCCTATGATGCTGATTGCGATGCCTATTTCGGTACTTGTTAAAGACGTGGCATATATTAGCAATAGATAAGGAAAGTGTGTACAGGTGGGGAGCCTGCCCCTTTAACCATTAAAAGACAAAAAGTTATGGCAGGATGGCCTTTGTTAAGGTGCTTATATATCATAGGGGCTACTCTATTTGCACAAGGTGGGGTGAGTCCGTGTGGTCACGCGACTGAGGCTCTACTGGTGAGGGGCTCTTGTGAGGTTGGGCAGGGAAGATGTCGGTCGGGACCCGAATGGTGTAGTCTCTGGCCGCCACCGTTTCCAAAATGCTTTTGAACAATGCATCGAATTCTTCCTTGTCTCGAGCTGCCCTTTCTGCCTTTGAGCACCTGGTGCCCGAGCGTCTATTGGGGGCTCGCACAACCGGTGTTGCCACACCTTGTGTGCTTCTTTGAGCTTCTATTCTCCTAACCTGGGGATTTTTCGGCCTAAGTCCGGGGTGGTGTCGCTTGGGACCTCGTTTCTTTGCATACCTTTTGAGGCTAGGCACGTAGCACACCGGGGGAGGAGCTTGTGCTGCATGTTCCCTTTGATGACAGAAAGCATCTTTGCAAGCCAGCTACCCTGGGTGCTCCATATCTTCCACGTAGGGGGACCTGTAAAATGCGAACCAAGGATTAGGCCTTGATACATGATAAAACCATTCGCATGGAGGGGAAGTGCATATGATGAGGAGGGGAGAGATGAGGCATGCAATGTTTGTTGTAGAGGGATGGCCCCCCATGATGATGTTCATTTTGCCTCCAGCCATTAGCAGATCTTGGCTTATGTTAAGTTGCGTGGACTGGTTGTCATGGAGTGGGGCAGGGCTTATCCTCGGAAGGATAGATCGGAAAGGGGGAAAGGTGTATAGAAAGGGACAGTACCCTGTCTACACCCTCAGATATGTTCGTCAGGGCTTCCTATGGTGGTCATGAGGGTTGCATGCCCTCCACCTGGAGGCAGGAACGGTCACACAACTTCTGAATGTGTGGTGAAAGGAGGACCTGAGGAGCTTAACCTGTTGAACCCAACTCTTCTCCCTGCGCTTGACTATCATTGCTTGTATGTGTTGATATTGTCTATACAGGGTCACAAAATTCATTGTTTATTTATGTACATATTTACGAATCCTTGTCACATCACGAGGATAAAAGCCAATTGTAGAACTCCGGATTGTACTGGAGTGTGGCACACCCATCTAGTACTCGTGGCAGCTTATTCAATATCGATAGATATTTTGCAACATCGAGTAGCATGGAACCTTGTCCGAGTCTACTGGCAACATGTAACTCCTCCTCAGTGAGAACCTTATCAAATAGAGAGTTCTCTTGTCTAGGTTCAACTAAGTCCGTACCCCAAATGGCAGTTAGCACTCGAAAGGAAGTTGGTGCCACATAGGTTGGGTCTCGTTGAGACCGCCATTTGGCCAATCGCTCCTCCGAGACTGTCATGATCTGAGCTCCTAGTTCGGCCATTGCAACGTGGTTTTCACACCAACGTTGTTCAAATTGACTTCGACCCTTTGATAGTCGCTTTAGTTGCTCCATCTCTAAGAGGTTTGGTTGGCAGAGCACATCATTGAATGTGACAGTTAAGCGTAGTTCGTCGGCTTCCTCGTCAGAGATGAGTCGCATGCATTTGTACAGGAGCCTGTTATAGTGCTCGTCAAGATGTTCTTGCTCTTCCCAGGATAAGGGAAATGGCAAGTATTCTTCAAGTTGCTCTTTAGGAAATGCGCCCATGTCTGCCAGGACATAGACACGTGCGAACACTTTGAGCTTAGCATCCGACTCGGTTAAGCATTCTGTGACACTTCTATGTTCAACGAGGGCTTGCTCGGTTGCTTATCTCATGCAAGGTTCTAGGAGTTTGCCTGGGCTTTAGCATAGCTGGGGGCTCAGGCCTAGACGAGCAGGTTTGGCCAACGCTAGGATTTCTTGTGCTCTTGGGGTTTCCATGTTTCTCCTAAGGCTTCATTATTGCGTCATGGTTCTCCTTGGACGTGACTGGTATAGATTTGTCACCCTGTTGCGATAGCGTTGTATCCACTCTTGATTGGTCAATGCGAGTTTTGTTGTTGGTGGATTGAGTGTTGTAAGCAACTGTTGATGGTAACGACTGCTTTGATTTTTCAGAGCACACGGATGTGTCTGAGGTCTCACCGCTATTAGGAGAGGCATCAATGGGGTCATTGGTGGATGGACTCGATGCTTTATTCCTCAGCTCTCTAACGCTCTTGGTGTCAATGTTCTTGGGGTCCACAACCACCTGTAACTGCTATTGTTTTTGTTGTTTTCTCCTATTTTTCTTGGTCAGTGAAGGTGCATCTCTCAGCGACTCAAGACCCTGGACTAGGTCAACCGTTGATGTGCTTGGTTGGGCCTCAGCATTCTCTTTCTCTAGTGTGTCCTTATGGGACATAGCCGTGGCCTACTGAATAGCCTCACTAAGTTCTGAGGGTACAACTGCCTCTCTTTTTGGAGAGTCTAGCTCTTTAGCCAATTCCCTTAAATATTTTAAGAAAGCACATTCCAATACATAAGAAATATTTATGGTTGTATGCTTCATAGTGTGGAATTGTTGTGTTTTTGCGCCTTATTAGCAAGGACATTGTGTGCATCTATGGACAATTTATTTATTTGGAGGCAACTACTTTGTAACGCCTAGAAGGCTTGATTATTGTTTTGTAAACCTTAGAATGGTTTATTAGAATAAGAGTTAGAAAATAGTAGGATAAAAGCATGGTGTTCATGCAGGAAAGGAAAGAACCCAAAAAGGGGATGCTTTTCAATGATGTTTTAGCACAAAAACATAATATGAATCCATAAATACATGCATCAAGGAGATGCTCACCTATGCATGGAGGGAGAGTATACCCAATCTTGTATCGTGCATGTTTTTCTTATCTCTCTTCACTCTTGCAAGCTGTATTCTCATCAATTTTGAGGTAATAATTCTTGTTGTATGATAAAGGACCTCAATAGACTATGTGGAGAGGAGGTAGAGTTGAAGAAGGCCCATTTCTAAGCTAGGAACTCCATAACTAATCCTAATGACCATAAATCCCCCTCCAAAAGGATGGAGTATACCCCCCCCCCCTTGAAAGGGATGGAATATCTCAAATCTCCACCTTTTCCTCTACAAGAGATGGTATCTTGGTTTGTTGGAAACTCTCTAGTTAGTACTAGATACATGCATGCGTAGCATATGCCACAATGTTGCATGGTTTTTTATTTTTAATGTAGGTTATTAAAATTTTATATTTTATTAGGATTAAATACTATCCTTAATACTCGTGAGATGAGGCAAAAAGAACCTCATAGTTATTGGTTGTTGACATCAATAGCATGCACACATGTCCTAATGATTGCATTCTCCTCGAAAAAAAAAAGTGAAGTCGAATGCATTTCCCAAATGTGGTACTAATCAATATCACATTGGCTTACAAGGTGAGATAGTACCGAGCAAAGTGCTTCATCATTTCCCTCTTGTACCATGGATCTACCACATGTTCAAGTCAAAAATTTTGGCAATTGGGTAGGGAGAATGCTCAAGTATACACCACATACACCATCGATGCTTGAGAAATCATATTAAACCACGACTTGCCATATCCCACTTACCCAACATGGTAGAGACCATGTAGCAACAGCCAAGGAGGTAGCATTGTTGATGAAGAGGTGGTTCAATTGTTGATGGCGAAGTATACATCACTCAATTTTGATATTTGCTCGTGTTGTAATGATAGATCAGTCGCTTGCCCCATGACTCACGTCACTCGATGGGAAGGATTACCCATATCTTATACCCAGTTTAGAAATCAGCAAAAGGGATAATTCTAAGGGAGTATGCTAGCATGCATAGTTGATGGTGCATTAGTGTGTCCCAACCCATCTGGCATAGGCGCAAGAAGGAGGGCTAGGGAGCCTTACTATGTAGTGCGCCAAACAAAATGATGTGTGTATTGATGATGGAGGAGGCATGTCCTGTGTGTGCATAGGGAAACGAGAACGTACCTAACTCTAATTGTCATAACATCTCTCAATCCTCACCTCTTAGTTGGATGGAGGGGAATTCAATCATACTCAGCCCCCCCCTCTCGCATGCTCTGTTGATGATTACAAGAGGGAAATCGAGTTTCACACACCCCATTGATGTAAGCCTCACTTTCACTTGTACAAAGGTTGTATGCCTTGTGCACAATTGATGGTGCAGCACTGCATCTCGCCCTCCTATGCTGACATATGGTGTGAGAAGGAAGGCTATGGAGCCTTCTAGTGCCATGCACACATAGGAACAATTTGTGCTTTGTGCATTGAGAGGCCCATCCCATGCGTACAACACTCCATTCACACATCTCACCTCTTATTTGAATATAAAGGGCAAAGATTGGTCACCCATCCCACCCTTTGTCTCACACTCTATTGATGAATATAGAGGGTAGTCCCCCATACTCATATCCCCATTCGGTTAGCATGAAAGCTCACATTGCTCAAGGTGTGTGGATGAAGATCGGCTTTGTATGGTTAATGATGTCAACTTGGATGGGTTGACGAAGAGGCGTACTCTCCTTCAAGAGAAGCTTCAAACAACCCTCTTCATCGAGTTCCTTGTCCTCATCCATGTAAGAAAGTGCTTCCTCATCCTCATCCCAATGAACATTTAGTTTAGTAGACTCTTGCACAAAATCATTGGGATACAAGCTATGAGAGCATGGAGCTACTTGTATCGCATAGTGCCATCACTCGTCCAATGGACTAGGATAAAAAATAATTTGCAAACAAAACAATTTATATGAGAAAGATGCACAAAGTGAATAAGAATAAGAAAAGTGGAAGATAATACACTCTTTCTACTCATAGTCCCCGACAATCACAAAGGTATTGAATAGATATGTCTACAATTTCATGGAGTCCACCTCCAAAAACCATGAAGGTCCCCTTCATTCAAATAGTTGCACTCGGCCCCTTCATTACCTCTCTACACCACATGCTAAAACTTTGGTAATCATCCTACAAATATCTTGGACCTTGTCAACGTATTCCAATTTTATCTTCAAAGTACTCCATTTCTACCACACCACAATGTTTGCATCCATGGCCTTGCAAACAACTCTCTTGTTCAAACGTTGCCATTATACCATGATCAAACTTGTGTTGTCTTTGTTCTACATGCTCCACTCAAAAGTGTTTCTCATAGGAACATGAGGTGGAATATGCTTTGTATTGAAAAAACAAGCAATGGTAGACCTTAAATATTTTTCTAATGAAAGCACACATAACAAGGTAGGACATCCTAACAAGTGCTTACCTTTTGTGTGAAGCCCCTAAAGAACTCCTATTTCTCCTTACATACATTGACCCGGTGCTCATTCATAGTTCTTCTTATCTCAACATGCAACCACCTGAATGTCATGAAGGTGGGTAACACCTCTATGCCCTTTGAGTAGTGCATGTGCCATTGTTTGTGAGATGCCTTCTCATGCATAATCTCCACCATCTACCTTGAACTCTCATCAATCTTCACCTACACTATAAGCACCAATGCTAGACCCACATGAACATAGTCTTGCAATTTTAGCATAGCAAAGATAGTTCTAGGGCTTGCCACATACTATATAAGACCAAGCTCTCATTCTCCCATCCCCAAGACCCCAAGTCACATCCCTACCTTCACCATGCTTCACCAAGCAAGCCTTGATATGGAGATGGAAGCTAAGACTAGCGACACATAGAACCTAGACATGGTAGTGATCAACCCTCTCACTCCTACACTACTACATCCTACAAGATTAGGATTCCCAGGGCTCTACTTGGCATGATGTACTTGATCACTTGATCATACATATCAGTTGGCCATGAACAATGAAGGAAAGAGACTAATTGCCAAGGTGCACATGCTTGTCATGCAAGCATAACACCATAGCATCATAGAGAAATGGGGAGACTAGGATTCATCCCACAAATGTTATATCATATCATCCACACTCTCCATGATGAGTCTCCATAGCCCTTTGACCATTGATAGGCTTTCAAATGATCACATATAGATGTGCATTTAGAAACACCTAGCCCATCTTCATTCAGAGGCATGTGATGCATATACCAAATGGGTTACGAAAGGTGGCTTGATCGAGATGATGGATCAAGATCAAGAATGACATAAAGGAAAATATGGACTAGTGGAGGCAACAAAAGGAGGCAACACATGCGTGAGTTACGTCATGCTTGTCATTGCATATTGAGAGCTATAGTTGGGCCTCCTTTAAGAGGTAGCTCTGAAAGTATTGTACTTCAATTAGTTTACACTATAAATCATTTCAATATTTTGTATATTTAATCTAATATTCATTGTGTATCTATGTTTTTCCAACATGGCTACACTAGTCCTTTGATTAAGCTAGAAATAGAGCATGCAATGCATCATGGGCTCATGCAACTTGTGGCTATGGGCACAAGGAAGAGAGGTAGCCATTTATTATATACTAACAATGTTGTATTTTATGTTTCATTCAAGAGTTCTTATGATCTATATTTGTTTCTTGGTGCAACAATAGGTTGAGGAGGAATCATTCGAGGATGAGATCTCTAATTAGGGATCTTATCATTCTCTATTATATAGATATTTAGTTTTAGCATTGGGAGTTGCAGTTTTATATAGATTTCTTATTGTATTCTTTGTAATTGTATCATTTGGAATTATATGATTATTTGTTGCTATATCACTAGGACATCATTGTTCAAGAAAATGTAATGTACCTATACTTGAACTCACTCAATATAATATTTTCATAACTATTTTTAACCCATATTAGCTACTATAGCAATTCATAAGTAGCCTTGAAAAAATCCTGATAGAGTATAAAGTGAACAATTTCAATAATGTGGATGCTACGTCTTGTTTATGTTGTTCAAAATATCCCATGGCTACATCAAACTTGAAGTTCCACCCTTCTCCCATGCTAGATCATCTCAAGCTTCAAAAGTACTCTATAGACTAATCACAAAGCATGTCTTATTGTTGTTTACAACTTAAAGAGTGACCTTGGATTTTTGTAAAGCATAAAGAACTAAGAAAGAGTGCTATCCACAACAATGGATAGTAGCAAACAATAATAAACCTAAGTTAGGATCAATTACATCCCTTTACAATTGATCATGATCAATCCACAATCACATAACTAGCTCTAAACTAGTATACATAGCTAAATAGAAGGCACTAGTTGCCTTCATTTAAGCAAAGCTACTCCCCCATAGGTGACACACTTTAATTGATAAGATTTTATGCTATTTTTCTCTCTCCATACTTCAATTTCTAGCCTATAGATTACATGCACTCTCCTGGCTATTGTGTGAGGACACTTTCCCTTATTGTCTAATCCCTTATAAGGCAAGCTTGCACTTTCAAATAATTGAATTTTACATATTGTCATTGTTATTAATATAGCAAGTGATTAAGTTCATAATTCTCCTCTAATCGGCTCTTAATCTCCTAAAGTGATGCCCTCTATTACCCCCCACATAGTCATCATACTCCTATTGAATTCCTTAGTCTGATCCATTTTATGACATATATTTGAGCAATGAGAACTAAGTTATAGTGAGGATCTTGAGTGTTTTGAAGCTAAATCAAACTCTTTAATAAGCCCAAAATCCTTACAAATTTTAGGCTACTTGTTTTGTGAAATCATTGAGCATAAGTAGAAGGATTGTTTGCAATGGCACCCAAGAGAAGAGGGACTATAGTTGAGCAAGTCCCAGTAATGGTTAGCGTAGAACAAATAGTTGTTGTGACAATGTTAGCTCCTCTTCAACCTCATCCTTCAGGCTCCTAGGTGCCTTCTTATATATTTGAATCTTTTGTATTGGAAACATATTAACTCCTTGTCTTGGAATAAGCTAGGATTTTAGTTGAGTCATCCTTGCCCTAGTGCATACATGCCGAGTGCCTTGAAATACCATCCTAGAAGGGCTAGGTAAATGGTGGGATGACCCACTTGGGTGTTCTTTGAAGCTATGAGGAGCTAGGACCAAACATGAAATTGTAGAAGTTAGAATCGACATTGTGGCATGAGTAAGGTAGTTTCAATACACAAAAATTCGGTATTATGTCAGAGGTGAATGATGTCATATGACATAGCCTAAGGGGTATTTTAGGACATGATAAAGTCCCCAACCAAATTTGGTTACAATCCGACTTGGTGTGGGAGAGATATGTGCTCCAAAAGTGGGGTAGTTGGACATAACTACATGTATGAAAATTGCATTAGAGCATGTTTAGAAAATTTTAGGAGTAGAGGGTTTGGACTTTGACCTATAGTCACATCTAAAAAGTTGTAAATTGGAAGTTGGGCTATAGTTTTTCTTTAGAAAGCTCAGTGATTTGAGATACTATGGATCAAAAGATATGACCAATTTTTCATAGGATTGTCTAGTCAATAGGATTTTGAGAAATAAGTCTTTAGCACCTAATACTTAGTATGGTGTTCTTCATATCTATCCTATCATACAATTGTGAACTAGACAAGGAGTTGGAGGTGGCTAGAAGATGAATGCCATCATCCATGAATGCTAGGGATTTAGGGATGTGTCCAAGGCCTAGGAGACTCTTTAGGAGGGATTAATCACTATGGTGTGAAATGGCTCTTATGAGATGCTTAATGGATTGCTTATCATAACTGCTTAGTAATGTCTTAATGGGTATTGAATCTACTTGAAAGGGACAATTTCCTAAGATAGGCTTGGTTGATTTGTGTTTTATTGACTCTTATAAAATAATACGAAATCCTTCAAGAGAGGTTGATACTTGTTCTAAGGGTTGTGAGGGATGACTAATTAAGATGAAGGATGTTACACAAGTGTGGACCAACTCCATGGTTTTGTTGTGGAATATGATTGAACTCAAAAGGGCGCTTCTTGATAAATTGGATGAAGGTTGAGTGGTGCAAAGGCCACAAGGAGTCAACATTTACTCCTACAATAGGTTGGGAGTCAGGGAAGCTCTAGATACTCTCAAGTTGGTCCTATAATGGAGATAGAAACCCCCTATGACCTGATGTTTGCAGATGTCAAAAAACCCAATTATTGGTATCTAGATGATTAAGATATGAGTCTTAGTGTATGGGATAGTTGTCACTAAGGAATGGCAACTTGGAGAAGGTATGGATTTACACTTATTTGACATTGTTTTTGTATTTGTGACTTAAGTTACAAAAATGAACTTGTCCTAAAGGATTAATTAAGGAAGCTAGTTTTATTTGTTTACACTAATTGTGTTAGGACCCTAGTTAAATAATTAAAGAATGCCTTGGGTGTGTGGTATCCTTTCATTGCATTGTTTTTAGAGGTCAATGTGAGACTATGCTCTATAGGTAGAGGGGTTGATATCCTACCCTCCCTTATTTCTCACTCTCATTGAACCAAGTGTGGTGCTTATTGCTTTGAAATCTGAATGATCTCACAAATGCCCTTTTGAACCCGATGCTAGAATGCCATTCAAGTGACCTCATGTAAGTCTAGGAACCTTAGGTTAGTCCTCATGGATCAAATCGGGTGCTTCCCATACAGGATAGATCCAAAATCTATCTAGTCGACTAAGTGTGTTCATTCCATGGGATTCGAGTGGTTTTGCTTAGACTATGCAATTAGGAGACTACCAAAAATTACTCCCTTGGTTTTTCTAGGTAGGTACATCTCATAAGCATGTTGGTATATGATATAATCATACTACACTATGATTGCTATGACACAAGCAAATTGATGTATGACACAAATAAGCTGCACCATACTTTTAAAGCATAAAGCACATTAGTTTAGATACAAGCATATTGACAAGCATGCTATACTACACTTACACCAAGTTGATTTTTTGTAAGGGTTTAAATATATATATTTGCCTCATTCTAAACATAATGTAGGATGCAAACAAATTGCACCAATGTATTTTACCCTAACATCTATTTTTCTTTTTAATCCTAAACATGTTGGTGTAAGATACAAGCAAATTAGCACCAATATATTACTATTCTAATGAATACTCATTGCTAATTTCTTATCTAAAGATGTTTATGGAGGATGAAAGCAAACTAGCACCAAGGTATTAGCAATGTCTATCATGTACTTATTCTTCATAATCCTAAATATGTTGGTGCAGGATGCAAGTAAACTAGTGCTGAGGTGTTACTAATATCTCACCTTAATTTTTATTTTTATAGTTATTTTATAAAAAATATGTAAAAAAGAAAAACCAAATTATTTTTACATTTAAAAGCAGGATATTTGATGTTGTAGATAACAAAGGTCTTTAACAGGTGCCTAGGTGGATAGGTAAAGTAATTTTGTATGAATAAAAACCTTTGAAAGTGATTAGATTCATAGATTAAGTTTTTTTGCATGAATAAATCATGAAATGTGAGTTTTTGCTTATATACGGGGAAATTTTCATATGGAAGGCTCGTAGAAAAGTGAAAATACAGTAGTTAAGGTATAATACACTTTATATGATTGTATTGAACATATAAAATGTATTTTTGCATAATATGATTGGATAAATGCAACTTAGAATTGTTGTCAAGATACACCTAGAAATGCACAAAAAAGGAGAATATGGGGCTACCACATCAACCATAAAACATAATGATGCAATTGCATCTAGCACCCAATTATCTCTAGAAATGAGATTCGTATAATATGAAAAATAGGAGACTATTCTATGATGCATCCCAAAAGTACATGGTATAATATTGGGACACTCCATACATTTCACTCTTTTAAAGATTAAATAAGTAAAAAAACTAATGATAAGTAAAATAAGTTAACTATTCATTAAATTTGAAATTTAATATTCTCTTAAATTAAAGAGCCATAAAACATATTCGAAGGAAAAACTTAGAGAATAGTAAGGACTCTACTTGATAAATTTATTCTTTAAGTTAGGAGTAGGGGGGAACTTAGAGAATAGTAACACCTTTACTTGATGAATTTATTCTTCCAATAGAAGACTTGTTTAGGAGTAGGTGGGGCTTAGAGGATAGAACAACTTTACTTAATGAATTTTTTCTTCAAGTAGATGTGTTAAGGAGTAGGAAGGAACTTAGAGGATAAAAACAACTCTACTTACTATCCTCTTAGAGGATAGAAATAAATCTACTTACTATCCTTTAAGTTCCCATTGCTAGTAAACAAGTCCACTTGAGGAATGCATTACTTCCATCATAACATATTTTTACTTCTAGCATAGAAGTCTAGTTTTTTGAGCAAGTAGTAAAAGGCTATAAGTTTCAAGAAATCACTATATTGAAGTAGATCCTTGTTTAAAGTTTATAACTATTTAAGATGGGATTTTTTTGTAGACTCATAAAGTGAAATATTAACTTCATTGAAATTATGTAAGCTGTTAGTAGACTTACGAAGAAAGTATTTTGATCATTTGATTTTACTAAACTTTATAGTTAAAAATAATATTTAATTTTATATAATGCATAGATAATATCATGTATTTTAGCAAACAACAAGCTTGCATGTTAACTAATAGCAAGGTTGCACGTTAACAAATAGCAAAGTTCCATAATGACAAGACATGGACCTAAGTGGAAATATGAAGAGGGACTATATTGAGGTCTTACTAACTCACAAATGGAGTGTGTATTGTGTGGGCACAAATATAAAGATGGAGTTTCATGTATCAATGAACATCTCTTAGAGAGATTAGGAAATGTAGCTACTTGCATAAATTCACCAACAAATGTAAAAGTATTGTTTTGAAAATTTGGGGAGAATAATATACATAGAACAAGAGAGACTAAAAGACCACATGTTTACAAGACGGAAAGTGTAGGATCACAATAATAAGGCACTTGTTCTATACATTCAAGTTGGCAATAAGGCAAGTTTGTCTCATTCACTAGATGTCATTAGAAGTTTCCAAGAAGCACTTAGTCCTAAATTTCTATATATGACACAAAGGCAAGTGTACCAAGAAGGATTGAGGGAAGGGTCCCAAAACCAAAATAACTTAGTATTATATCTAAAGTGGACACAAGTTTTTATAACATATGATATTTCTATTAATTTCATTAGAAATCCAATATTTCAGGATGCTTTAATATCCACAACTAAAGCTAGATTCACTTTGCTAAACTATAATAAAAGGCACACATAATAATTAGATAGAATTAAAAAGAGATGGAGATACATCTTAATCACAAAGTATTTGATTGTGTCATTTCATATGGATGTAGATTGCACTCGATGGTTGGACAGGTAATCAATGCAAGCCATTGATTGATGTTTTCACAAGATATCCAAGAGGCATAAATTTTTTTTGGAAGTAATTGGTACATCCCTTCAAAAAAAGTTATATGGAGACTATTTATGAGTAGTCAATAGCAAAATTGGGAGGTCAAAAGAATGTCATCTACATTATATGAGATAATGCTTCCAATTATAAGAGCTCAGGTGAACACATGATGACCATATATTCAAGGATTACTTGGGTCCCTTGTGCATCTCACACTCTTAACTTCCATGACACCCTAGCTTCAATATATAACTCCTACATAGGTGTTATATGTTCCTACTTCATTTGCTAGCTACAAAGAAAATTGGTCTATATTTCAAGTATTATGGACAGACATGGGGACTAGCTATTAAAATAATATTTTGCATTTATGGTTGAAAAAGATACCAAGTATCACTGTAGAATCTTTATATCCACTACAAAATGGAGTGGGTGAGAGGAAAAACATGATTCTTATGGAGATGGCACAATACCTAATAGAAAAGTGATTCTTATGGAGATGGCACAATAAATAGTAAAAGCATAGACTTTTGCCTCATAGTTTTGTTGCTAAAAACTATTTTGTACGGTCATTCCATGTTGAACAAGTGTCCAATGCTTTGCATACAA